>NW_027363669.1:0-551107 GCF_046119375.1 Phyllobates terribilis | reverse complement strand
TGTTTATTATTTTCTGTCTTTTACAGGGGACTCGTGCATCAGAGGAAAATTTGTAAGGTGAGCACAAATGTGTTTTTTATTTTTAAATAAATGTGTAAAACAGTGTAGACTTTTATTTCAAATAAAAGATTTTATTCAAGCTCTTTGTTTCTTTCCCAACTTTTACTATACGGTTAGTAATGGGGGTGTCTTATAGGCCTCTCCATTACTAACCCCTGGGCTTCATGTCAGCAGCCAATACAAGGCTGACACGAACCCTAGCACTATTACCACACTTGCCATTACACCAGAACAAGTGATATTAGCTGAGGCTAAGCACGAGATTTGGTGCATCTTATTGATGCGCTATTTCTGAGGCTGCTGAGGGCTGATGTTACTAGCTTCAGAGGGGGCCAGTATCCAGGGCCCCTTCCCTGCTATTAATATCAGCCCAAAGCTGTCTGGTTAGCCTTTGCTGGTTAGAATTTATAGGGGAACCCTACATCATTTTTTTTCTGGGGTCCCCCTGTAATTTAGCCAGTAAACGCTAATCAAACAGCTGTGGGCTGTTATTAATAGCCACATAACATTTTTGGCTAATGGCCCCTTCCCAAGTCAGCCCCCAGTGGTCGGCTTTCCCTCTGCTGGTTATGATGTCGGAGCTCACGCCGCTTTTTAATGTATTTTATTTATTTAGTAGATACATCAAAGTAGAGACAACAACACACGCAAACCACTGATTATACAGATATCAACATTTTTGTATCTATCATCTGTTCTCGCTCCTGCAAGTCCTGTGTTGTTAAATTTCTTGCAATTAAACTTTATAAATACATTTTTAAATATCATTCATTTTTTTCCTGGACAAAACATGGCTGCTGCATACGGACACATGGATGGCACACAGTCACACGGACAGCACACGGATGTCACACGGATGTCACATACGGACACACGGATGGCACACAGACACGGACCACGGATCTCACTAGTACTGTTTTTTCCTGAATCACCAGGACGTGTGAAGGATGCCTTAAAGACGCTTATTATTGCAAAAAACAAGTTTTTGTATTCCCATATTTTGAAAGCTATAACTTTTACATATTTCGGCTGACAGAGTCATGTGAGAGGGTTTTTTTTTTTGCGGGATGGGTTGATGTTTTTATTGGAACCATTTTCGGGCACAGGACATTTTTTGATCTCTTTGTATTCCGATTTTTGGGAGGCAGAATAAACAAAAATTCAAGAATTGTTTTTCGTTTTTTTTTTTAAGGCCATTCCGCGTGTGGTATAATTGATAAGGCAGCTTTATTCTTCAGGTCAGTATGTTTACAGCAATACCACATTCATATCTTTTTTTAAGTTTTGTCACTCAACTCAAGGGGGCCGAATAATATTGCACGCCCCACTTTTCAGTTTTTAATTTGTTAAAAAAGTTTAAAATATCCAATAAATTTCATTCCACTTCACGATTGTGTCCCACTTGTTGTTGATTCTTCCCAAAAAAATGTGAATTTTATATCTTTATGCTTGAAGCCAGAAATGTGGCAAAAGGTAGAAAAGTTCAAGGGGGCCAAATAATTTCACAATACACTGTATATATATATATATACAGTGCCTACAAGTAGTATTCAACCCCCTGCAGATTTAGCTGGTTGACACATGCGGAATTAACTTGGCATTGTGACATTTGTACTGTAGATCAGCCTGGAAGTGGGAAATGCACTGCAGCAAATTTTGTTTTTGTTTTTTTGAAAACGTTAAAAGTTAATTCAGAGTGTCATTTATTATTCAACCCCTCAAACCACAAGAATTCTGTTTGGTCCCCCTAAAGTATTAAGAAGTAGTTCAGGCACCAAGAATAATGAGCTTCACATGTGTGGATTAAAGATCTCTTTTGCCAGCCTTTTCTGACTATTTAAGACCCTCCCCAAACTTGTGAACAGCACTCAGACATGGTCAACATGGGAAAGACAAAGGAGCATTCCAAGGCCATCAGAGACAAGATCGTGGAGGGTCACAAGGCTGGCAAGGGGTACAAAACCCTTTCCAAGGAGTTGGGCCTACCTGTCTCCACTGTTGGGAGCATCATCCGTAAGTGGAAGGCTTATGGAACTACTGTTAGCCTTCCACGGCCTGGACAGCCTTTGAAAGTGTCCTCCCGTGCCGAGGCCAGGCTTGTCCGAAGAGTCAAGGCTAACCCAAGGACAACAAGGAAGGAGCTCCGGGAAGATCTCATGGCAGTGGGGACATTGGTTTCAGTCAATACCATAAGTAACGTACTCCACCGCAATGGTCTCCGTTCCAGACGAGCCCGTAAGGTACCTTTACTTTCAAAGCGTCATGTCAAGGCTCGTCTACAGTTTGCTCATGATCACTTGGAGGACTCTGAGACAGACTGGTTCAAGGTTCTATGGTCTGATGAGACCAAGATCGAGATCTTTGGTGCCAACCACACACGTGATGTTTGGAGACTGGATGGCACTGCATACGACCCCAAGAATACCATCCCTACAGTCAAGCATGGTGGTGGCAGCATCATGCTGTGGGGCTGTTTCTCAGCCAAGGGGCCTGGCCATCTGGTCCGCATCCATGGGAAGATGGATAGCACGGCCTACCTGGAGATTTTGGCCAAGAACCTCCGCTCCTCCATCAAGGATCTTATGATGGGTCGTAATTTCATCTTCCAACAAGACAACGACCCAAAGCACACAGCCAAGAAAACCAAGGCCTGGTTCAAGAGGGAAAAAGTCAAGGTGTTGGAGTGGCCTAGTCAGTCTCCTGACCTTAAACCAATTGAAAACTTGTGGAAGGAGCTCAAGAATAAAGTCCACATGAGACACCCAAAGAACCTAGATAACTTGGAGAAGATCTGCATGGAGGAGTGGGCCAAGATAACTCCACAGACCTGTGCCGGCCTGATCAGGTCTTATAAAAGACGATTATTAGCTGTAATTGCAAACAAGGGTTATTCCACAAAATATTAAACATAGGGGTTGTATAATAATTGACCCACACTTTTATGTTTAAAATTTAATAAAATTCAACTGAGCAACATAACTTTTTGGTTTGTAAGATTTATGCTTCTGTTCATAAAACCTACTCTCGTTTGCAGTTTGAAGGCTCTAACTTATTTGCATCTTATCAAACCAGCTAAATCTGCAGGGAGTTGAATACTACTTGTAGGCACTGTGTATATATATATATATATATATATATATATATATATATATATATATATATATATATATATGGGTGTACATACGGTATATATTATATACACACAGTATATAGTAAGTGTGTGTCTGTATATATATGTATACTGTATGTGTGCATGTATGCAGTATATTGTGTGTAAATACATTTTTAAACTGAATATATATGTTACTATTATAGAGTATCGCCAAAAGCCTACTAAGTGGGTGCAAAGCTCTTTGAACACATACCGCCTGGTCCAATATGATGCATAAAGAAAAAATAAGCAGCATTCCAGGTCACAGCTACATGGGCCAATAAAAAGTCCTCTATTTTTGCATCTTAACCTGGAATGCTGCTTATTCTTTCTTTATGTATCATATTGGACCAGAGGGTATGTGTTCCTAGTGCTTTGCACCCACTCAGTAGCCTTTTGGCTCTGCTCCATAATATTTTTTATATATATGTATACTGTATGTGTGCATGTATGCAGTACATTGTGTAAATATACAGTACAGACCAAAAGTTTGGACACACCTTCTCATTTAAAGATATTTCTGTATTTTCATGACTATGTAAATTGCACATTCACACTGAAGGCATCAAAACTATGAATTAACACATGTGGATTATATACTTAACAAAAAAGTCTGAAACAACTGAAAATATGTCTTATATTCTAGGTTCTTCAAAGTAGCCACCTTTTGCTTTGATGACTGCTTTGCACACTCTTGGCATTCTCTTGATGAGCTTCAAGAGGTAGTCACCGGAAATGGTCTTCCAACAATCTTGAAGGAGTTCCCAGAGATGCTTAGCACTTGTTGGCCCTTTTGCCTTCACTCTGCAGTCCAGCTCACCCCAAACCATCTCGATTGGGTTCAGGTCTGGTGACTGTGGGAGCCAGGTCATCTGGCGTAGCACCCCATCACTCTCCTTCTTGGTCAAATAGCCCTTACACAGCCTGGAGGTGTGTTTGGGGTCATTGTCCTATTGAAAAATAAATGATGGTCCAACTAAACGCAAACCGGATGGAATAGCATGGCGCTGCAAGATGCTGTGGTAGCCATGCAGGTTCAGTATGCCTTCAATTTTGAATAAATCCCCAACAGTGTCACCAGAAAAGCACCCCCACACCATCACACCTCCTCCTCCATGCTTCACGGTGGGAACCAGGCATGTAGATTCCATCCATTCACCTTTTCTGCGTCGCACAAAGACACGGTGGTTGGAACCAAAGATCTCAAATTTGCACTTATCAGACCAAAGCACAGATTTCCACTGGTCTAATGTCCATTCCTTGTGTTCTTTAGCCCAAACAAATCTCTTCTGCTTGTTGCTTGTCCTTAGCAGTGGTTTCCTAGCAGCTGTTTTACCATGAAGGCCTGCTGCACAAAGTCTCCTCTTAACAGTTGTTGAAGAGATGTGCCTGCTGCTAGAACTCTGTGTGGCATTGACCTGGTCTCTAATCTGAGCTGCTGTTAACCTGCAATTTCTGAGGCTGGTGACTCGGATAAACTTATCCTCAGAAGCAGAGGTGACTCTTGGTCTTCCTTTCCTGGGGCGGTTATCATGTGAGCCAGTTTCTTTGCAGCGCTTGATGGTTTTTGCAACTGCAGTTGGGGACACTTTCAAAGTTTTCCCAATTTTTCGCACTGACTTACCTTCATTTCTTAAAGTAATGATGGCCACTCGTTTTTCTTTACTTAGCTGCTTTTTTCTTGCCATTATACAAATTCTAACAGTCTATTCAGTAGGACTATCAGCTGTGTATACACCAGACTTCTGCACAACACTACTGATGGTCCCAACCCCATTTATAAGGCAAGAAATCCCACTTATTAAACCTGACAGGGCACACCTGTGAAGTGAAAACCATTTCCAGTGACTACCTCTTGAAGTTCATCAAGAGAATGCCAAGAGTATGCAAAGCAGTCATCAAAGCAAAAGGTGGCTACTTTGAAGAACCTAGAATATAAGACATATTTTCAGTTGTTTCACACTTTTTTGTTAACTATATAATTCCACATGTGTTAATTCATAGTTTTGATGCCTTCAGTGTGAATGTACAATTTTCAAAGTCATGAAAAAACAGAAAAATCTTTAAATGAGAAGGTGTGTCCAAACTTTTTGTCTGTACTGTATATATATATATATATATATATATATACACTATATTTATGTGTGTAAGCATGTATAAACTGAATATATGTGTTGCTGTATGTATATACTTTATATATGTGTTTGTACATACTGTATGTGTCTGTATATATATATGCAGCATATAGCGTATGTTTGTATGTGTAACATACCTGGCGGCGTCCTTGCATGGTGGTCCATCTCCCACTGTGCAAGAGCGCGCACTTGATCTCCAGTCCAGAATGTCTCTCTGGCTTCCCTCCATGCTGTCTGTTTGTGTCTGTTTCTGCTGCTTAAGGGCGGCGCCCGATCACTTCCTGCTTTTTGTACCTGCTGTGGGTCACACCCCTTGTGCGTCCTCAGCCTATTGTTGTCTGTCACCTGGTATATAGCTCAGCTGCTCCAATCAATCCCTGCCTGAGCATAGTGTTTCATTCAGTGTGTGCTTGCACTCTGAAGGTGCCAGGTCCCGTTCTGTGTTCTCTTGTCTGCCTTTCCTGGAGGCTGTATTTCCAGGCCTGTCTGAACACGCTCCTAGCCTGTTCCTCCCGCCTTCTAGGGGCCGATTACCTAGACCCGCTCCTGTATCTTGTCTGTCCTGTCTGAACACGCTCCTAGCCTGTTCCTCCCGCCTTCTAGGGGCCGATTACCTAGACCCGCTCCTGTATCTTGTCTGTCCTGTCTGAACACGCTCCTTGCCTGTTCGTCTCGCCTCTCTGGGGGCCGTATTCCCAGACCCGCTCCTGTATCCCTCTGCAGTGTCGGTCTCCTCCGTACACTCAGTTCCAGTCTGAACTCTCTCCTATCCTTTACCTGTTTTGCCTCTATGTCCGATGTCCGTTCCCTTCCTTTTTTTGCAGAGTCTGAACTCGTACCTAACTCCTGCTTGTTGTCTCTGTACTCCCGTTTGTAAGTTTGTGGTCCACTCGCTACTTCACTGCAAGTACCCTGTGGGTATCTGGCTCTGCCTTTCTCTTCCTGTCTGTTCTGTGTGAACAGAGCCCTGTCCCCCCTGCTCTGCCTTGCTCACCGCTCCGGCGGTTCTAGCCTGCTCTGACTCCTTTGCTCACCACTCCGGCGGTTCTAGCCTGCTCTGACTCCTTTGCTCACCGCTCCGGCGGTTCTAGCCTGCTCTGACTCCTTTGCTCACCGCTCCGGCGGTTCTAGCCTGCTGACTCCTTTGCTCACCGCTCCGGCGGTTCTAGCCTGCTCTGACTCCTTTGCTCACCGCTCCGGCAGTTCTAGCCTGCTCTGACTCCTTTGCTCACCGCTCCGGCGGTTCTAGCCTGCTCTGACTCCTTTGCTCACCGCTCCGGCGGTTCTAGCCTGTTCTGACTCCTTTGCTCGCTGCTCCGGCAGCCTTGCTCCGCTCTGACCCTTTTGCTCACTGCTCCGGCAGTCTCGCTCCGCTCTTATCCTTTTGCTCACTGCTCCGGCAGTCTTGCTCCACTCTTGCTCACCGCTCCAGGCGGCCTCGTCCTGCTTTACTCTTGCTCACTGCTCCGGCAGTCTCGCTCAGCTCTGACCCTTTGCTCACTGCTCCTGGCGGCCTTGTCCTGCTCTACTCATTCTCACCGCTCCAGACGGCTTCATCCTGCCCTGCCCTGCTCTCGCTCACCTCTCTGGGCGGCCTCACTCTGCTGTGTTTGTCCGCCACATCTGTGGTTCTGTTCCTGAGTCCCAGTGTGTACTGGGTCCTATCCCACCAGTGTCCCTACCTGCTAGTGCCTCCCTGTCTGCACTCTAGCTGTGCTTGCCTGTACCCCTCTGCCTGTATTGTTCCTGAGTCCCAGTGTGTACTGGGTCCTATCCCGCCTGTGTTCCTACCTGCTAGTGCCTCCCTGTCTGCACTCTAGCCGTGCTTGCCTGTACCCCCCTGCCTGCATACCCGCCTGCCTGCATACCAGTCGTGCCTGCCTATACCCACCAGTCTGTGCGCCAGCCTACCAGTCTGTTCCTGTGTTCCCCTGTGTGGGTCAACAGCCGTGTCTGGGGTCTGTCCTGGAGTAGCACCTGGTCCCTCTGCTCGGTTCCTCCTTGGTGCACTGGCGTCGTATGCCGTCGTGCGACCCTGGTCGGATCGGGTGAATACCTAGTTACGCCCCTCCAGGCATTCACTCTCCGGCACGGTCCAGTGGAATCACTACAATCACACGCACACGCCGCTCAGCCCGGGCGTGTGCATTACAGCATGCTCAGGCCATGGTTCCCGTTGAGCCCCACGGCCTTCGCTCTCTGAGAAGTTTTCCAGCGAATACATGCATTAAAATAAATAAATAAAATTTTTTTTTTCTTAGCTGAGTTCCAGGCGAATTACGCACCCGTCCAGATGGATCTATCTGCTCTCGTTCCTGCGGATCCGCTACGTTACTATGGGGATCCAAGACAAAGTCGTGCATTTGTGGAGCAATGCATGCTACACTTCAAGTTCTACCCTCTATGTTTTCCCACCGATCGGGTTAAGGTGGCATTCATTATGTCTTACCTGGCGGGTGATGCCTTGGAATGGATCAACCCCCTATATGAAACACAGGATCCGATCCTCCTGGACCTAATGGCCTTCCTGGTGGCCTTTCTAATGGTCTTTGATGATCCTAACCCGGAGGCTCCTGCTGAAGCTTCACTTCCCAATATCCCGGAGCAACCCCGATGGGTAATGTGTGTGGGTAGCGCAATAGTCCTCCAGCCCAATGAGACTACTGCCCACCCAGAATCCTCACAGGGTGATTACGCTTTCCGGAATACTTCTCCCAACCTCAAGAGGCAGTCCAGACGTGCTAGACGTAGAGGCAAGCCGTCACGCCAGGGTCTGTCCTCCCTGAGATCTCCTGACCCCAACCTTGAAGTCCCTAATGAAGCTTCATCTCCCTGTATCCCGGAGAAGCCCCAACGGGTAATGTGCGTGGGTAGTGCACCGGTTCTCCTGCCCGAAGAGACTTCTGCCCATCCAGACTCCACACAGGAGAACTTCCTGCACCCGGCATCAGATGCTTCACCCACTTTAACTGGTGTGCATGTCCAAGGATGCTCCAAAGCTGTGGTTACCTCAGAGTCTGTGCACCTCTACTACCTGGCGGAGGACCCCCTGTTGTCTCCTGAATCCTCCGGGATACCACTCGATGACAAATGGAGAGAGACTTCTCTACACCCGGTACTCGATACTTTGTCCGCTTCGTCCTGTGAGCCTGACAATGGGTACCCCAAAGTGGTAGTTACCCCCGAGTCTCTACACCCCTCCGACCAGGCGGAGGACCTCCAGTTGTCTCCAGAACCCTTCGGGGTGCCACCTGGTGGTGAATGGACAGAGACTTTCCTATATCCTGGATCTGATACCTCGCTTGCTTCGTTCAGTGAGTTCGACCTAGTGTACTCTGAAGCAGAGGTTACCCATGAGTCTCTACACTCCTCTGACCAGGCAGAGGACCTCCAGTTGTCTCCAGAACCCTTTGGGGTGCCACCTGGTGGTGAATGGACAGAGACTTTCCTATACTCGGTACCCGATACCTCGCCTGCTTCCTCCAGTGAGTCCAACCTAGTGTACTCTGAAGCAGATGTTTTCTCTGAGCCTCTGCACTCTTCTGACCCGGCGGAGGACCTCCAGTTGTTTCCTGAATTCTCCGGGGTACCACCAGATAACAAAGAGACAGTGACTTTTCCTCATTATGTACCTGATAACCCGTCTATTTCTTCCTGTGAGCTTGACAAGATGTACCTCGAAGCAGAGATTACCCCCAAGTCTCTGTCCCCCTCCAACCCGGTGAAGGACTTCCAGTTGTCTCCTGTACCCTCTGGGGTGCCACCTGAAAATATGTGGAGAGAGACTTCCTCGTGTGCTGTTCCTGGTACTCCACCCGTTTCGTCTGTTGCTGAGGATGGCTGGATAGGAGGTAGCATCCTAGCTAACCAGATGGGATCAGTTTTTCCTGTGGACAGTGGAAGTGATCTCCTTGAAGTGAACGACTGGTCCTCGATTTCCCTGCGGAAGATTCTGGCAGGCCTGAAGAAGAGGGGGCGTAAAGGGGGGGTACTGTAACATACCTGGCGGCGTCCTTGCATGGTGGTCCATCTTCCACTGTGCAAGAGCGCGCACTTGATCTCCAGTCCAGAATGTCTCTCTGGCTTCCCTCCATGCTGTCTGTTTGTGTCTGTTTCTGCTGCTTAAGGGCGGCGCCCGATCACTTCCTGCTTTTTGTACCTGCTGTGGGTCACACCCCTTGTGCGTCCTCAGCCTATTGTTGTCTGTCACCTGGTATATAGCTCAGCTGCTCCAATCAATCCCTGCCTGAGCATAGTGTTTCATTCAGTGTGTGCTTGCACTCTGAAGGTGCCAGGTCCCGTTCTGTGTTCTCTTGTCTGCCTTTCCTGGAGGCTGTATTTCCAGGCCTGTCTGAACACGCTCCTAGCCTGTTCCTCCCGCCTTCTAGGGGCCGATTACCTAGACCCGCTCCTGTATCTTGTCTGTCCTGTCTGAACACGCTCCTAGCCTGTTCCTCCCGCCTTCTAGGGGCCGATTACCTAGACCCGCTCCTGTATCTTGTCTGTCCTGTCTGAACACGCTCCTTGCCTGTTCGTCCCGCCTCTCTGGGGGCCGTATTCCCAGACCCGCTCGTGTATCCCTCTGCAGTGTCGGTCTCCTCCGTACACTCAGTTCCAGTCTGAACTCTCTCCTATCCTTTACCTGTTTTGCCTCTATGTCCGATGTCCGTTCCCTTCCTTTTTCTGCAGAGTCTGAACTCGTACCTAACTCCTGCTTGTTGTCTCTGTACTCCCGTTTGTGAGTTTGTGGTCCACTCGCTACTTCACTGCAAGTACCCTGTGGGTATCTGGCTCTGCCTTTCTCTTCCTGTCTGTTCTGTGTGAACAGAGCCCTGTCCCCCCTGCTCTGCCTTGCTCACCGCTCCGGCGGTTCTAGCCTGCTCTGACTCCTTTGCTCACCACTCCGGCGGTTCTAGCCTGCTCTGACTCCTTTGCTCACCGCTCCGGCGGTTCTAGCCTGCTCTGACTCCTTTGCTCACCGCTCCGGCGGTTCTAGCCTGCTCTGACTCCTTTGCTCACCGCTCCGGCGGTTCTATCCTGCTCTGACTCCTTTGCTCACCGCTCCGGCAGTTCTAGCCTGCTCTGACTCCTTTGCTCACCGCTCCGGCGGTTCTAGCCTGCTCTGACTCCTTTGCTCACCGCTCCGGCGGTTCTAGCCTGTTCTGACTCCTTTGCTCGCTGCTCCGGCAGCCTTGCTCCGCTCTGACCCTTTTGCTCACTGCTCCGGCAGTCTCGCTCCGCTCTTATCCTTTTGCTCACTGCTCCGGCAGTCTTGCTCCACTCTTGCTCACCGCTCCAGGCGGCCTCGTCCTGCTTTACTCTTGCTCACTGCTCCGGCAGTCTCGCTCAGCTCTGACCCTTTGCTCACTGCTCCTGGCAGCCTTGTCCTGCTCTACTCATTCTCACCGCTCCAGGCGGCCTCGTCCTGCCCTGCCCTGCTCTCGCTCATCTCTCTGGGCGGCCTCACTCTGCTGTGTTTGTCCGCCACATCTGTGGTTCTGTTCCTGAGTCCCAGTGTGTACTGGGTCCTATCCCACCAGTGTCCCTACCTGCTAGTGCCTCCCTGTCTGCACTCTAGCTGTGCTTGCCTGTACCCCTCTGCCTGTATTGTTCCTGAGTCCCAGTGTGTACTGGGTCCTATCCCGCCTGTGTTCCTACCTGCTAGTGCCTCCCTGTCTGCACTCTAGCCGTGCTTGCCTGTACCCCCCTGCCTGCATACCCGCCTGCCTGCATACCAGTCGTGCCTGCCTATACCCACCAGTCTGTGCGCCAGCCTACCAGTCTGTTCCTGTGTTCCCCTGTGTGGGTCAACAGCCGTGTCTGGGGTCTGTCCTGGAGTAGCACCTGGTCCCTCTGCTCGGTTCCTCCTTGGTGCACTGGCGTCGTATGCCGTCGTGCGACCCTGGTCGGATCGGGTGAATACCTAGTTACGCCCCTCCAGGCATTCACTCTCCGGCACGGTCCAGTGGAATCACTACAATCACACGCACACGCCGCTCAGCCCGGGCGTGTGCATTACAGTATGTGTATAATGTATATACACTGCTCAAAAAATAAAGGAAACACTTAAACAACAGAATATAACTCCAAGTAAATCAAACTTCTGTGAAATCAAACTGTCCACTTAGGAAGCAACACTGATTGACAATCAATTTCACATGCTGTTGTGCAAATGGAATAGAAAATAGATGGAAATTATTGGCAATTATCAAGACACACTCAATAAAGGAGTGGTTCTACAGGTGGGGACCGCAGATCACATCTCAGTACCAATGCTTTCTGGCTGATGTTTTGGTCACTTTTGAATGTTGGTTGTGCTTTCACACTCATGGTAGCATGAGACGGACTCTACAACCCACAGAAGTTGCTCAGGTACTGCAACTCATCCAGCATGGCACATCAATGCGAGCTGTGGCAAGAAGGTTTGCTGTGTCTGTCAGCGTAATATCCAGAGGCTGGAGGCACTACCAGGAGACAGGCCAGTACACCAGGAGATGTGGAGGGGGCCGTAGGAGGGCAACAATCCAGCAGCAGGACTGCTACTTCCGCCTTTGTGCAAGGAGGAACAGGAGGAGCACTGCCAGAGCCCTTCAAAATTACCTCCATCAGGCCACAAATGTGCATGTGTCTGCACAAACGGTTAGAAACAGACTCCATGAGGGTGGTATGAGGGCCCGACGTCCACAGATGGGGGTTGTGCTCACAGCCCATCACCGTGCAGGACGCTTGGCATTTGCCACAGAACACCAGGATTGGCAAAGTCACCACTGGCACCCTGTGCTCTTCACAGATGAAAGCAGGTTCACACTGAGCACATGTGACAGACGTAACAGAGTCTGGAGACGCCGTGGAGAGCGATCTGCTGCCTGCAACATCCTTCAGCATCACCAGTTTGGCTGTGGGTCAGTAATGGTGTGGGGTGGCATTTCTTTGGAGGGCTGCACAGCCCTCCATGTGCTTGCCAGAGGTAGCCTGACTGCCATTAGGTACCGAGATGAGATCCTCAGACCCCTTGTGAGAACATATGCTGGTGAGGTTGGCCCTGGGTTCCTCCTAATGCAGGACAATGCTAGACCTCATGTGGCTGGAGTGTGTCAGATGTTCCTGCAAGATGAAGGCATTAAAGCTATGGAATGGCCCGCACGTTCCCCAGACCTGAATCCGATTGAGCACATCTGGGACATCATGTCTCGCTCCATCCACCAACGTCACGTTGCACCACAGACTGCCCAAGAGTTGGCGGATTCTTTAGTCCAGGTCTGGGAGGAGATCCCACAGGAGACCATCCACAACCTCATCAGGAGCATGCCCAGGCGTTGTAGGGAGGTCATACAGGCACGTTGAGGCCACACACAATACTGAGCCTCATTTTGACTTGTTTTAAGGACATTACATCAAAGTTGGATCAGCCTGTAGTGTGTTTTTCCACTTTAATTTTGGGGGTGACTCCAAATCCAGGCCTCCATTGGTTCATAAATTTGATTTCCATTGATGATTTTTGTGTGATTTTATTTTCAGCACATTCAACTTTGTAAAGAACAAAGTATTCAATGAGAGTATTTCATTCATTCAGATCTAGGATGTGTTATTTGAGTGTTCCCTTAATTTTTTTGAGCAGTGTATATAAAATATGTGTGTACATGTATAGGGTATATCTGTTATGTGCTGCATATATAGTTCTGTAATTGTAGTGTCACCATAATAGGGATCATCTCTAAGCACAGTTTATGTCTTATGTAAGCGTTTTACATTAGGGCCTGTTCACACTGTTTTTCTTTACTGAGCCTGGTGGTTTCTGCCTGAATTTCCTATGGAGCCATAGACTGCAATGACAGGAATGAACTTCAAATGAATTCCATGTGTGATTTTTTTCTGTATATGTCTGTCTGTTCCAACAGCCACAGAAAAATGGACGCTTAGAAGAAAAAACACAAACAGGGACTTTAAGAAACTAAATCAGAGGATCAATATCAGAAAAAAAAGCAAATGGAATTCATTTGAAGTCCGCTTGTGTCATTGTAGTCTGTGGCCCCATCGGGAATTTGTGTGAATCCTATTTTGGGGGGATTCAAGCAGAGCCCCCGGACGCACTGCAGAAAAAGTGTGAAAAGGGTTGAACATACTATAGTATGGAATAGTGCAGTCTACTATACAACTCCAAACTCTCCCAGTACAGCAGACAGACAGACACAGACCACAAGACACTTTTTTTTTATAAATCCGTTGCATGTCAATTCTTCCAGCATTTTTGCAGTGTTTTTTTTCCCTATTCAAATGAATGGGAAACGAAAAGGCTGAAAAAACGCAGAATTTTTCCTGCCAACACTCTGGTTTTTGATGCAGAACAATCCGCAGAAAAACTGTGCAAGTGAACAGACCTTACAGGGGTTTTCTGCGAGTGTAAAAATAATTCTCATGAAATGATGACTCCCCCGCGGCTCCAGCACTGATGCTCTAGAAGTCTATGGCAGTCGTGGTACTTGGCTGCAGTGATCTTGTGGCTCTACCTCTAGCTGCAAATTGAATAATGACTATCAGGGACACGGGAGCATCGGCACTAAAGCCAGAGGGGATTTAGCAGGGTAGTTTGGGGGACATATAGGACTTTATTTTATCACTTTTTATTCTGCCATTTGTGAGGTAGAATGTACAAAAAGATGGAAATTCTGCTAATGTTTTCTATTTGACTGTTAGATTTCATTCACATGACTGTACTTTCAGTCCGAGTGTTAACCGTGATAAAACCAGACAGCACTCGGACCAATGTGATCCAATGGGGCAGTGCAGATGAGGGATTTTTTTTTCACTGACCGAATTGCAGCATGCACTAGTTCCTACCATAAACCAGATGAGACACCCATTCAAGCCTATGGGTGCGTCATAAAAAATCAGATGCCACAATGTAGAATCCGATTTTACATTGCAGTTCTGTAACATAAGAAACTGTAAATGGTCCTGTAAAGGGTTAATAACTGCTGCTGTAAAACACGGATTGTACACGGAAGACAAGTGAGAAAAAAATTGCTCCACTTTTCAGAATGAAACTCTGAAAGATGTTTTATACGGTCGTGTGACCCTACGCTGAGGCCCCCTTCCTACGTCACTGTTTCCGGCACGTGTGGCATCCATACAGTACGTGTGACATTTTTTTTAGGGATTCCAAATGTACTCATTTCAACCTATGGTGCTGCTCACATGTCCATTTTTTTCCCTGCAGCCGGATGACAGGGGCCAATACAAGTCTATGGGTGTAAACACATCCAGCACACGGATGGCACCTGGGTACAGTCCATGTGCCGTGTGTATGTGTTTAACATTGAAAGCATAGTGGAAGCATTGTAATTTCATTTCCAGTATCCATACAGGAAAAACACGATGACACACACACGGCACACGAATGACACACTGATGGCACATTGATTACACTGGTACCAGTGTAAGGCTACGTTCACACATTCAGTATTTGGTCAGTATTTCACATCAGTATTTGTAATCCAAAAACAGGAGTGGGTGATAAATACAGAAGTGGTGACGTGTTTCTATTATACTTTTCCTCTGATTGTTCCTCTCCTGATTTTGGCTTACAAATACTGATATAAAATACTGACCAAATACTCAACATGGGCACGAGGCCAAACAGTGTTGTTGGTGGAATATTTCAGGATTGGGGGCCCCAATATGTCTAAAACCGGTCCTGCGTGTGTACCTGCATATATAGCGAGGTCTTAGCATTATGGAAACCTGTTTACTATAAATGTGAGTTACTGCAAATTATTACTTCTTGTATAAAAATACTCCTCAAAATTGCAAAAAAGAGTATTCGTAACCTGCTGTAAAATAAGCGGTGCGACCTGTGCTCCTATGAATGCTCACCAATGTACCAAAGTGTATTTTGTTTTTGAACATTTTTCTAGTTTTCTTTTTTCCCAGTGATGTTCATAGGCTTCCATTATTTATGTTAGAGTATCATCCATATTTATTCCCCGCAGCACAGGCAATATGTCCGCTCTTTCCCCATAGAGTAGGACCCACTGACTCATTTTTATTTTATTTTCAGTGAATTTTTATTTCGTTTTCTCAGATTAAAACATTTGTAGCTTTTTATGACAAAGACGCAATCAATTATACAATCAATAGTTGCTTTACAATCAGGATCATTAGGTATGACTCATTTTTGTAAGTAATTTTTATTTGATTTTACAATGCAATGAATACAACACAAAATATAAAGCTCGCTCGCACATAGGGGGTTCATCTACAGAGTGTTGGGCGCGCAGGCCTCAGAATATCACAATACATATTACATTATCAAATGCAGAGAAAAGCGATCCCTATGTAACAAAACCTAAAATCAAAATCTATAATCATTACCATAAATACACAAATACACATAACAATATTCATCTACATTCAACTGGGACATTGAAATCTCAATAAATTGCCAATTTTGCTTTCAGACTCTAGAAGGTCACTTCTACGTTATTTCTTTCTTTGAGCAATATCTAGAAATAGATACAGTAGCTTCCATTTTGTTAGGAATTTACTTGCTTGTTCATCCTTTTTTCGGGATCTACCCTATCGGTGTGTAATATTTTTGTTTTATTTTTGTGATTAGTTCGGACAAGGTGGTAACTGATCTTACAACCAATGTTTCAAGTTGGAGCACATGTAATAAACAAGATGGATACATATAATGTTTGGAGCCATCATTGCCTTCAAGTAAAGTCAATGAATAGTCGACACTATGTATACAAGCTGGTGAACATGGGGAATCAACTTGAACAAATAGAAAGAACCAGCCCGGCACTCACGTGTTGATTAAATGCTTCTTTAATGGCAATCCATATAAAGCAAGACATTTCAGCCTCTCCTAGGTTTTTGTCAATAGTGGAACAACACATTCGACATGATTGTATATCACATATAGCCACGGAAATGACTTCATATAAATTAACATAAAAAGGAGGAACCAATATACCTAGAATGTTTTGCATATTTTTTCTTTTTGTTTCCTCCTTTTTATGTTAATTTATATGAAGTCATTTCCGTGGCTATATGTGACATATAATCATGTTGAATGTGTTGTGCCACAATTGACAAAAGCCTGGGAGAGGCTGAAATGTCTTGCTTTATGTGGATTGCCATTAAAGAAGCATTTAATCAACACGTGAGTGCCGGGGCTGGTCCTTTCTATATCATTGCCTTCAGACCATGAATTAAACAGTATGAGTTGAGACCTCAAATTTCTTTCACCCCCTCCCCGACAATCCTCCACTGATTACCTGAATGAGTACATAACCAAAACCCATGAGATACAGTCTTAGGTGTCTGGCATTTAGGGCAGGTAGTTATTCTGTTCGGTTTCAATTCTGCTCTTAGTGGGTCAAAATAATAAGTTACATTGTACATAGGTTTAACCCTCTGAATTTACCGTCTTGCCAGTAATTTTCCATATATATTCTGTTACCTGGAAGTAACTTGCAGATCATTGGACGGTGACTTGTGCGGAAGACGCTGAGTCTTTGTGCTGAGATCTCTGCTGGAACGTGGACTTCTATGACTTTGATATATCAGCTTGTACATGACACTGTCCCTACAGAAGACATGATATATTGTCATTTACATCCCAGAAGAGGCGGCACGTGACGTCCCATATCTGCACAGTACCAGGGCTGGGGTCAGATATAACCAGAAGCTCCTCACCGGAACCAACCGACACATTCCAACTGTCATCTCACAAGGGGCAGAAAAAGAAAGCATCTGATTGGTTGGTTCTACTGTCACTCTGAAATGATGGAAAACAGAGCAAGCAGCTGATTGGTTCATTCCACCTGTCACTTATATAAATGACAGAATCAAGGAAGAAGCATCTGATCATTCAGAGCTTCACATGTAAAACTGTGTATGGAGAAATATGTCACATGATATGATATTTAAATCATTCATAATCCGTATCTGTTACAACAAGTAGAAGTGCTGTCAGATATAAAGAGATTCCAGCTTGATAATTAAAATATAATTTTATTATTATTAATACATAAAAACAAGAAACCAATTAAAAAGAAAGGGCAATAGGCCTCCAAAAAGGATGGAGACAGACAGTATATTACAGATCCAAATAGTAAGATTGGATATATCTGCATATAGAAATCCTAAGCATAAGTGCAAAGGAACGGACCCCATATTGGAATCCCTCACTAATAAGTCATAAAATATAACTTTAATTTTTAATTGTAGAAAACTTGCTGTAGGGTATTACTAAAATATTGTCCCTAATCTGTTCAATCTCATATTATAAGGTATACACCTATATTTGATATGGACGAAACACGGGAAGTCACCAACTTTATAACAGAATAGGACAAGCAGACATTAAATCACAAGTCTCCCCAACATGTTTCACCTCAGGTGCGGCTTCATCAGGGAATGGGACACTGACATGAATCACATTCATACCATTCATACCCAATTTGTACCCAAGAAACCATCAATGAAATATATACTTATTATTACATAGGAATATACGTGTGTTAGTGTATTTTATGTCTGGCATTCTGTACATGAATCAGGAGTCTCAGGATGCACAATGCTACTCTACACATCCCACTCAATGAAATATTAAGAAAATATATGGAATGAAATATAAATTTGCACTGATACATAGTAAAACATGCTGGAGAGAGCCGCTATCGTTACGGGGTCTGTGTCTGGGGGCCACAGGTGCAGGAAGGACTCTGAGGGAACGGAAGACAGGTGAGCACTTTTTTTTTCCTCTGTCCTCAGTATAGGGGGAGCACTGTGGGCAGTATGGGGGACGAGAACCCTGAGCGCTGTATGGGGGGACGGGGACCCTGAGCGCAGTATGGGGCGGAGGGTGGCCCTGTGCGCAGTATGGGGGGGGACCTGGATGGGGGACATGTCTGCAACATAAGGACCAGGATGGGGGACCATGTCTGCAATATGGGGGACCTGGATGGGGGACCATGTCTGCAATATGGGGGACCATGTCTGCAATATGGGCGACCTGGAGGGGGGACCATGTCTGCAATATGGGGGACCTGGATGGGGGACCATGTCTGCAATATGGGGGACCATGTCTGCAATATGGGGGACCTGGAGGGGGGACCATGTCTGCAATATGGGAGACCTGGATGGGAGGCCATGTCTGCAATATGAAGATCATGTCTGCAATATGGGGGACCTGGATGCGGGACCATGTCTGCAATATGGGGGACCATGTCTGCTGGATGGGGGACCTGGATGGGGGCCATGTCTGCAATATGGGGGACCTGGATGGGGGACCAAGTCTGCAATATGGGGGACCATAATGGGAGACCATGTCTGCTTAATGGGGGACCATGTCTGCAATATGGGGGACCTGGATGGGAGACCATGTCTGCAATATGGGGGACCTGGATGGGGGACCATGTCTGCAATATGGGGGACCATGATGGGAGACCATGTCTGCTGGATGGGGGACCATGTCTGCAATATGGGGGACCTGGATGGGAGACCATGTCTGCAATATGGGGGACCTGGAGGGGAGACCATGTCTGCAATATGGGGGACCTGGAGGGGAGACTATGTCTGCAATATGGGGGACCTGGAGGGGAGACTATGTCTGCAATATGGGGGACCTGGAGGGGAGACCATGTCTGCAAGATGAGGACCAGTTCAAAAGGTGTATAGAAGATAAAATGGTATCACTAAAAATGTCACTTTGTCATGCAAATAATGCGGCCCCCCAAATTAAATGTTTTTCCGTGTGCGGCCCATATGCCCAGCTGAGTTTGAGACCCCTGCTGTATACAATGAAATTCATTGTTATTCTCATAGACCCTAAGTGGAGTTTAAATTTTCTCTAATACATAACAATATACGTGTGTCAGTTTTATTACTTATGAATCAAAAAACTCAGGATAAACAATGCTATACATATAACCTAATGACATATTAATGAAATATACTGACAGAAAAATACATTTCACTTATGCATGTATACAGAAGCATTGTGCATCCTGAGCTTCCTGGTTCTTGTACAGAATGCCAGACATAAAATAGGCTAAAACATGTGTATTGCTCTGTATCAGGGTAAATCTATATTCCATTCACGGTCTATGGGTACAATTATGAATTTCATTGTGTAGTGTTTCATTAGCTTATCTGGTTGGGATCTATGACATTGTTCATCCTGAGTTTTCTAGATGAGCTCTCATCTTTAGACAGACAGTACAGCAGAAATATCAGATACACATAAGATACACTGTACACACATCAGATACATGGTACACACATCAGATACATGGTACACACATCAGATATACTGTACACACACATCGGATACATGGTACACACATCAGATACATGGTACACACATCAGATACACGGTACACACATCAGATACATGGTACACACATCAGATACATGGTACACACATCAGATATACTGTACGCACACATCGGATACATGGTACACACATCAGATACATGGTACACACATCAGATATACTGTACACACACATCGGATACATGGTACACACATCAGATACATGGTACACACATCAGATATACTGTACACACACATCGGATACATGGTGAGCACACATCATTTACACGGTGCGCACACATCAGATATACAGAGCACACACATTGGATACACGGTGCGCACACATCATTTACACGGTGCGCACACATCATTTACACGGTGCGCACACATCAGATACACGGTGCGCACACATCATTTACACGGTGCGCACACATCAGATACACAGAGCACATACATTGGATACAGGGTGTGCACACATCATTTACACTGTGCACACACATCAGATACACAGAGCACACACATCAGATACACAGAGCACACACATTGGATACACGGTGCGCACACATAATTTACACGGTGCGCACACATAATTTACACGGTGCGCACACATCAGATACACGGTGCGCACACATCATTTACACGGTGCGCACACATCATTTACACGGTGCGCACACATCAGATACACAGAGCACATACATTGGATACAGGGTGTGCACACATCATTTACACTGTGCACACACATCAGATACACAGAGCACACACATCAGATACACAGAGCACACACATTGGATACAGAGTGTGCACACATCATTTACACTGTGCGCACACATCATTTACATTGTGTGAACACATCACATACACGGTGCGCACACATCATTTACACAGTGCACACACATCACATACACGGTGTGCACACATCAGATACACAGAGCACACACATTGGATACACGGTGCGCACACATCATTTACACTGTGTGAACACATCACATACACGGTGCGCACACATCATTTACACGGTGCACACACATCAGATACACAGAGCACACACATTGGATACAGGGTGTGCACACATCATTTACACTGTGTGAACACATCATTTACACAGTGCACACACATCACATACACGGTGTGCACACATCAGATACACAGAGCACACACATTGGATACAGGGTGTGCACACACCATTTACACTGTGCGCACACATCATTTACATGGTGCACACACATCAGATACACAGTGCACACACAACATTTACACGGTGCACACACATCGGATACACAGTGAGCACACATTGGATACTCGGTGCACACACATCGTATACACAGTTCAAACACATCATTTACACAGTGTAAACATATGATATACACGGTGCACATACATCGGATACACGATGCACACACATCATTTACACGGTGTACACACATCGTATATCGTATACACGCATCGTATACATGGTGTGCACACATCACTTTGGGAAGACATATCTCGACTTCCTGAAGAAGAAGCCAATAAATGGATAGAGGCAACAGAAATAGAAATAAAATCCATGCATGACTCAAAAACATGGACACTAACAGAATTACCAGAAGGAAGAAAAGCTATAGGATGTAAATGGGTTTTTAAAGTAAAGTAACGAACAGATGACACAGCTGAACGATGCCGAGCAAGACTCGTAGCTAAAGGTTATTCTCAAAAATATGGAGAAGACTATGATGAAACATTTGCTCCAGTTGTCAAACATACTACAATAAGAACTTTGTTTGCAGTTGCAGAAATGAAACAAATGGAACTGAAACATCTGGATGTAAAGACAGCATTTTTGAATGGAAGCTTAACAGAAGATATTTACATGGAACAACCTCCAGGATTCAAAGATGAAAGTAACCCAAACATGGTGTGCAAATTACAGAAAAGTATATACGGTTTAAAACAAGCTGTTAAAGTGTGGAATGATAAAATCACAGAGGTGCTCACAAATGAAAAATTTAAAAGAAGCAAAGCTGATCCTTGCCTGTACACAAAAAGACTAATGGTCAGATGGATCTATGTACTCATATATGTTGATGACATTTTAGTTCGTTTTGAAAAAGAGATAAAGAGGACATACTAAAAATCCTGAATCAACATTTCGAGATCAAAGACTTGGGAAATGTGAAACCGTACTTAGGAATGAAAATAGAAAGAGAAGAAGATGGAAGTTTCCTACTTAATCAAAATCACATGATTCAAGACATATCCGAAACATTTGGATTGAAGGATGCAAAACCAGCAAAGTCTCTAATGGAAACTAATTATCTTAAAGAGATGAGTAGTGAGAAAAATGTGTTACCAAATAATGAAGAGTACAGAATGGCGATAGGAAAATTACTGTATCTAGCGACTGTTACAAGGCTAGACATTGCAGCAGAAGTAGGAATTCTGAGTAGAAAAGTGTCCAAGCGAAATAAAGCGGATTGGAATGCTGTGAAGAGAGTAATAAGTTATTTGAAATGAACCAGCAATGTTAAACTGAAACTGCCTACAAGTGATGAATGCATTTTATCTGTATACGTTGATGCGGATTGGGCTGGAGATCCAACTGACATAAAATCTACCAGTGGCTATCTTTTCTTTCTCTCAGGTGGACCAATTAGTTGGACTAGTAAAAAACAATCAATAGTAATGCTGTCATCAACAGAAGCAGAATATGTTGCAGCAGCACATGCGCGTCAAGAAGTTCTATGGTTTTAGACAATTGCTAACAGACCTAGGACAAGCACAGTTGGAACCAACAAAAATAAATGAGGACAATCAGGGATGTCTTGTTCTTGCTCAGATGGAAAGAGTTAACCCAAGAACCAAGCACATTGATGTGAAGTATCATTTCTTGAGGGACCATCAGGAACAAGGAATCCTGAAATTAGAATATTGTCCAACTGAAGATATGACAGCAGACATTTTCACAAAGGCATTGAATGCTGAAAAACATCAGAGAATAATGAAGAAATTAGGTTTGACTGAATAAGTCCTTACTGTTGAGAAAGGGTGTTGGTATATGCAACAGTTGTGGACTTCTTTGTTTGTGTGAAGGGGGACTTTATGCTGATCTGACAGTAGATGGCGATGTTGTGTAAAGTTTCCTTGTTTACTGTATTGTAAAAGAAAAAAAAGTCTCTCTTGTACTTTCAGTTTTGTTCTTACTTCCTGGTGCAGTACTGAGTGACTGCGCATTTTTTCCTTTACCTCATGTTCTGAGAAGTAAAAGCTTGTTATCCCATGTAATCTGCTCTGTGAAGTTTCTACCGCAACTGTGGGTATCCAGAAGCTGTGCAACACCAATGATGTTTCATTTGAGAATTCCAGTGAATTTTGGGATACTCACACGGGACAACATCAGGAGTCAGAGGCTGCGGACCTTTTAACAAAGCGTCATCTGTGACCTGTGTTTCAGGGGATGGGCTAGTCATTGCTTGCTTCGTGGTCTCCTTACAATTTCTACTGAGAGTGCTCTCTCCTTCTGGCTTGTCATTTCTCTCTAGAATAAGGCGCTAAGCTGAAATGCGTTGGTCTATCTGCACTGTCTCCTGGAATTTTCTTGGTGACCTGCTACTACAGTTTTTAAATTGTTCTAAATAAACTTTTTGCATTTTTATATATAACCTTTTTGGGCTTCTCTTTGCTATATTGTTCTCTCCTTCTGGCTTGTCATTTCTCTCTAAAGCTGGCAAGGGAGCGCACTGTGAATTCAAAAGAATATAGCACAGGAAGCTCATAGTGAGAATACGTCAGAATTTACAACCGACACATTATCATTAGAGTAAGGACTAGCCCAGCCCTGAAACAGACGTCGCTGATGCCGCTTTGTTTTTGGGAGGCAGCAGAGGCTACGGAGGTGACTGCAGCCTCTGCCCCCTGATGAGGGCTCATTTGAGTATCTCAGCATGCATTGGGAGTTCTCAAACAAAATTCCATTGGAAGTTTAAAAAAAAGAGGCAAGAAGTCAGACTGGGGAGGATACGTTAGGGAATTTGTAATTAAAGTGAGCTATAGTGTACAGCCGACAGCTGCTGCATTTTCACCCGTAGGAGGATGCTAAATTCACTTATAGCTCAGGTCAGTTTTAAGTCATATTGGTGGTCACTCAGTGGTTAATCTTTAATTCATATGGACTATATCATCTATAATGTTTGCAGTTATAAATCAATTATATATCTTTTATTATAATATTGATACATTGTTTTAAACTGTTAGAGTAATGGTAGATAGGCATAGAAAGTCTGACTAACAAGATTCATCTGAATAGATGCTGTGCAGGACTATCATCCCATAATTTACATAGGTTTAGCCTTGGACCTTATGTAGTAGGGTTGTCTTGCAGACCTGTGATGGTGAGGCAGGGAAGGTATTTTAGAAAGGTATGCAAGATGATAAAAAAGGGGAATTGTGAAAGAAATTGCTACATTTCCTTTTCATTTTGATTTTTGTTTCCTGAATATTCTTTAGTGGCGTTATCTTATGTCTGCACTTCATCCTTGTTTGTACTATATTGTGCAATATTTGGCTTTGACTGGATGGGAGTTTGGCTTCTGAAGTGAAGATAAAATTTCCCTTTTGAGATGGAACAATGAGAAACTCCAGGCTTCTATTCGGCCAAGGACAAACTATTTACGCTGGTATTTGGGACGTACAGTAGTTCAGGTGCCATAAAGACAATCCATCATCTCACAAAATCAGTATTTCTGCCAAATCATTGTCTTACCAATACTCATGCAAATAGTTATGCAACCATTATGCAATCTCTTATGTAACCAAGCCACCCCTATAAAAAGATGGGCTTATGTTAGTATAAATGAGACTTTCACAGTGACTCCCCGGCACCTGCGCAATAGAACACTGCTGCACTGTACTCAGCCAAACGGGCCTGGGAGGAAACAAAGCTCGCTCCCCGTGAGCTGCGCTTTGCGCATGCGCCGGGAGGTGAGGGGGAAAAAAGCGCATGTCACAGGGCCCTGTGACGTGCAGGGAGGGGGGGAAATATGGTAAACATGAACATAGGCGGGGAATTGGTGGAAGAACAAGCAGATGGGCGAAGATAGCTTGGCATCCGGGGGACACCAAGCCTGTGAAAAACCAAGGAGATAAAACTACATTTCTCTGCATTCAGACCTCTACCATGGGCCATACAGGTATGTATAGATTTACTTTTCTATACTCTGTATGCCCATAGTAGAGGTCTGATAACTCCAAAGTGGTGACAGATTCCCTTTAAAAACCACCAATACACATTAAAACATCAGTCATAAAGAGGCCTCATTCCTGATCGGCGATTAGGAATAAGTGTATAGCACCTGCAAGTGAGCAAAATTCTCATGAGTGACAGCTGTATACGAAAACTGACACCCTGCAGCTTCGGCCCCTACCGGTTTTGGAAACGATCGGGCCCAATTAACCCCTTTCCACTGTCAATTGCGACAACAGCACCTAAGTTGTTAAAAGGGGTTTTAAAGATTCCGTTTGATACCATCGCCCCCCCCGTGATCCTAATCGCTGATGGTGATAATTGCCATGGTACCCCAAGGTCATCTGATGACCCCACAGTACGGTGGTTTGTTGATTCTGCTATAAGCAGGGCCTAACAGGCTGTGTCAGTGAGTCACTGGCACGTCTTACGCACTGCAGTACAAGAGTAAACTTATTATTTCTGTGCTAAAAGGCTCAACGTATAAAAGTACTTAAAGTGTACGTTAAATGGTGGAAGGCAAAAAAATGAAACATCTCTTGGTTTCTGCGCTTCTCCCCAAACATACAATAAAAAACAATTAAACCAATTAAATAAGCCTTCACCCAGTTCCTTGGACAAAAAAATAAATAGAAAAGGTTACCAGTCTCAGAAAATAGTGACAATAACCTTTTTTGTTAAAGAAGGTTCTGAATTTTCTTAACTATTAAAATAAACCTCTCATGTTAAAAAAAAATGCTATTAACCTGCAGATATGGGGTAACTCTGCATGTTAATAGCGTTCTAAAGCTGTCCGGTGCCCACACTGAGAGCCCTGCAGCCGGGAGGAAATTAACTTTATTCCTCTCTTCAGCCTCGGGCTTTCAGTCATACTGGTGCGGCCGGTGTAGCTTCCGTCATAGTGAGTGGTGGCTGAAACCACGCCCTGGCACTGACTGATAGCCGGCTCAACATTAGAGCTCAGGTTTAGAGCTGGCTGTCAAACAGTGCCGGGGCGCAGCTACAGCCATCGCTCATTATGCACTGAGCAGCGACTGAAGCTGCACTAGCCATACCCCTATGGTTGAAAGCCTGAGGCTGCTGCAAAGAATAAAGGTAATTCCCTTCTGGCAGCGGGGCTCTCAGTGCGTGAACCAGGCAGCTTTAGAACGCTATTAACCTGCAGATTAACCTCATATCTGCAGGTTAATAGCTTTTTTTACATGACTGTTTCCCCTTAAAATATAAAAAGTTTGGTATTGTAATCATACTGACTGGGAGAATCATATTACCAAGTAAATTTTGCTGCAGAATGACTTCTGTAAAAACAATCCCCAAAAAAACAGTGAAGAAATTGCATTTTTGTCACCATTTCACCCCACTTGGATTTGTTTTCCCATTTAACAGAACATTATATGGTAAAAAGTTGTCATTAAAAACTACAACTCATCCAGTTTTTTGATCTTACAGTTTCCCTTTAACCCCTTAACGATGAATGATGAACATAGCACTTCATGAGCAAGTGTCAGTTCCCGCATCATGACGAGCTATGTCCATCATGAATTTAAGCGGTCACTGTGTGAAATCAAACAGTGACTGCTTCATGCAGACAGCTTCCACTGACAGAAATGCAGGGACCCATTTCATTGATCCCGCTCTCTGATTGCTGTTAGAGAAATTGCACAACAAATTATATAGCCCATTTTCTCCTGTTACCCTTGTGAAAATGCAAAATTTGGGGCTAAATCGAAATTTTTGTGGGAAAAAGTTCAATTTTAATTTTTTTCCTTGCACATTGCTTTAATTCCTGTGAAGCACCTGCAGGGTTAATAAACTTATTGAATGTGGCTTTGAGCACTTTGAGGGGTGCAGTTTTTAAAATGGTGTCACGTTTGGGTCATTTGTCATATAGACCCCTCATAGTCACTTCAGATCTGATGCGCTCCCTACAAAAAAATAGTTTTGTAAATTTTGTTTGAAAATTGAGAAATTGCTGGTCAACTTTTAACCCTTCTAAATTCCTAACAATAAAAAAATGGTGTTTCAAAAATGATGCTGTATGGAGGACCATGACAGGTGCATTATATTATATGGAGGACCAGGGCAAGTGCATTATATTGTATAGAGGAAAATGGGGGTTCATTATATTGTATGGAGAACCATGGGGGGTGCATTATATTGTATGGAGGACCATGGGGGTGCATTATATTTTATGGTAGACCATGGGGGGTGCATTATATTGTATGGAAGACCATGGGGAGTGCATTATATTCTATGAAGGACCATGGGGGTGCATTATAATGTATGGAGGACTATGGGGAATGCATTATACTATATGGAGGATTATGGGGGGTGCATTATGCTATATGGAGGATCATGGGGCGCATTATACTATATAGAGGATTAAGGGGGTGCATTATCATAGAATGGTAGAGTTGGAAGGGACCTCCTGGGTCATCTGGTCCAACCCCCTGCTCAAAGCAGGATTCACTAAATCATCTCAGACAGATGTCTGTCCAGCCTCTGTTTGAAGACGTCCATTGAAGGGGAACTCACCACCTCTTGTATCAGCCTGTTCCACTCATTAATCAAACTAACTGTCAAAAAGTTTTTTCTAATATCTAATCTGTGTCTCCTCCCATTTAGTTTCATCCCATTGCTTCCAGTCTTTCCTTGTGCAAATGAGAATAAAGATGATCCTTCTACAATGTGACAGCCCTTGAGATATTTGTAGACAGCTATTAAGTCTCCTCTCAGTCTTCTTTTTTGCAAGCTAAACATTCCCAAATCCTGCAACCGTTCCTCATAGGACATGGTTTGCAGACCAGTCACCATTCTGGTCGCTCTTCTCTGAACTTGCTCCAGTTTGTCTATGTCTTTTTTAAAATGTGGTGCCCAAAACTGTACACAGTATTCCAGATGAGGTCTGACCAAAGAGGAGTAAAGACCGATAATGACTTCACGTGATCTAGACTGTATGCTTCTGTTAATACATCCCACTATATGGAGGATTATGAGGGGTCGCATTACATTATATGGAAGACTATGTGGGGGACCATTTTAATATTTGGAGGGCTATGTGGGGGGCCATTATACTGTATGCAAGAAAGTATACAGCATGAAGGTTTGCATGGGGTCCATCATACTGTGTGGAGGGCTGTGTGGGGGCCATTATACTGTTTACTGTTTGGAGGGCCATTATATAGTATGGGGCAATTAAACTGTATGTAGACCCATTATCCTGCATGGAGGGCTGTGTGAGGGCCACAGTTGGGGGATTATACTGTGTTAGGGTCACCATACTTTACCTTAGGAATTGAGGTGGGGTACAGTTGAGTCATTATACTGTGCATGTGGAGGCTAATGTGGAGGAATTCACTGTGGGGGTATCATATTGTGTTTGGTGGGCACTTTTGTTGGCATTATACTTTATGGGGGCACTGAAAGAGGAATCTAAGACTTCAGCAGGAGGAAAATGACTATACAAAGGCTGAAAAGTTGTGAGATATGGTCTTCTGTGACGCTGACAATTATTTTTTTTTTGGGAGGGTGGACCCAATTAGAATTTCTGCTATGGGGCCCCATGATTTCTATGTACGCCCCTGGCTATTGCTAAAGCTCGGCTTTTTACCTGAGAACCATTGCAGACAGCTATTGGCTTGTCTACAGTAAACAGAGGAGAGAGACCGAGCATGCATGTCCAGCAGCACTAAGCACATTAACTGCGCCTGCACATTGATATACACTTTGAACACAAGAGGGTGCCATACTATATATTTAAATGAAGAAAATGACTGCATAATTGATGTTTATAACAACATGTAAATGCATATAACTCCTATTAACTATTTTTTTTCTAACATGAGATACCTACATAAGAGATATGAACACCTGTAGGGGAAAATGTAAATTTGCAACAAAGTATATATAAAGTAAAACACCTTTATAAATCAAATGTGTTTATCATATACATCACTGTATTATATAGAGTTTATAACAAAACGGGAAATTTTTAAAATGTTTTCATCCACCATTGAAGCTCGAGCAGGCATTAAAATATGTGTATCTGATACAATGACAGTAAGTGATGGTGGTACATATAATCCTTTACTTGTTCCATCAATAAACAGAGGTCCAATGAAATGTAAAACAGGGCCGAATGGAGTTTTCACTTTCCAGTATGAGCAAAAAGTGTCCCAGACCACAGAATATTTTTCATTGTTCGAGCTAAAAACCCATATATATTCTCCTTTTTGGAACCCAAATGACTTCGGGGAGAATCTGATGTAAATGCATGGTTAATTCTTTCCCATATCAACTTCATTGGCCAACATGCCTCATCAAATGCCGCCATCTGTACGAAATCCATCTCTGTATTGATTTCTGATGTCTTCTTTCTGTAATGTCTTCAGAAGTGTTAAATTGGTATTGATAATAAAGCATGTCTGGAATTAAAAAAAAAAAATTCATGATGAAAGACGCAATCCAGCTACTATACCCCTCACCAAGTTTATCACACTCTGCAATTCTTTTATATAAAATTTACTCAGTTTCCTGCAGTTAAGCCCCATCTTTGCTTCTCTTTAGCCTCGGATTTCACAAAGAAGTTTTTCTTGTATACTTTGCTATCAGTACCATGATGCATCAGCACAGCATCACATGAGCATCCACAGCCAGGATCATCTGAGCCTCTAGGAAGGACATGGTAATTATCCTCCACTCTGCATTCCCTAGATAGGTTAACATAAGTAAACAGTCAGAGCTGTTTAGTCATCATCAGTAGCTGTGATATGAACTCATGTGCCTGCTTTATGAGACTGTGCTGTAATGAAGATTGTTGCTGTAATATCCCTGAACTGCACTGGCCGTGCTTAAGATTAAATCCCACTGTTAAACTGTTGAAAAAGACTCTTGTCAGATGTGTCTGGTCAGCAACTGAATCTATCATGTGCCTGAGAGAAGCTGCAGCCTATGGTCATCCTGAGTAACAGTTCCTCCAGGATTCCAATGAATTTATGAAACCCGTCTCGCCCTATCTGAACCTAGCGGTGTGCGTGTAACATTGGTGGCCCATATGGGGAGGACTGAGCGGGGATTAATGTCTAGAGGGAGAAGAGGAAAAATGTCTGGAAAAATACAGCAGCACAGCACCTCAACTTAACTCTGCTACACCACTTAAAGGGGACCATCCCTAAAGAAAACTCACTAGCAGCAATGGATGTTGAAATACAAATAGACAGAATTAGTGAGCGGTTTCTTCAGTTAACCTGCGAAGAATTAAGAACAGTAGCATATAAAGATGTCAGAAGAACAGATTTCTAAAGCACACAACCGCAGGCAACTGTTAGCTGCCATTAATGCAAAAATGGATGAGCTGGGGGAGAAAGAAGCTGAAGACGTCATGGGGACATGCCTCCAGGAGCTAACACAGTTTCTAACCAGGTTGAAGTTGGAGGATGGAGGGACGGCACCAATTACCAAAAGCGGGAATCTCTGTCCGCAGACTGAACTACGGGAATTGAAAGAACAACTCAAAACCCTAACAACAGCCCTGCAGGAATCGACCAAAATCTCTTAACGGGTGACAGACTCAGACAGAACCTTTAACCTGCTCGGGTTAGATAAATCAGGAAGACAGTCCTCTCTAACACCACAAATCACCATAAGTAAAGAATTCAAGATCCTGGGAAAGATTGGAGAGTGTGAACAGAAAGAGAAACTGTCTTATATGAACTTGTTTCACCAGATTGATGCAGGCTTACAGAAAGGCTACCAGCCAGATGAAATCGTTGAGGGGGTGGTGAAGTGATCAGCCCAGGAATGAACCTCTGTAGTATGCTAGAAATGAAGAGTCAATTGACCTTGCAACAACTGAAGATGATTTTAAAAGGGCACTATAAAGAAGAGAGTACTTCAGAATTGTTCCACCGACTCATTAACCTCTCACAGAAAAATAATGAATCACCCCAAAGTTTCTTGTGCAGAGAAATTGAACTGAAGGATAGACTGTTGTTTGCATCCAGAGATGTAGAAGCGGACGAGAGGTTTGATGCTGGACTAGTCCAGAAGAAGTTCTTGAGATCATTGGGAACAGGGTTAATCAGTACATACATCAAGTCGCAGCTGAAACAGTACCTAGAAGATCCTGGCATTCTGGACAAAATCCTAATTGAACAAATGAATGAGGCAGCTAGTTTGGAGTCAGAGAGCGAACAAAAGATAAAGAAAGGCTCTGCTCCTAAATCAAAAAATATCACAGTAAAAGACAAATTCCTTACCAACACCAGGTCAGATTACATGGAGGGGGTGGCTGTGTAGTATTATACGTGCACACGCACACCGATGGAGCTTGCATATTTTTAATGTTTAATGTTAGGACTCGCAAGTATGGGGACCCTTGATGCTGGGTTGCGAGCTTGCGTATTTTGGTCAAAATATCGACCCTTACCTCATGTGGTGTATTTATCTTATACACTATTTTTCATCTTTTTTACACATTTTTGTGCAGGATGCAGCCAGGCCTCTTTAGTGTTGGCTGGGTAAATTGGGGCGTCTGTCCTGTGGGGGTGCACGTATATAGTGCTGGGCAGCCCCCCTGATCTAATAGTATGGGCGTCATCAATAGGCTGCAAGCCAGACACTGTGCATCACACATATCTGAGTGATTGGTGCCCTATGCAAACTCCATCGGTGTGCATGTATAATACTACACAGTCACCCCCTCCATGAATTGGTAGGTTAGTGAGTGGCTGTCTGCCTCAGTATTTTGCACATGTGCTGCCCCGGCCTTTATCATGGAGGCTTGCTGCATCCTGCAATGCCTTGGTAATCAGACCTGGTGTTGATAAGGCATTATCTTATACTGTGATGTTTTTTTAAATTAGCTTCTAAATCACCAAAATGAGTCAGCTGAGGTTGGAGACCCCCAGTGGCCAGTCTGAAGATAATCATGGAGACCCTCCAGTGCCACCTCCGAGAGGGAACCTTAAAGCACCAACAAAAGAGAGGACCGCCAGCGCTGACTGGGAAGAAGTAATAGGAGAACTGCGAGCTGAGTTGATTGAGATGAAAAAGTTGATTCATTCCAGAACAGAACCTGCATCCCTCAGACCCAGGAGTGGGTTCCAAAACAGAAGATACCCGGCTTGTGAAGCGTGCCGTTCATCAAATCAGAGTACGGTATGTGTACACTGACTAAGATGTGGTGAGGAAGGACATTATGCCAAGGAATGCCAATGGTCATGGTCTTTTGGGTTAAAAGACAGGAGGTTGCCAGAGAGGGGCGACTGGTAACCACGACACAGAGGAGGTCCCAGAAGCAAATCCAAATCTCACCAAACCTCAGAACGGCATATGAGCTAAAACAGCTGCGTCATTACTATCCCCAAGTGTGTTTCCGTCTACAACAGCTGCAAGAGAGACAGGGGCATCAGTTACTTAATGCCCAGTGTGGAGGTCAAATGATGAACTCCTGGGAGGAGGATTCCTCGGTCAGTAAAGATAGCATCATCGGCCTAATCAGCGAAAGATGCTTTATATAGTGCCAGCTAGATGGACTCCTGATAACAGCACTGTGGGACACAGGAGCCCAAGCGAGCCTTTTAAATGAAGAATGGAGAAGGCGCTACCTGCCACATACGTGCCTTCAAACTCTTAGGACCAGTGGAACTCCACGGCAAAGCAGTCAACCTGACCGAAGTCCCTTTCATAGGCTGGGTGGAAGTGACTTTCCAACTGAGGGCCACGAACAACAGCAACACCATTGAGCTTTTGGTACCTTTTCTCGTGACCAGTGATCAGAACGTGGAAGAGGATCCTATCCTGGGTTATAATGTAATCAGTGAGGTCATCATGAAACACAAGTCAGTGACGCTGGTGGTGGATGCAACTGTCACATTGCTTGCCATACCCAATGTCGTGGTGGAAAATGTGATTCATAGAGTAAAGAAAGCACAGAATACAATGAACCTAAAAGAAGTCAAGGTAGGCTGGCGCCCAAACATCATTCCTGCAAACCAAATGGTGGGGGTGAGGTGTGGAGTCCAGGTAGAACTGGTAAGAAAAGTTCAGAAAAGACTGTTCATGCCAAAAGACTCATCAGAACTTCCGGAAGGCCTAGTTCAAGGTGAGACTGTGCTTACCATTCCTACTGGTGGGTTTACTCGAGTGAAAGTACCGGTGATGAATACTACGAAACAAGGGATCCAAAGACTGTGTTAGGTCACATTGAAACCGTTAAAACTGTATATTCAGCCAGTGTGAGACCCGCCCACGGGTCTACCATGAATTCAGTCTCCCCACCAAGGAACAGGAGTTGACCAGGGGAGGAAATTGCACGACCCACCTCGGGGTCCTGGGATCCCCCAGTACCCCTAGAACACTTGTGTGCTGAAGATAGAGCGGTAGCAAAACAGATGCTGAGAGAAGAGTGTCATGCATTCTCCAAAGATGACTCTGATATAGGCGGTATCCCGTTGGTGCAGTTGGAAATCAATTTGAAAGACATGACCCCAGTAACCAGAAGTTACATGTCTGTGCCAAAACCATTACACCGTGAAGTGAAAGAGTATTTACAAGATCTAATCAACAGAGTTTGGGTCCAAAAGTAAAAGCCGTCTTATTCCTCTCCTATTCTTTGTGTTAGGAAGAAGGACGGTACGTTGAGACTCTGCTGTGATTACCGGGAACTAAACCGAAAGTCAGTACCTGATCAGCACCCGATACCACAGATTCAAGATATGCTGGATAACCTATCAGGAAGTACCTGGTTCTCTGTCCTCGATCAGGGTAAAGCATACCATCAAGGGTTTGTTGAAGAGTCCAGTAGACCTTTGACAGCATTCATCACACCATGCGGGATATACGAGTGGATCTGCATACCGTTTGGGCTCAGTTCAGCTCCAGAAAAATTCCAGAGGAGCATGGAGACATATTTAGAAGGATTGAGGGATAATATCTTCCAGCTGTACTTGGATGACAATGTGGTACACAGAAAAACTTTCTGGGAGCATGTTGAACACGTGAGGACCGTATTACAACGATATCAAGTCAACAATATGGAGTTAAGTTGACCCCCAAAGAAGTGTGAACTGTTCAAAAGGCAAGTCCGATTTCTAGGGAAAATTGTGTCCGGAGAAGAATATACCATAGACCCAGCAGAAATCGCTCTGGTACCGGCCTTAAAAGACAAGCGGCCCTCAACTGTCGGGGAGTTGAGGTAGATATTATTATTCCCCTCCTACTGTCGTACTTACGTTCGGAACTTCTCCAGGATTGCCGCCCCACTATACCTCCTCTTGGTGGGGGGGGGGCGACAGAGTCAACAACACCCACGGAGAAAAAGAAGAATGCGGGTAGAACTGGGCTTAAAAGAAGCAACGCCGTTTCATCCCAAAAGCCCATTCTCTGGACAGCAGACCACCAGGAGGTATTGGAAGAACTAGTAGACTACCTGGTAAAACCACCCATCTTGGGATATCCTGATTTCAACTTACCGTTTGTTCTTCATTGTGACGTTTCTCAAGTTGGACTGGGAGCTGCCCTGTATCAGCATCAAGATAGAAAATTGAGAGTCATCGGTTAAGGTTCTAGAACGTTGACAGACGCCGAGAAGAATTACCATCTACATTCCGGAAAATTGAAGTTCCTGGAGTTGAAATGGACTATCTGTGAACCATTTAGAGATTATCTCTACTACAGCAAAGAGTTTGAGGTATACACTGACAACAACCCTTTGACCTATGTCCTCACTACAGCCAAACTGAATGCAACAGGTCAGAGATGAGTCGCTGAACTAGCTGACTTCAATTTCAGCATCAAGTACAGGCCAGGAAAATGCAAGGCGGATGCTGACAGATTGTGGAAAATCCCACTAGAGCCTGATCAGTTCATGCAAGAAAGCTCAGAGGAAGTCAGTTTGGAAGCAATTGAGAGCACTGCCCAAGCAGTACAAGCTTATCAAAAGGACAACACACCATTGTGGTGTCCGTTGACGGTGGAAACCACCATAAAAGCGAGAGAACAAGATTACCCCCTGTCTATTCAACGACTACCAAAAGGAAAAATCCATAGAGCACAACGGGAAGATCAGATAAATGGTAGAATACTACTTTATGTGGACCAAAATTGGTTTCCAAGTAAATGGGAGAGAGATAATGAGTCACCAGCAGTATCTGTTTTAGTTAAAGAATGGATGAAGCTCTACCTCAGTGAAGACGGTATCCTGTATCGTAAAGGAGGTCAAAACCGGCAGTTGGTACTACCCAGAGTATTTCGTAGATTGGTCTTAAAAGAACTCCATGAAAACATGGGACACCTGGGAGTGGAAAGGACAACAAACTTGATCCGTGAACGTTTCTTCTGGCCGTACATGCAGTGAGATATTGAGAGATACGTGACCAGGGAGTGTGGGGGTCTGAAAGATAAACGTCCCAACACATCAACCCGGGCACCTATGGGCAACATCCAAACTACGTATCCGTTTGAGATGGTCTCAATAGACTTTCTACATCTCGAGACGTGCAAGGGTGGTGACGAATACATCTTGGTGGTGATGGACCATTTTACTTGATTTGCTCAAGCATATGTCACCACCAATAAAGCGGGTCGAACAGCAGCAGAGAAGATCTTCAATGATTTTGCTTTGAGGTTTGGGTTCCCTACGAGGTTACACCATGACCAAGGAAGAGAATTTGAGAACCAGATCTTTGCCAAGATAGGAAAGTACTGTAGGATTCAGAGATCCCACATAATGCCCTATCACCCAGAGGGTAATGGACAAGTGAAACATTTTAGTAGGACATTATTGTCGATGTTGCGCACTTTAACAGCTGACGAGAAGAAAGACTGGAAGAGTTCTCTGTCAAAAGTGGTACATGCCTATAACTGTACAAAGAGCAATGCAATGGGTTACTCACCCTTCTTTCTATTGTACGGTCAATCGCCAAGACTGTCAATCGACATCATGTTCGATACTCCAGTATCAGAGACTTACAGAACATATCCAGAGTTTGTTCGGAAATGGAAGGAACGGATGGCAGAGGGATACAACATAGCGTCCAAAGTGGTTACGCAAGGACAGAGCAAGAGCAAGGAGTACTATGACTGAAAATGTTATGGAGCAGAATTGGCACTGGGAAGCCGTGTGCTAGTCAAGAACAAAAGGCGGTCCGGGAAAACTTTGTTTGTACTGGGAAGACAAGGTGTATGTGGTCGTAAGGAGGAAAGCCGATGACAGTCCAGTGTATGAAATCCGATTGGAAACCAGAATAGTCCATCGGAATTTACTACTACCCTGTGATTATCTCCCACCACAACAAAACTTTCCAGAAGTAGAACAACATCGTCCGAGATCGACTAAGGGACCACCACAGACTGAAGCTCCGAAGATGGATAGTGATCTTGAAAGTTCACATGAAGAAGAACACACCGTTGTATTTCTCGGACCGGCAAGGAGAGGGATGTACCATCCTCAGGAGAGTGAAGTAAGTCCCCAGGCTCCAGAGTTTGTACCAAGGAGTACAGATATAGTCCAATTCAGATTTGATGATCTAACACCGTTCACTGAAGAGACCGATCGACACTTAGGAGTAGCAGAATTACCAGACCAGGTGGAAACGAACGATTCAAGAGAAGTACAGTAACTTACAGAGGCAGTTCCAAGATCATTTGAGGAAGTTCGAGAAATGAGTGTGGCAGAAGAAACTCCTGCAACCGAGGAACCCGTGGTATCTGAGGAACAACCTACCAGGAGGATGTCGACTCGAGAAGTGAGGAGGCCTGTGATGCTGACATATGAGACACTCGGTGAACCGAGTCAAGTGCCAAGGACTGTCCATTGGAAACAGGTATTTCTGCCTACGGACCAGGTAAGCTCACTTGAGTGGTATTCACCACCGAGAGACATTATGGACAATGTTACCTGGTGGAAAGACTTGTTTTGGCCTAGTGAGAGAGAGAGCTGGTTGAAGACGTATGAAAACCTCCAGCGGAAGAGATGCTGATTGTTTTAATTGTGTATTTCTTTCAGGAGTTCTACAAGCAAAAGGTCGTAAGAACAGGTTGTTATTGATGTTTGTAAATTTTATGCCAATATGACAATGCCAATTTGTATATAAAGTTATTCAACTTTTAGCACTGTCTCAGAATTGGTCAGCTTGACCAATTAAAACGAATATCGAGAACGACATTAAAAAAGAAGGGAAAGTGTGACATGCAGAAATAGTGCTGTTGCTTCAAAAGGATCCAGCAACTATAAGAGTTAACACAGTCACAAGAGACAGGGAGTGGTTAGCAGAGCCCCAGGGGGATTGTGGGGAACTTGTTTACTATTCTGGCTGCAGCCAAAGGGAGAAGTGGTATGTGATCTGTATCTCACAGAAGTGCAGGAAAGAGAACAGGATTCAAGTCTAGGGTGAAACTCAACACAGGTCAGATACCTTGCACTGTTAGTTCAGGAAATCTACCATCGGGCAGGAAGATAAGGAATGGAAGGAATTGTGTCACAGAGATCATCTTCCTCATCAAACCCTCCCCCCTCCATCTCCATGCAGAATAAAGAATGTTGTGTACTAGTGAGTCCTTGTGAAGGAAAAGCCTGCTGTTTACGTATAGAAGTGTGCTGCCAAGAGATCTAATTTGTGCTGAATTATGCTACTGAAGAGACTGAGGTTCCTGTGCCTGCTTTATGAGACTGTGCTGTAATGAAGATTGTTGCTGTAATATCCCTGAACTGCACTGGCCATGCTTCAGATTAAATTCCACTGTTAAACTGTTGAACAAGACTCTTGTCAGATGTGTCTGGTCAGCAACTGAATCTATCATGTGCCTGAGAGAAGCTGCAGCCTATGGTTGCCCTGAGTAACGGTTCCCCCAAGATTCCAATGAATTTATGAAACCCGTCTCGCCCTATTTGAACCTAGTGTCGTGCGTGTAACAAAAGCCTAGTTTTGTTGGTTGGCTCTGTCAGGCACTGTAGTAAGGGCACTAGCAGCAGCTATCTCAGTCATAGCAAATTTAAAGATGTGAATAATGTGTGGGAGCATTGAGCTCAGGACCTTTTTCATACTGACTCCGGGATAGTGATGATTTTGTAAAGGTGTCAGTTGTGTCAGCCAGACCTGGAGATTATCTGTGAACGAATGCATGGTCAGCAAGGCTACAGCATGTTAGAGAGGTGGTAGCTAGAGAGAGCCCCCTTAGGCTGCGTGCCCACGATGCCCACAATGTTTTTTAAGCACTTCCGTAGCAGCAATTCCGCCGTGGAAACGCTTAAAAAACGCTTGGTAGAAGGTCTGCAATGTTCCCCAATGATAATCCGCATTTGCTGAGCACATGCTGGGAAATTTCCGCTGCAGATTATCATTGCGGAAAAATCCGCAGCACTACCATTAATTTTGCGGAATCGCGGCGTTTTAGCCACCATTGACTTGTATTGGACCGCATAACATCCGCATGACTACATGTGCACATGCGGATATTATGCGGTTCAATGCGCAGATGGTACCTGTGTCTGGAGAAGAGGAGACTCCCTTTCAGTCCCGGGTACCATACTACCTGTAGTTAAAAAAGAATTAAAATAAAAAATAAACATATACTCACCTTCTGATGGCCCCCGGTCTCCTTCTCCGGTGTCTTCGGCTGCTCGCGGTGGTAAAAGGACCTTCCATGATGTCATTTAGTCATGTGACCTGTCACATGACTAAATGACGTCATGGAAGGTCCTTTTACACCACCGCGAGCCGCTGAAGACACCGGACGCAACGGAGAAGGAGATCAGGGGCCAGGTGAGTATATGTTTTTTTTTTATTTTTCACCATTTGTATTCTTTTTTTTACTATTGATGCTGCATTTGCAGTATCGTAACTTGGTCACACTATATAAATCCATGCCGTTTGCATGGATTTATAGTGTGACCAAGTTGTCAAGCACTTTTCCAAGTGATGCTAAAATCGCTTAGAAAAGTGCTTCACAACTCGCATGCGAAATCGCATGTTAAAAAAGCTTCACTTACGCTTCTACCTGGCAGAAAAAACGCATGTAAAATCCGCATGCGTTTTTTCTGCCAGAGAGATGCAGAAACGCTCAGGAAAAATCCACAGCATTTCTGCATCATGGGCACATAGCCTTACACTGTTTCACAAGAGTGCAACTAGGGTGCAGTGGTCACAGCGAAACACATGAGCCATGTGGCCCTATATCAGGAAGGTGGAGGTGATGTTATCAGTGTGGGATGATGTTGACAACAGACGCATGCTCAGTAGAGGAGGAACTAGCCCAGACCCTGAAAAGGACATCACTGACGGCTCTTAATTCAGGGAAAGGACAGGCGCTACTGCAATGACGGCAGCCTCTGCTCCCTGATGATGGTTTGTTTGTAAATCCCAGTATGCACTTGGGGTTCTCAAACGAAGCAACGTGAAACAGGAAGAAGATAAAAAAAAAAATAAAAAAAAGGAGTCAGATAGTCTAGTGAACAATAGGGATCTTTTAAGTAATGTATATTAGAAAAGAGATTAGGTAATGACATTAACCCCTTCACGACCTATGACGTTAATGTACTTCAAAGGTCATGTCCCTGACTTTAATGCAGGCTCATATGCCGAGCTCGGATTTTTCACAGCAGATAATGGCTGATTTAAGCCCAGATTCGGTTGGTCAAGACCCAAACCCCAGTCTTCACCAGTCAAGATGCCGCAGGTCAAGCACCGAAGATCAGACGGTGGTCATTGGATGAAGCAGGACGTCTGCCGTGCTGACGAGAAGACCCAAGTGAACCAGGCCTTTAATTCAAGCGTAGACGAACGGTACAGGGTGTGGGCTGCACTTCAGAAACGAACGAGGGTGGCCAGTGTGAAGAACCCACTAAGTGACTCACATATGAGGCACTTGTGGCTTAGCGGAAAGTACCGGTGTCCCCCGTTAGTGCCAGTATAACAATCAAAGGCGCTTGAAGCGCATATTACAGCTACAAGCCTGGCGCTGGCAGTGACGCTCTTTGAGCTAAAGACATTAATAGTCGTTTAACTGTGAAATGAGACTGCACGCAGATAGAACATAGAGTAAGATATTGCATTTATTACACTGCTTTTATTGTCATTACTGCTAAGATTGTGTTAGTTGTCTCCATATACCTGCATCACCATGTGTTCCTATAGTTAAACGTTCTTTCTGTGGTAGGAAAATAAATAGCTTTGGTTAACTATCCCTGCATCCTCACTATCTGCATCATTACATCTAGATCATTTCACCCGATAAATGAGCAATTAGCTTGTTTATTGTGTGTGATTGGCTGCCTCTTTAGAAGGGACTGAAAGCTGTATTTTAGGTGTAAATGCAGCTTTCAGTCCCCCATACATAAGTCTAAAGTCGGTCGACGCATTCATATCAATAAGTATGCCTTACACTCTAATATGTGTGGTGCCCCTGAGGGTTCAGTCGCCACAGAGGTACTGCATCTCACCCAGAGGTGTGGTATCTCACTCTCAGGTAAGGAAGGAGTACAGCCCGGGACCCTAACACCTGCATCCAACACATCCACTTCAGTAGGGCAGGGCGAGATTGCTCCTACGGGAGTGCACAGTCCCTGGCTGGAGTGGTGGGGAACCTAGCGAGGGGGAACCATGTAGTGGGTGTGAGTGGAGGACGTAGATCAGGGGAGCACTGGTGAGGGAGTGATATAAAAGAGGGAACCATCTTAGAAAGACAAGCCAGTCAGAGGAGGAGAGTGTGTGGAGCAGAGGCTCTGCAGGAGCTCTGCTTCGGAGGCGGGCCTAGTGAGAGGCCCAGGACTGAGAGAGGAGAGGGAGCAGGAGAAAGGCTCCAGGAACAGAAGGGATCCCAGGGGTACGGGCAGTGCTGGAGGCCACCCGTACGCCCGAATCTGCCAGGCGGTGGAGGGATCGAGCCGCAGAGGGGACCGACCCCTAAACTAGTGGAGAACTACAAGGCTCAGCTAGGGACCGGAGGCTGCTGTACTTGCAAGGTGCAGTGGCCACATCCGCAACTATGTCGCCGAAAAGGTGGCCACAGAGGGTCCAGGGGACAGCAGGTCGCCCGACAAGACCCGAGGCTACCGGATTGGGACACTGGTTGCGAGGCACAGGGCAGGAGGGCGAGAGCCAGCGCAGGAAGACGACTGAGGAAGGCACATAGAAAGGGGTCCTGTCAGACACTCTTGAATCACCTGAGGGATTGCTGAACCCCTGCCTGGTGAACGCAGCACGATGTGGGAGGTTGTAGTCCGGACCCTGTAACCGGAGGAACTTATCAACTGTAAGTAAACTCGGAAGACTGCACCCCACTGTCTCTGTGAATATTGCTGCGCCATCAACCCCTGCACTACAACGCCCAGCATAACCTATAACATCTACACTGCCCTGGAGCTGAGTTCTACCTGTGGAGAGCTACACCATCCCTGCTGCACTCACATCAGCTCCAGAGGACCTGCTCCGCAGCAGCGGCTCCCTTAGCCGCATACCACAGGTGGCGTCACGTACTTTATACAATCACTATAAATCCCCAATCAATAACCCTTTTTATTGACCGCCCTGGGTCACGGACCGGGTCACTGCCACTGTAACATCCCCCAGCATCTACCAGCCCGGCACCGGGTACCCCACGGCCCAGTGGGAGCGTCATATGTATGTGTGGCGCCCCTGCGGGTTCAGTCGCCACAGAGGTACTGCATCTCACCCAGAGGTGTGGTATCTCACTCTCAGGTAAGGAAGGAGTACAGCCCGGAATCCTAACACCTGCATTCAACACTACACTACTACAGACCAGCAGGAGGGGCAAAATGCGCTGCTCCTCTGCTGAGCCCTGTCCCTGGCTGGAGTTGGGGGAACCAAAGTAGGGGGAACCATGTAGTGGGTGTGGGTAGAGGAAGCAGTTCAGGGGAGCACAGTAAGGAGCAATATGAAAGAGAGGGTGGAACATTCTAGAGTGAGTGAAGTTCTGAGGGGGTTGAGTCAGAGAGAGAGTCAGAGCAGGAGCTCTGCTCAGGAGGAGGGCCTAGTGAGGAGGCCCAGGAGAAGGAGAAGAGGAAGGAACGGGAGCAGAGGGAAGGCTCCAGGAGTGAAGAAAGGATCCCAGGGGTATGAGCAGTGCTGGAGGCCACCCGTACACCCAAATCTACCAGGCGGTGGAGAGAGCGGGTCGCAGAGGGGACCGGCCCCTAACTAGTGAGAATTGCAATATTCAACTAGGTAACCGGAGGGTGCAGCATTTCAAGTGCTGCAGCCAAAAGCCACATCTATTTCACCGAAAAGGTGGCCATAGAGGACCCAGGGGACAGAGAAAACGTCACCCGACAAGGTCCGCGGTCACTGGATTGCGACACTGGGTGTGAGGTGTAGGAAGACAGCCAGAAGGAACACACAGAAGGGGGTCCTGTTATGTACTCAGGAGGTACCTGAGGGTTTGCTGTACCCCTCCCTGAGTAAGCACAGGACAACGTGGGAAGTTATGATCTGCAGTTGTAACCAGGAGCAAAGTGAGAACTGTGAGTAAATCCGGAAGACGGCACCCCACTGTCTCTGCGACTTATTACTGCGCCATCATTCCCTGCACTACACTTCACAGCAAAAGTGTTTAGGGGTGATAAAGTAAGAATTTTTTTGTTTGTCAGTTAAACTCATTGATGGTGATGTGTGTCGGGGCTCTTTAAATCACTGTAAGCAATAGCAGACACTTGTGCTAATTAGTTTGGCAGGTGTGTCCAATGAAAGGCAAGACTACTTAAGAAGGCTGTCCCACATTATTAAGCAGCCTACATTTTCTGCCAAAATGGGAAAGAAAAAGGATGTGTCGGCTGCTGAGAAGCAACAAATTGTGGAGCGTTTAGGTCAAGGCATGACTACAATCAACATTGCCAAGACACTTCATCGTGATCATCTCACAATCAAGAAGTATGTAGCTGATTCACAGTACACACGTGTGCGTGCTGATAAGGGAAAATTGAGGACTTTCCTACAGGCAATTACGTCAGGTTAAAAGAGCAGTGGCAAAAAAGCCTTGTCATAGCAGCAGACAAGTTTTTGAAGCAGCTGGTGCCTCCAACGTCCCCCGAACAACAAGATGCAGGGTCCTTCAGAGGTTTGCAGCTGTGCGTAAGCCAACCTGTCGACCTCCTCTATCCACTGCACACAAGCAGAAACGGCTCCAGTGGGCCAAACAATATATGAAGACTGACTTCAAAACTGTTTTGTTCACCGATGAGTGCTGTGCAACGCTCAATGGTCCAGATGGATGGAGTGGAGGAGGAGGATGGCTGGTTGATGGACACCCTATGCAAATACGGCTATGGCGCCAACAAGGAGGAGGTGGAGTAATGTTTTGCGCGGGAATCATGGGAAGAGAGATTGTCGGCCCCTTTAGGATCCCTGAAGGGGTAAAGATGAACTCCATAATGTATGTTGAGTTTCTCAAACAGCATTTCCTGCCATGGTTCAAGAAGAAGAACCGTGCATTCCGCAGCAAGATCATTTTCATGCATGATAATGCCCCGTCTCATGCTGCACATAACACATCTGCATCTCTGGCTGCTATGGGCATAAAAGGGGACAAACTTATGGTGTGGCCCCCATGCTCCCCTGACCTCAACCCCATTGAGAACCTCTGGAGCATCATCAAAAGGAGTGTCTATGATGGCGGGAGGCAGTTCACATCTAAGCAACAGCTCTGGGAGGGTATTCTGTCCTCATACAAAACAATTGAAGCAGAAACCAGCCAAAACCTGACAAATTCAATGGACGAGAGAGTTCAAAAGCTCCTTTCGAACAAGGGGTCCTATGTGCAAATGTAACATCACCTAGAATAAAGTTTTGAGTTGAAAACTGTTTGATTTCAGTTTGTAATAACCTGCTAATGCTTATAATTTCAAAAATGACCATTTTTTTGTTCTTTATTAAAATGAAAAGGTTGAAAACGCTGCTGTGCATAATAATTTGGAACATGCATTTTGAGTGCAGTTTGAGTGTTTTATTTTTTTTTAAATATACTGTTAACATAGGCAGTTTGTACAAAAACCTTTCAATTGTACTCTAATAGTTATTTGACTGGAAAATTACAATGACTGCAATTCATATAGGTAATTTGGGAAAATCTGAGAAAATATTATTTGCATAATAATTTGGAACACAGTGTACAACATCACCATTTCCTACCCTGGAGCTAAGCTCTGCCTGTGGAGAGCTGAACCAACTCTGCTGCACTAACATCAGCTCCAGAGGACCTGCTCCGCAGCGGCGGCTCCCTTTAGCCACATACCACAGGTGGCGTCACGAACATTATATAAAAACTATAAATCCCCTGTAAATATCCCCTTTTATTGACCACCCTGGGTCACGGACCAGGTCACCGCCACTATGACATCTCCCCTAGCAACGACCAGCCCGGCACCAAGTACCCCAGGGCCCATGTGGCGCGTCATATTGGCGCGCCAATCAACTGGTCAGGGAAGATATTATTTGGGCATATACAATTTTGGACTGCCGATCACTTCATTCTCTCTGAGATAAGCTGCTGACAGAGATGTTTGTCAGTTTCTCTCATAGAGAACACAGGAGCACTCGGCCAAGTGAGCGCTTCCGTGTATGGGAGAGACGGCCAAGATGGTTGTCGGCCAAATGATCAACTGAAGCATCATTTGGCCAACAATTCGGTCACAGTTATCAGATTCTAAATAATATTATCAGTAGGTCACACCAAAGGCTAAGCCTGTCCTGTTAACCCTTTCATGACATGCGCCGTACATATACGGCGCATGACGTGTCTTCGCCTTAGATGCAGGCTCCGACGATGAGCCCGCACCTTTCCGGGGACTTGACAGCGGATCTGATCAGCTGTCATGTGCTCCTAACAGCCGTGGGTGGAATCGCGATTCTCTCGTGATTATTAACATGTTAAATGCCGCTGTCAATCTCTGACAGCGGCATTTAAGACGGCTCCGCTGGAAGAGCGTCACAAGACCCGCCCATCGGCGCCCATGTCACATGACTGCGCATCGTCGATGGGTTGGCATGACAACCCGGTGTCTGCAGGAGACCCCTACAGTTGTCATTGCAGGGATGCAAGTGAACATTTTTGCTACATACAGCGCTATGTGTAGCACAGGCGATCGGATGATTGCAGCTTCTAGTCTCCCCAAGGTTTACCCCAAAATGGTATCAATAAAAACATCAGCTCGGTGAGCAAAAAATAAGCCCTCACCCAGCCCCAGAAGCCGAAAAATGGAGACGCTACGGGTCTCAGAAAATGGTGACTTTTTTTTTTTTTTTTAACAAACTTTAGATTTTTTTACCATTTAAATAAAAAAAAAAAAACTATACATGTTTAGTATCTACAAACTCATAATGACCTGGAGAATCATAAAGGCAGGTCAGTTTCAGCATTTAGTGAGCATGGTAAAAGAAAAACCCAGAAAACAACTGTGGAATTTAATTTTTTTTGCAATTTCACCACACTTGGAATTTTTTCCTGTTTTCCAGTACAACCAATGGTGTCGTTCAAAAGTACAACTTGTCCCGCAAAAACAAGCCCTTACACGGCCATATTGACAGAAAATGTAAAAAGTTATGGCTCTGGTAAGAAGAGGAGTAAAAAACAAAAGTGCAAAAACAGAAAAGGGTCGCACCATGAAGGGGTTAAATAGGGAATATGACCTATTTATTCTACCTATTTCTCTACTCCCACATGGGTGACTAGCCGTCTTTGCCTCTCCTGAATTCCTACGCTGGCTAAGTGATAGCAATATGTCAATTTGACCATGATACTTGATTTCTCCCCAATATGATGACAAAATAGATGTCACATCTACAATCCAGGGGAGTAACTATAGGTGCAGGGGTTGCAATAGCACGCGGGCCCTGGAGCCGAGGGGCCTCAAAGGTCCCTTTGGCCCATGTGAAAAGACCATTACTATTGAAGATTTGCAATAACTAGGGGCCCCGTTGGAGCTTTTGCATCAGGGCCCATGAGCTTCAAGTTATGCCACAGCGAGAATCATTCTGACCCATGTTCACAACACATTCAAAGCCATGTAAATCTGCAATAACATATCCAGCAAATAATCATTATCACACAATAAGTGCAACATAACACATGCAATATCTCCCATGGGGAAAAGAACAACGGCCCCTGCAGCCTAAAAAATCCCTAGTATGTAATATACAGTGAGCCCCAAGTATAACAATGTGTGCAGAAAATAAGAAGAGCAATAGTTTGTAGATATAATGGAAGTAGGAAGCGTAATACTAATTATGAACCTATCCTAGTGATGCAGTTAGTATTATTTAGACGATATGAATCATGACGAGGGTTTATATAAATTGGGCAAAAAATAAACATTTAAGTCTCTTCTACATGTTTGATGCCTACCTGCTATATCATTTCTTCAGTGTCTGCTGCTTTTGACCTTTGATTTCTTAGGAAAAACTTATGGTCAGTGACCTCCTGTGTAATCAGTGGCTCCGTCCCTCCTTTCAGTACTGCAGCTCTGTGAACTCGGATTGGAACAGAGCCCTAAAAGATACAGTTACCAGAGTTCATAAATCCATACCCAAACCAGACTCTCTCTTAAAGAAGTTGTCCACTACTTGGACAACTCCTTCACCCCCACGCTTGGCCCCAATAAAATAAAAAAGCTTATACTCACCTATACTCAGGCGTTTTAATTTTATTATGGCCAAACATTTAGATCAAGAAGGGGTTGTCCAACAACCCCTTTAATGCAGACTCCTGACCACAATCCTCTGTAATACAAACCCCAGACTTCCTTTTGAAATAATGCCTAATCAGACTCCCCTCATGCTGTGGCACCCTGCTGTTCACAGGTACCACAGGACCCAGGGTGCATGGATGGACTTCTCCACAAGAGGCCCTCATTACATACAAACACCTCCACCCTTCCACCTCACACCACCAGAGGGAGCCTGTTAGGGATATATATATGGAGGGTGGAGCCAGGCAGCTCAGTCAGTGAGAAGTTCAGTCAGAGTCAGAGAGCGTGCTGACGCTGAGAGCAGCGAAGACGCAGCGCGTCTGCTGCTAAGTTCTGAGGGCCCCGAGTGTGGCCGACGGCAGAGAGGAGAAAGGAGAGAGGAGTTGAGGGGGCAGAGGAGCTTCATAGGCTCACCCCGATATACAAACCGGACACCAGGTCCGCGCCTACAGGGTCCCTTTATACCCAGTAGGGTTCACCGGCATTCCAGGACTACAAGTCCCTCGACGACCTGAAGCTAGACCCATTACAGGATCAGGTACCACGAAGGCCCCAGCTTTACCAGGGATAGTGGTTGCCAGCAGAAGGTCCTACTACCGAGCGACAGGTGAAGGAACAACACGACACATAAGCTAGGCCCAGTTGCAGGCTGGCCAGGAGCATACAGAGAGGCAGACACGGACCAGGAGGCCTTATACCCACTCACTGGGGAGAAGTTCTGAAGTGCACCCATCCTACTGAGTACCCTGGACCGTACCTGACATCCGCACCAGTAAAGGTATTGAAGCGAATCCCCTGACTCTGTCAGTTACTTCTGCTGCGCCATCCGCCTGCACTACAAGTCCCAGCATCACCACCATCAAACTCCACACGGCCCCGGGGGCCGCTCCACCTCAGCTGCCATCCCATCACCCCCCGAAGGTCTGCAGCAGCGCTGGTAATCCTTACCAGGTACCACAGGTGGCGTCACAAACTATTTATTATATTTTTCCTATCCAAGTTACAAATCCCCCTTTTTGGTTGACCACTCTGGGCCACGGACCGGGCCAGCCACCGTGATATCCCCCACCAGCATCCACAGGCCCGGATGCCGAGTACCCCATTGCCCCGGGGGCGCGTCAATGCCTCATTCAGACGACAGTGTTTCACGTACGGGTTATATCCGCGGTGTTCACCCACCCATTATAATCTATGGATCAGATCACATAGCCTTGTTGTTTTCCAGACTGTGTGTGTGTGAGACCCGCAGCAAATTTTAACCATTTTTGAGCCATTAAAGATAAATCTTTTTATTCAAAAACTGTTAAGAAATGTTTCATGATAAATTCCACCAATTCTATTTTTACCACAGACAGGGAACTCCAAACAATCCAGGCATTAGAAAATCTCTTGCTGGGGCAGGCGAAGTATACAAGGGTAAGTTTCCCTCTACCATTAGTAAGGAAGGCCAGGGAGCCCCATAGGGCGTATAGGCCACATGACAAGATAGGAGGGTGGGAGTGAAGGAGTTAAAATTTTGAATAAGGGATTAGGAGTAGTGTGGGGAGTTTTGATTGGAGGGGAAGAGGTGGGGGGAGGAGCAAGAGATGATATAAGGAAGGGCAGGGGTCAGTTACCTCCTCTTGCTTCCTGGATCGCAGCTGAAGCAGACCAGACCCTGCAGTGGAGCCATGGCAGATCTTGTGGCCTTGCTGGACCTAGCGCGGCCTGTCTCAGCAATCCATGGGGCAGACTTGGTGCAGCAGCAGCTGCGGGTGACCTGTGCACAGTCGTCGGCTGCAGAAGAAGCTTCAGGGAGGCCTGCAGCGGTCACGGCCGCCGGAGCGTTACTCACCAGCAGGTGAGGTTCGGAGCAGGAGAAGCTCCAGGAGCCCCCTCGGGGACCTCTGCAGCCAGGGGAGCAGCGCGTGCCTGAGGCTCCTTCTCCGATCCCCAGGAGGAATCCTCGCCGGAGACGCAGCCTACCAGAAGTGGGCGTGCCTGCGCTGCGGCCCTCTTCCGGTTTGCGGCCTAAAAGGCCCCCGAGCAGCGCGGCGGTGACCCCCGGTGACAAGCCAGCCGTGGGTTATACCTGGCAAGATGGCGGGATGAGGAGTCCTCCCACGGTCTGCGGATGAGGGCGGGACCAGCGTCCAGTGTACTGCGGGGGAGGAGTTGCTGTCTGCAGCGGTGGCCCCGATGTCATGCTGGGGTCGACCCCGGCGGGGGAGGGAGCGTGAAGGGCCTTCCCACAGTCGGCAGGGAGGAGCACGGCTTGCAGGGCGGAGGTGCAGCAGAGCCATGAGGAACACTGGCGCAGCAGCAGGTGGTCAAGAAAGGGGACGGATGAGAGATGAGCGGCCCTCCTGCAGGCGGCAGGGTGGGTCTGTGGATGGGAGGATCTGGGGTCCAGGAGTGCCACGGGAGATTGCGGGGGCAGGCTGTCCTGCGGGGCCCTTTTAAGATCATCGGGCAGGAAGCGGCCGGCAGATGTGCGGGACCTTAGGGAGCTATCTTTGGATCCGGAGCGGCAGCGTCGTCAGGCAGCTCCTTCTGCGCCTTTATCAAGACCTGACAACGTTGAAAACATGGAGAAAAGCTGAGAGGAGGGCGAGATTTCATAGGGACCGTCAGAACATGAGCAAGTTCCGTCAGGAGATGTCGCGGCCGGTCAGAGGATCTCTCTGAGGCAGCCTGATGAGGAGACTACCCTTGTTCATAATTTAACTGATGTGGGTGGTGCTCGGGGTGTGTTGGGGGTTAGTAATTCAGAGGGTGTTATAGGGAATATTCAAGGGGCAATTGGTGGGTGCATTATCTATGGGGTCAATTATTAAGTGTATTGCAGGGCTTGGCGTCACAGGGGGCAAGTGATGTGAGGTCGCCGGCAGTGGCGTGAGTGGCTTCCGGAGGTTCAGGAGCAGGATCTGGGCAGGCGGGAGTGCGCCTGCAGGGTGGTGGCTCGGTGTTATCACAGGAAAAGAGTAATACTGAGAAAGAAAAGGAGGATGAGGTGGTTCGGTTGGATAATTGAAGTGTATGTGGCACCCCAGGAGTCCGGGTGCCACAGTGGCATTGCCTCCCTCACAAGGGGTGATGCCATGCCTCGAAGCAAGGAGGGGTCCCCTAATCAGGTTTTGCTAGCATGCAACACTTTCCTGGCTCCAGACCAGCAAGGGGAGCTCCTCCCCTTAGCAACTGGGATCTGCAGGCGGGGTTAGTTTGAGGAAAGAAGAAAGGAGTTGAAGTCAGGACGTCGATGAGGAAAGACCTAGGGAGTGGAGCTGCATGGCAGTTCACCCCAGAGGAAGCGCAGAAGAACTGGACACCGGAGTCCGAGGTTGTGGGGCACTGAAAGCCCAGCAGCAGAAACCGGAGGGCAGGAGACAGCCAGCGGATCTTCAGTGTCTATAAAGAAAGGTTTTTGTTGGCAGTTCAACTAGGGGCAATGTAAGTTTGGGGGCACATGCAAGTTTAAGCACGAGTGTTTTGGATGTAGGGGAAGTCAGGGGCTCAGTAAGTGCTTTAAACGAGCAAAAGGCAAAAGAGGTGAGGGTTCTGGAAAGAGGGAGGACTCCCGTGAAGGTCGAGGCGATGCTTCCATTTTTAAATAGATATCCAGATATGGAGGCGGCTAGGTTAATTGAGCTGGGTTTTTCTGAGGGTTTCAGGATTCCGTTTGATCCTGGAGCGCCAAAATTTAGGCCGGGAAATTTGAAATCGGCAGGGGAACACCCGGAGGTGGTGATGGAAACGCTGTATAATGAAGTGGCTTTGGGGAGCACGGCGGGACCGTTTCTGGATCCGCCTTGGCCAGAATTGAGAATTTCCCCTTTGAATGTTGTACCCAAGCTGGTACCAAATAAGTTTTGGCTTATTCATCACTTATCTTCTTTAGAAGAGGACTCCGTGAATGGCATCCCGGTAGAGTTATCGTTTGATAAGTCATTAGGGTTGGTAAGGGCAGCAGGGCAAGCTGCGTTGGTGGTGACTCGCCCCCTGGGCCGTGGGGTACTCTGTAGTGGGGCAGGTCGGTGCTGGGGGTGTCACAGTGGCAGTGACCCGGTCCGTGACCCAGGGCGGTTAATAAAAGGGATTAAAGAAAAGGGAATATAGTTTTTATATAATGTTCGTGACGACACCTGTGATATGCTGCTATATGGGGCCGCCGCTGCGGTGCAGATCCTCTGGAACTGATGATGACACAGCAGAGTTGGTTCAGCTCTCCACAGGGAGAGCTTAGCTCCAGGGCAGTAAGTAGTGATACTATAGGGCGGATGTGGTTGGTGCGGTGTAGTGCAGGTGATGGCGCAGATAATAATTCTAGGACACAGTGGGGTGTAGTCTTCAAGGTTTACTCACAGTTGTTGAACTCCAGGTTACCAGGACCAGGGTAACCTCCCACACCATCCTGTGTTTACCAAGGCAGGGGTTCAGCAATCTCCCAGGTGCCTCAGGAGTACATAACGGGACCCCAGTCTGTGTGCCTTACTCGGTCGTCTTCCTGCGCTGGCTCTCACCCTCCTGCCCTGCGCCAGTGTCCCAAGCCGGTAACCTCGGATTTTGGCGGGTAACCTGCAGTCCCCTGAATCCTATGTGGCTACCTTTTTAGCGATGTAGTTGTGGTTGTGAGCAGCTGCACCCTGAAAGTACAGAAGCATCCGGTTTCTAGCTGAGCCTTGTAGTTCTCCACTAGTTAGGGGCCGGTCCTCTTTGCGGCCTGATACCTCCACGTTCCTGCAGATTCGGGCGCATTGGTGGCTTCCGCACTTGCCGTGCCCCTGGGATCCCCTCACTCCTGGAGCCTTCCTCTGCTCCCTTCCTCTTCAGCCAGTCCTCCTGGGCCTCTCTGTCTAGGCTCTCTTCTCTGAGCAGAGCTCCTGCTTCCACCACTCTCTCCTCAGACTGAACACTGACTGACTGGACTCTCTCTCTCAAGATGGCTCCCCTTTTTATACACCTACTGAAGTGCTCCCCTAGCTGCTTCCTCCACCCTCACCCAATACTTGGTTCCCCCTCAGTCGGTTCCACCGCACTTCCAACAGGGACAGGGCTCAGCATAAGGCAGTGCATCTTGCCCCGCCTGCTGGCCTGGAAGGGTGTAGTGTTGGATGCAAGTGGGTGGGTCCCGGGCAGTACTCCATCCTTACCTGAGAGTGAGATACCACACCTCTGGGTGAGATGCAGTACCTCTGTGGCGACTGACCCCGCAGGGGCGCCACAATGGCAAAATCGGATATTGAGGCGGCTTTTCGCTTGCTTCCAGTGCATCCGGACACTCTTCATCTGTTAGGCTGCATGTGGGATGAAAACATTTTTGTAGATCGTTGTTTGCCCATGGGCTGCTCTATATCATGCTCATACTTTGAGGTTTTTAGTTTATTTGTTGAATGGGTGGTTCGGGACATGTCCGGGGTCTCTTCAATAATTCACTACCTGAATGATTTCTTTTGTGTTGGGCCTTCTGGCTTGTTAGTGTGTTCAGTTTTGTGGGTAACTTTAAAGAAGGTGACGGTGTTGTTTGGGATCCCATTAGCCGCAGACAAGACGGAGGGCCCTGCTACGGTGATGTGTTTTTTGGGTATAGAAATTGACAGTGTGGCGATGGAGTGTAGGCTTCCTAAAGGAAAGTTGATGGATTTGCGGCTGGCGGAAGCGGCGGTGCGACGCGTCAAGAAAATAAGGTTGAAGGTAGTACGGTCATTGTTGGGCAAGCTTAATTTTGCTTGCAGGATAATGCCGATGGTCAGGGTGTTTTCCAGGTGATTATCGGAGGCGTTGGCAGGAAAATCATCGTCGCATCATTTTTTCGCGTTACTCAGGAGATCAAGGCGGATCTGGAGGTTTGGGACTCTTTTCTGGCGAAATATAATGGTTGCACGCTGTGGATGGACAAAGTGGTGTCCAATGATAGTATATCTTGACTTCAGCAAAGCATTTGACAAAGTATCTCACACCGTCCTTATTGAAAAAATGACCAAGTATGCAATGGACCAGGCAACTGTTAGGTGGATTCATAACTGGCTTAGTGATCGGACTCAAAGGGTGGTTGTAAATGGCTTCACATCCAGCTGGATGAATGTCTCAAGTGGGGTACCACAGGGCTCCGTCCTGGGACCTGTATTGTTCAACATCTTTATCAATGATTTAGATGAAGGAATTGAGGGTAAACTGATTAAATTTGCTGATGACACAAAGCTAGGAGGGATAGCTAATACTAGAGAAGAGAGAGAGAGGATTCAAAAAGACCTAAATAAACTGGAGCAGTGGGCAGCAACCAACAGAATGGTTTTTAACCGGGAAAAATGCAAAGTACTACATCTGGGCAATAAAAATGAAAAAAGCATATACAGAATGGGAGGAATAGAGCTAAGCAACAGTACATGTGAAAAAGACTTAGGTATACTAATAGGTCATAGACTGAACATGAGTCAACAGTGTGATGCAGCAGCAAAAAAGGCAAATACAATTCTGGGATGTATTAACAGAAGCATACGGTCTAGATCACGTGAAGTCATTATCGGTCTTTACTCCTCTTTGGTCAGACCTCATCTGGAATGCTGTGTACAGTTTTGGGCACCACATTTTAAAAAAGACATAGACAAACTGGAGCAAGTTCAGAGAAGAGCGACCAGAATGGTGACTGGTCTGCAAACCATGTCCTATGAGGAACGGTTGCAGGATTTGGGAATGTTTAGCTTGCAAAAAAGAAGACTGAGAGGAGACTTAATAGCTGTCTACAAATATGTCAAGGGCTGTCACATTGTAGAAGGATCATCTTTATTCTCATTTGCACAAGGAAAGACTAGAAGCAATGGGATGAAACTAAATGGGAGGAGACACAGATTAGATATTAGAAAAAACTTTTTGACAGTTAGGGTGATTAATGAGTGGAACATGCTGCCACGAGAGGTGGTTAGTTCCCCTTCAATGGACGTCTTCAAACAGAGGCTGGACAGACATCTGTCTGAGATGATCTAGTGAATCCTGCTTTGAGCAGGGGGTTGGACCAGATGACCCAGGAGGTCCCTTCCAACTCTACCATTCTATGATTCTATGATATTATTATTATGGACTCTTTTTTTTTTTTTTTTTTCCAAAATCATTTTTATTACAGTTTGTCAATGGTACAAAATAGCAAAATAACAAAATAACATCATAAGAGCACAAAATCAAAATCAAACATAAGCCCCCAATATAGATACATCCACAAAATGCAGTACAGCCATCTATCATGTATATCAAATGACTCTAGTAGTGTCCTGAAAGATATCGAATGAAGGTTCCTCCGCTATCACCACAAACAATAAAACCACTTCTATATCTTTAAGATCCCCAGAGTACCATTCAAGTCTTCTAGTAGATACCAGTTGGAATTTTTAAATGGAAGGACCGTACGAACCAACTCGTCCGGGGTCAGATGCAAAATTTTGAAGGCTCTCCACGTATTAAAAAAAATTTCTGTCAAGATATCCTTGTTTCTCTCAGCTTCCATCCTCTCAGTCAATATGTTGTCTTTCAGCATTGTTACTAAGTCTGGGATCTTGGGGCATGCCCCACTCAGCCAGTCCCTTAAAATAAGTTTCTTAGCTGTTATAGCTATAATGTGCAATAATCTAGCTTCTTTTCATCTCCAAATTTTTCCGCCGGGAAGTGTAACAGCCATGTCAAGGGGTCGTGACCTATGTCATTATTATAAATATCTTGTGTTGCCGTAATAACCCGTCTCCAAAAACCCTGAATAGCTGTACAAGTCCACAGGCCATGAATCATATCTGTCTTAGGGGTGTCACATTTTGGGCAACTTTGTAACCTATCAGGTGCTTGTGGTGTTGGTGGTATGGTAAAGCCAAATATCGCTCTATACATGATACGGAATTGCATGTTCCTCCACTTTTCATTAGGTATATACTTTCTCACCAATTCCCAGCCTTTAAGTATTTTGTCCTCCAGATCTTCAGTTTAAATCAATCTCTCCCAACCTTTAAATCTCTTATCAACGCCCTCAAATGAGGTTATGTCTTTCAATCGTTTGTATAAGTAAGAGATTGTAACGCATTCCATCGAGACATCCTTCAGCTGGTTTAAGACATGGAACTGTAGTTGTCCATATTGCATCAACTGCATGGCCGATAGACCGTACTTCTCTAACACTTCCGACCCACGTAACCATCTTTTCTTAGTCACATGTAACAGGTCACCCATCCTCTGAATGCCCCTAACTCTCCATTCCTTGAATAGAATGTTCTCCCTTCCCATTTTAAAGCCGATATGGGCCCAGGGATTCAAATATTTTGAAACCCTCCACGCCAACTTAAATTTCTTTCGGACCGCTTCCAGCACATCGCTGTGTCTCTGTATATCAATGAGTGTTTCAAAGACTGTGGAATGTCAGACCAAGAGGCATGAAGGAGACTAACCGGGTCCCATGGTCTACATAGTTCCACCTCATCTTCATAGTTAGAGTGTTTGCTAGATTTCTTTAGCCAGTCTAGCACATGTCGGGAAAGACAAGCCAAATTATATCCCCTAATATCCGGGAGTCCTAACCACCCCCTGTCTTTGGGAAGCGTCAGGGTATCAGTTCTTATTCTCGCTCTCTTTCCTCTCCATAAGAATCTCGTGAATGCTACATTGAGTCGTTTGATGTCTGTATATCGGAGGAGAAGAGGGATCGTCTGTAGTGGGTACAGCAGTCTCGCTAAACTAATCATCTTTATCAGATGACACCTCCCCAATAGAGACAATGGGAGGTTTTTCCACTCCTCCAACTCTTTCTCTATCTTGGCAATTAACGGGCCAAAGTTCAGAGAATACACAGAGCTCGCAGACCTCCCCAGATAAACCCCTAGATATTTTATGTGGTCACGTCTAACCTTAATACCTCCTATCCGGTCCACCAACCTCTCATGATGGATGTTGCGACCTGACTCACCCAGTCTGAGCAGCTCACATTTAGATTTGTTTAGTTTGAAGCCAGAAAAGGAGCCATAGACTTCAAGCTGTGCAAGCAGGTTGCCCATATCTCTTCCCGGTCTATTTAAAAATAATATTACGTTGTCAGCAAATAAAGCTGATTCAACAGTTCTTTGCCCTACTCGTATTCCTTCAAATGCATCGCCATCATTGAGGAACCGAGAAAAAGGTTCAGTTGCCAGGTTGAAAAGCAAAGGAGACAAGGGACATCCCTGGCGTTTTCCCTTCTCCAAGGGGAAGGCTGCAGACAGAAAGCCCGGGGTGTTCACCTTCGCTCTTGTGTTAAAGTATAGTGTTTTTAGAAAGGTACTAAAGGACCCGAGAAAGCCAAAGGCATCCAAAACCATATCAAGCCATGCCCAACTTACATTGTCAAACGCTTTTTCGTCGTCCAACAATAGTAATGCCGGTGGATCATCCCTGCATAACCTCCCCCTTCCCACCTCATCCAGGATCAATATAGCCTTCCTAATATTACCCACTGCCGACCTTCCCTTTATAAACCCCGATTGTTGGCTCCCGATAAGCCGTGGCATAATTTGTGCCAGACAGTCTGCCATAATCTTGGGCAGAATCTTGAGATTCTGATTGATTAGTGAAATGGGTCTATAACTGGAGGGATCGGTTGCTACCCTTTCTCCTTTCGGGAAAAGTTTAATATATGCCATATTGGTTTGATCAGACAGGCGCTCACCCCTCAAGATCTTATTAAAGTAAGGGACCATGCAGGTGGCAACTTTATCATTAAGCGCTTTATAATATTCCCCAGTGAACCCGTCAGGACCCGGAGCCTTGTGGGAACCCAGGTGTTTTATCGTCTCAAGGACCTCTTCTTGGGTTATTTCTCTATTTAACCCCTCTAGTTCTCCCTCTGCTAAGTTTGGTAATTTTACTTTTTTCAACCAGTCCTCCCTTCCCTCTCTTGGCCCTAGATTGTCTTTGTAGAATTCTGAATAGTATTTTCCGAGTAGATTGTTAATCCCCCTTGGAGTGGATTCTAAAGTACCATCCTTCTTTTTCAAAGATGTTATTGCCGTATGCGGCCTCTTTCCTCTGGCTAAATTGGCTAAAATTTTTCCTGCTATATCCCCGTATCTATATAAATCAACCTCCCATTGGGCTTTCCAAAATAGCTCTTTTTTCTTGGCCCATGCGTCAAATTTTTGTTTAGCTGTCACCCACTGGGATTTCAAGTCCAAAGTTTGTAGATTTTTTAATTGAGTGTACGCCTTCCTGACGGCCTCGCTAGCAGTTTTAAACTGCTCATTGGCCTTACATTTCTGTGTCTTTGTGTAGGCTAGGATTTTACCTCTCATTACGGCCTTACTCGTTTCCCAAAATAACCGTGGATCAGACCTGTGAGCTTCATTGTCTAATGAGAATTCAGTCCACCATTCCCCTAATAATTTGTCAAAATTCCCGTCTCGTCTAAGATATGACGAGAAGCGCCACAGATAATCTGTCCCTCTTGGCGATGAATCTGTCAATTGTAGAGTGACTGGATTGTGGTCTGAAATAGCCATGTCTTCTATGGTCACATCTTCTACTCTATCTATCGGCACCCCCCCCCAGTAAGAACATGTCTATACGTGACCACTAATCATGCGGGTGAGAATAATGTGTGAATTCACCACGATCTAGGGGATGATACATTCTCCACACATCCCCCAAGCATAAGCAGGAAATCAAATTGTGGAGTAGTCCCGACCCCTCCTGGAACTCCTCGTTTTGGGCAACACAGAGTCCATGACGTCCTACCCTTCTTCTATCTTCTAAGCTAGATACTACTGTATTGAAGTCACCCCCAAAATTTTTGTATCCTCTCCATCTTCCAGGACCAACTTTTGAATGTATGTAAAGAAGTCTTTCTGGGCCGAGTTAGGGGCATAAATATTATAGAGACTTAGTCTACCTGACGGACTATCCAGTACCAGGTGTATCAGGCGTCCCCCATCGTCCCTGACCTCAGAGAGGATTTTGTGTTGGAAGGCCCTGTTGACCAGAATTAGCACGCCTGCTTTCCTCCCTTCCGCCCCAGAGCCATATACTGCCCTACCCACATTCTATGCATTCTAAACATTTCATTTTGGGACAAATGAGTTTCCTGTAACATGGCAATATCAGCGTTAAGTCTCTTCAGATGTCGCAATATCATTGATCTTTATTCCGGGGATCTTAATCCTTTAACGTTCCAGGTTATAACCTTAACCATGTTCTTTGTTATATAGTGAGATTAGGTGATGGTACTCTCTAACTGGGTAAGCATAATTTGTGGTATAACAGCACATTATAATTTGAGACGACGTTGCATTAAGTGGATCGCGCTCTGAAAACTCTTTATACAACAACAGTAAAAACCATTCCCATTTCCCCCCCTTGTAAAAATACCCTCCCCCTCCCCTCAACAATTATCCCTCTAAATATTCGACGTAAACGAACTTCCATATACTGACAGGTAACCTCCTTTCTCTCCCGCCCAACGGCTTATGAACAAAGTTTAAAGTGTAGCAACCGTCTTTGCATATACATAGCGCCTCTCCTCAACCCCTGTTCCAATCCTCCAAATGCTCAAGAAGTCATCCAATAGTGTAGAATAGAGTCCACGGAGGAAGGAAAAGAGGGAAAAGATTAAAAAAAAAGGGGAAGAAACCCCAAGAAAAACAGCTTAATGTTACCAGTGAGAGACAGACTTAGCACAAATCTTCACTGTCTTGAATAGGCAAAGGTTCAGAAGCGATTGAGTGCTGACCTCATGTGGGCCCACTGTAGTTTGTGCCCCCCTTTTCTTTCGGGGACAAGGTTTGGACACCTCCTCCCGATGACTAGGGCAAGATTTCACCATGCCGGGGCCCAGGCGATCGGGAGTCTGCATCACGGCAAGGTCCGGAGACCCCGACGGTCTAATTTCATCCGATCTGGGAGATATGTGATTACTTCTATCCGCAGGCTCTCTTTGCGTGAGATGTCTTAGCGCTTCCTGGGGATCACGCTGCACTCTAAGCCTGCCATCAGGGCCTCTATATTTAAGCACTGCAGGGTACAGGAGTTGGAGACGGATGTTCCTCTTGTACATGATGCTACATGCCGGGCTAAAAGCTTTTCTCAACTTGGTAACCGCCACAGAAAAATCTCCAAAAATCAGGATCCTATGCTCTCCAATCAATACTGGACGTCTCATACCCTTAAAGGTGCGCAAGATATTTTCTTTGTCTTTATAATCAAGGTAGCGCACAATCACTTGTCTTGGTCTTGACTGGAGGGAGGTGCGGTTCTTTTCACGCATCTGAGACTCAGAATTGTTGATTTTGCTGGAATCTGGTCTTGTCGCTGGAGGCATGCCAACTCTGTGGGCTCTTTCTACCTTGCATTTGTGCGAAATCCCTAAGGCACGAGAAATTTCAATTTTCAGATGTCATTTAGTGCCCCATTTGGTATAGATTCAGGCAGCCCTATGATTTTCAGGTTGATGCGTCTCGAGCGGTTCTCCAGATCCTCTAGTTTGTCTTTAGTGTAAGCTGACTGTTGGAGAAGATCAGAGACTTGGTTCTCCAGTTGTGACACCCTGTCCTCCGAATCAGATAACCTCTGTTCTAAGGTATGGAGTCTGGATTCATGCTGGTCAGATATGATTTGCAAGCCCAGCAGAGCCTCTTTCATCACCTCTCTGATTGTCTCCCTGAGATCTTCTGCTAGGTAGTGTGATGCTTCCTGTGCCAGCTTTTTATAATCTAGTGGGGGCATAGTGTGACCAGGTGAGGGTACTTCTTCGTCTCCTTCACTACACTCCCCTCCACTGGCTGCCACATCTATGCTACTGTCTGCGCTTACGGAACCCTCCAGCTTCTTCTGCTGTCGTTGTCCCCGCGTTGTGTCCCTCTGCTTCCCGCCCGCCGCCATCTTGGCGGTTACCTTCTGCCGCTGGGGCTGAGGAGACGAGGTTCCGTGCTCGCTCCCGGTGTTGCGGAGTCACCTCTCCATGCGTCCCTCCTTTGCTGCCGGTGACGCTGCCTTCTTAGAGCTCATTTTGAGCGTTGTGGCGTCGGTGCGTGGTGCGATGTTGCTGTTTAACCGCCACGGGGGCTGGGAGCTCAGACGCATCCCTGTCAGAGCCGGAACCGGAAGTCTGTATGGACTCTTTTTAATCTTGTGCACCTTTATTTATCCTATGGAAAACTGATATTTTGTGAAATTGTGCTGTTAACTTGTGCCTATTAATATCACTATGTTCTTAATATCACATTTTACTTCTTTTTGAGGTTATCATTTTACTTATTCCTTTTTTTGGGTCTATATAACTTACCATATTGTAAGTAGCGCGATAGATTCAGTAGTTTTTCACAGTTAATTTATGTTTAAAGGAGGGGGGCAATCACTTTTTCACACAGGTCCCTGTAAGTTCGGATTTCTTTTTCCCTTAATAATAAAGACCTTTATTTAAAATAGCATTTTGTCTTTACTTGTGTTATCTTTGTCTAATATTTACATTTGTCTTGTGATCTGAAACATTTAAGTGTTAGAATAAGAAATCAGGGATGGGGCAAAAACTTTTTCACACCACTGTATATAGTGTATAGGTATAGAGTACATAGTAATATAGTATACAGTGTATGTGCATCTGTATAGTGTATCTGCATCTGGCAAAACGAGCTCTGATTAATATTAGTACCAAGATGAGTCCTTTATAGATTTATACATGTCATCATTTTATCATGTTTAACAGAGAGATATCTCTAAATAAATATTTATTCCAAATTATATAATGAATTTCTGTAGGAGATATTGCTATGCTAGTCCTGGGCTTCTCTCTTCTCTTATGACATCATCGGCTTCTCTCTTATGACATCATAGCCTTCTCCTATATGACACAGCTGGATCCTCCACATGCACCAGTTGCAGCCGATCACTTGAGCAGAGCAGTCTTCTTCCCAGCGGATGTTTCCCCTTAGATGCCAAACAAGACCAGCATTTTCTCCGTGTAACTGATGGAAGATTGTGATTGACTAATCTCAGACTCAGCAGAAAAAGTTCATCACAAAGTCACAGGTAAATATCAATAATCCAGTTCTATGTTTTTACTATGTATTTACTTATATATAAGGTGAATGTGTTTATACAGTGTATAAGAATGTGTATATATGCGTGTAGTGTATATAAGGTGGATGTGAAAATATGAAGATATGTAGGTGTAGCATATATAAAGTCTATGTGCATTAGTATGTAGTGTATATATGGTAGGTTTGTGTATATAGATATACAGTATCCAATATACAGTGTACATGCATTTGCATATAGAGTATATATGGTAGGTTTGTATATATAGATATACAGTATCCAATATACAGTGTACATTCATTTGCATATAGAGTATATATGGTAGGTTTGTGTATATAGATATAGAGTATCCAATATACAGTGTACATGCATTTGTATATAGAGTATACATGGTAGGTTTGTGTATATATAGTATATAGGTATAGAGTATACAGTGTATGTTCATTTATCTGTATAGTGTAACTGCATCAGGTAAAATGAGCTCTGATTAATAGTGCCAGGATGAGCACTTTAAATATTTATACATTTTATCATGTCAATAATAATAATAGTAGTTATGGAGTAAATTGCCATAGTGAGTTTTTTGGGGTGAAAAAGTTTAACAAGGAGATATCGCTAAATAAATATTTATTCCAGATTATATAATGAATTGCTGTAGGAAATATTGCCATGCTAGTACTAGGATTCTCTTCTCTCTTATGACATCATCAGATTCTATTTTATGACATCATCGGCTTCTCTCTTATGACCTCATCAGCTTCTCTTTTCTCTCTTATGACATCATCAGATTCTATTTTATGACATCAACGGCTTCTCTCTTATGACCTCATTGGCTTCTCTTTTCTCTTATGACATCATAGCCTCCTCCTATATAACACAGCTGGATCCTCCACATGCACCAGTTGCAGCCGATCACTTGAGCAGACAAGTCTTCTTCCCAGCGGATGTTTCCCCTTAGATGCCAAACAAGACCAGCATTTTCTTTGTGAAATTGATGGAAGATTGTGATTGACTAATCTCAGACTCGGCAGAAAAAGTTCATCACAAAGTCACAGGTAAATATCAATAATCCAGTTCTATGTTTTTACTTATATATAAGGTGAATGTGTTTATACAGTGTATGAGAGTGAGTATATATGCGTGTAATGTATATAAGGTGGATGTGAAAATATGCAGATATGTAGGTGTAGCATATATAAAGTCTATGTACATTAGTATGTAGTGTATATATGGTAGGTTTGTGTATATAGATATACAGTATCCAATATACAGTGTACATGCATTTGCATATAGAGTATATATGGTAGGTTTGTGTATATAGATATACAGTATCCAATATACAGTGTACATTCATTTGCATATAGAGTATACATGGTAGGTTTGTGTACATAGATATAGAGTATCCAATATACAGTGTACATGCATTTGCATATAGAGTATATATGGTAGGTTTGTATATATAGATATACAGTATCCAATATACAGTGTACATGCATTTGCATATAGAGTATATATGGTAGGTTTGTGTATATAGATATAGAGTATCCAATATACAGTGTACATGCATTTGCATATAGAGTATACATGGTAGGTTTGTATATATAGATATACAGTATCCAATATACAGTGTACATGCATTTGCATATAGAGTATACATGGTAGGTTTGTATATATAGATATACAGTATCCAATATACAGTGTACATGCATTTGCATATAGAGTATATATGGTAGGTTTGTGTATATAGATATACAGTATCCAATATACAGTGTACATGCATTTGCATATAGAGTATATATGGTAGGTTTGTATATATAGATATACAGTATCCAATATACAGTGTACATGCATTTGCATATAGAGTATATATGGTAGGTTTGTGTATATAGATATAGAGTATCCAATATACAGTGTACATGCATTTGCATATAGAGTATATATGGTAGGTTTGTATATATAGATATACAGTATCCAATATACAGTGTACATGCATTTGCATATAGAGTATATATGGTAGGTTTGTGTATATAGATATAGAGTATCCAATATACAGTGTACATGCATTTGCATATAGAGTATACATGGTAGGTTTGTGTATATATAGTATATAGGTATAGAGTATACAGTGTATGTTCATTTATCTGTATAGTGTAACTGCATCAGGTAAAATGAGCTCTGATTAATAGTGCCAGGATGAGCACTTTAAATATTTATACATTTTATCATGTCAATAATAATAATAGTAGTTATGGAGTAAATTGCCATAGTGAGTTTTTTGGGGTGAAAAAGTTTAACAAGGAGATATCTCTAAATAAATATTTATTCCAGATTATATAATGAATTGCTGTAGGAAATATTGCCATGCTAGTACTAGGATTCTCTTCTCTCTTATGACATCATCAGATTCTATTTTATGACATCATCGGCTTCTCTCTTATGACCTCATCAGCTTCTCTTTTCTCTCTTATGACATCATCAGATTCTATTTTATGACATCAACGGCTTCTCTCTTATGACCTCATTGGCTTCTCTTTTCTCTTATGACATCATAGCCTCCTCCTATATAACACAGCTGGATCCTCCACATGCACCAGTTGCAGCCGATCACTTGAGCAGACAAGTCTTCTTCCCAATAGACGTGTCGCCTTAGATGCCAAACAAGACCAGCATTTTCTTCATGCCATAGATGGAAGATTATGATTGAATAATCTCAGACTCTGCACAAAAAGCCAATCACAAAGTCACAGGTAAGTATCAATAATCAAGTTCTAAACGTTTACAAAAGGTAGGTAGCAACATTCAGACTTTGTCTCTCCTGTCAGTGTTTCTCCCCTCCACTGTGCTCCCTATAGTATAAATTTCTAGGACCCCAGAACAATGACCGAAGTACTGCTGAGTACCAGGATTGCAGAGGTTGCCTCATATCATATCTGTTTATTGTACGGCTGAAGCTGTGGGAACTGTGGGAGAAACCATGTAAACCCTATCCCATATTACTGCCACCATTCTGTGGGTACAGGAATAAATCCTTTCCATAGGACTTGATCTTCTGCGCTCACATCAATATCGCAGAGCTCCCGAAGCTTCATCCAACACTGTTACACATTTATGAGACAAGGGGGTGGGGGAGGTTGTGATAACTGATGCTGTAACTCACGCATTTTGAAACACAGTTGTCATTCTTCATGCTTTGGATACTTACACTGTAAGGACACAGACACATTTTGGCTTGGATTTGGCATCGGTATTTCTAAGCCAAAATCAGGAGTGGGTGAAAAACCCAAAACAGGTGCAGATCTTTTCATAATAGATTATGTTTATGTTTCACTCTTGATTTTGGTTTCACAACACTGATATAAAGACATGACTAGGTACCTGTGGCCAAATAATATTGAGACATGATTAGGTACCTGTGGCCTAAAAAGTACCGTTAATGACACCCAATCCAAGAGATGGATGGGTCCTATAAGCTAATACCATGTCATTATGTACTAATACCTGATTATCAAAACACGTAGTAGGCTATGTGCCCACGATACGTTTTTTAATCGTTTCCGCAGCGGCAAAAATGCTGCAGAAATGCTTAAAAAATGCATGGTAGAAGGCCAGCCATGCTCCCCAATGATAATCCGCATGTGCTGCGCACATGCTGCGGAAATTTCCGCTGCGGATTATCATTGCGGAAAAAAACGCAGCATGTCCATTAATTTTGCGGAAACGCTGCGTTTTCGCCGCCATTGACTTGCATTGGAACGCATGGATTACGCATCACTGGAACGCATGGAAGGCGCATCTACAGATGAAATGTGTGGATGGTACCCGGGTGTGGAGGACAGGAGACTCTCCTCTGGACCCAGGTACCATAGAACCTGTGAAAAAAAAATAAAATAAAAAATAAATATCATATTTACCTTCTGGCGGCCCCCGCAGCGCTCGTCCTCCTTTGCCGGCATCTCGCGGTGAACTGTAGGATCTGCGCTGACGTCATAGTCATGTGACAGCAGGTCCTTCAGTACAGTGCACCGAGAGTTGCCGGCAGCCAGGACGGAGCGTAGCAAGACTGCGGGGGCCATCGGAAGGTGAGTATAGATTTATTTTTTTTATGTTTTCACATTCTTTGGGGGTCACACTATATAAATCCATGCTGTTTGCATGGATTTATATAGTGTGACCAAGTTGACAAGCACTTTCCAAGTGATGCTAAAATCGCTTGGAAAGCGCTTGTCAACCCACATGCGGAAATGCATGTGAAGAACGCTTCACATCCGCATGTCCCTGGCAGGAAAAACGCATGTACAATCCGCATGTACAATCCACATGCGTTTTTTCTGCCAGGGAGATGCAGAAACGCTCAGGAAAATATCCTGAGCATATCTACATCGTGGGCACATAGCCGTATACTTCAGACATATAAAAAACTAAAGTGTTGTGAATACAAATTTCAAATATTGAAAAATAGGTGAACTTCACATGTAGAGTTTGAATGATATATACTCCCGCTACTCATGGAGATGGATAGGGCAGCTTTAAGGGAAATTGAGGAGGCTGTTTTTTTGATAGGTGTAATTTCAACATTTTCCTAATACTTAGCATAAATTATCATATTTTTCACTTTAATGCTTTCTATAAAAAACTCAGGAGGACTACATAGTAAAAAATTAGGAAAAACACTTTTCCAACTAATTACAAATTTCCTGGAGGTGTAGATATGTGGAGAAGTCAATTACACTAATTTTAATGCTTTAGGGTACAATAGAGTAGTTAGAGATCTAATATTAATGTTTCTCTGCAGCATGTGTATTATACTCATACAGCTTTACAGCAGGCAAATTATATGCATTCACTACAATGCACAAAAACACATCACTTCTGCATCCACAGGACATGCACATCAAGCTCTGCTATATATGCATACACAGCTCTGCTACATATATACACATAGTTTTCTAATATAACCACCCAGCTTTCCTACAACATCATGAAATTCCTTCCAGGAATGTGACTGATCACATGACCTGAAAGGTTCAATGGCTAATCAACAACTTTGTTTGATTGGGACCCTATCCATGCCACCTCACATATCAGGAGTGGCGTTATTCTTTTCATAAAGAGGTCCAAGGGCTAGTCTTGCAGAAGTTTTTTCAGCTACACAGGATGTGCAACATCCGTGCAAGTCCTGGTGTCTTTCTCTCCTGCACTGCACCGATCAGATAGATCAGTGTGGGGCAGGAGAAAGGAGAACAGTTCTTTCAGTGATCATGAAGGATGCTGTCAGCGTTTTCCTCCATCAGAATAAGCTGCCTCTAGACTGCAAGAAACACACACATTTTAGCATCATTTTGATTGTCTAAAATTTACTGCAGCTAAAAATTACATTTGGTTTACAATGCATTTTGCCAGGTATGTTGTCACTTGTCACAGCTAAGAATTTTACATGCTGGGTTTTTTTATGGCACATTTAGCACTGATAAGTTGTCACACTCTTGCTTAATATGTTAACATTCTGTCTGTAAACTGTATATGCATAACTACCTTTTTGAAGCAATATTGAGATTTACTTAAGAACGTGGGGCCCAATAAATACCATCAATGGTGCCCAGTCCAAGAGATGGTGGATCCTATAGGTAAACACCACCTCATCATGCACTAAAACTTACTAAAAAAAAAAAGATGTGAAGTTCACACATATAGAAAATGGACATTTTGTGAATACATATTACACGTATTGTAAAATAGATAGAGCTCATATGTAGAGTTTGTTTGATAAACTTTCCTACTACTTTGTCTAAATTAGAAGCAAATTGGTTGAACATTACTTCTACCTAAAATGGCAGAAAACGCACCTATCTTGGTGATGGACAGGACAGCTAGAGGGGATATGGAGGAGGCTGTTATTTTTTTTTTAATAGGTGTACTTTCACCAATTTGCTGATAATTCATTGAAAGTAGATGATCGGTACAATTGCTGCCAATGCATTTTTTAAAGCTGTATTGTCATGAGTCAAATTTGATCATGTTAGGTTCTTGCATAGGTCCTATAGCATTGATAAGTTTCCACCCTCTTTCCTACATACACACATCTCTCCTGCATACACACAACTCTACTACTATCACACACGCAATTTTCCAAAATACACACACAACTCTCCTCCATACACAAACACAGTTCTAACACATATAGCTTTTCTACAGCTTTGAAGTATGCACTCACACCTCTGTTACATACACGCACTGTTTTGCTACATACTTGTACACAGCTTTCTTACATACACCAACAGCTCTCTTATATACTCATGCAGCTCCACACACACAAACACTTATATATATATATATATATATATATGTACACTCATCCATCGTATACATTACCACATCTTGAAATTCCTTCCAGGAATGTGACTGATCACATGACCTGAAAGGTTCAATGGCTAATCAACAACTTTGTTTGATTGGGACCCTATCCATGCCACCTCACATATCAGGAGTGTCGTTCTTCTTTTCATAAAGAGGTCCAAGGGCTAGTCTTGCAGAAGTTTTTTCAGCTACACAGGATGCGCAACATCCGTGCAAGTCCTGGTGACTTTCTCTCCTGCACTGCACCGATCAGATAGATCAGTGTGGGGCAGGAGAAAGGAGAACAGTTCTTTCAGTGATCATGAAGGATGCTGTCAGTGTTTTCCTCCATCAGAATAAGCAGCCTCTAGACTGTAAGAAACGCACACATTTTAACATCATTTTGATTGTCTAAAATTTACTGCAGCTAAAAATTACATTTGGTTTACAATGCATTTTGCCAGATATGTTGTCACTTGTCAAAGCTAAGAATTTTACATGCTGGGTTTTTTTATGGCACATTTAGCACTGATAAGTTGTCACACTCTTGCTTAATATGTTAACATTCTGTCTGTAAACTGTATATGCATAGCTACCTTTTTGAAGCAATATTGAGATTTACTTAAGAACGTGGGGCCCAATAAATACCATCAATGGTGCCCAGTCCAAGAGATGGTGGATCCTATAGGTAAACACCACCTCATCATGCACTAAAACTTACTAAAAAAAAAAAAGATGTGAAGTTCACACATATAGAAAATGGACATTTTGTGAATACATATTACACGTATTGTAAAATAGATAGAGCTCATATGTAGAGTTTGTTTGATAAACTTTCCTACTACTTTGTCTAAATTAGAAGCAAATTGGTTGAACATTACTTCTACCTAAAATGGCAGAAAACGCACCTATCTTGGTGATGGACAGGACAGCTAGAGGGGATATGGAGGAGGCTGTTATTTTTTTTTTAATAGGTGTACTTTCACCAATTTGCTGATAATTCATTGAAAGTAGATGATCGGTACAATTGCTGCCAATGCATTTTTTAAAGCTGTATTGTCATGAGTCAAATTTGATCATGTTAGGTTCTTGCATAGGTCCTATAGCATTGATAAGTTTCCACCCTCTTTCCTACATACACACATCTCTCCTGCATACACACAACTCTACTACTATCACACACGCAATTTTCCGAAATACACACACAACTCTCCTCCATACACAAACACAGTTCTAACACATATAGCTTTTCTACAGCTTTGAAGTATGCACTCACACCTCTGTTACATACACGCACTGTTTTGCTACATACTTGTACACAGCTTTCTTACATACACCAACAGCTCTCTTATATACTCATGCAGCTCCACACACACAAACACTTATATATATATATATATATATATATATGTACACTCATCCATCGTATACATTACCACATCTTGAAATTCCTTCCAGGAATGTGACTGATCACATGACCTGAAAGGTTCAATGGCTAATCAACAACTTTGTTTGATTGGGACCCTATCCATGCCACCTCACATATCAGGAGTGTCGTTCTTCTTTTCATAAAGAGGTCCAAGGGCTAGTCTTGCAGAAGTTTTTTCAGCTACACAGGATGCGCAACATCCGTGTAAGTCCTGGTGACTTTCTCCCCTGCACTGCACCGATCAGATAGATCAGTGTAGGGCAGGAGAAAGGAGAACAGTTCTTTCAGTGATCATGAAGGATGCTGTCAGTGTTTTCCTCCATCAGAATAAGCAGCCTCTAGACTGTAAGAAACGCACACATTTTAACATCATTTTGATTGTCTAAAATTTACTGCAGCTAAAAATTACATTTGGTTTACAATGCATTTTGCCAGATATGTTGTCACTTGTCAAAGCTAAGAATTTTACATGCTGGGTTTTTTTATGGCACATTTAGCACTGATAAGTTGTCACACTCTTGCTTAATATGTTAACATTCTGTCTGTAAACTGTATATGCATAGCTACCTTTTTGAAGCAATATTGAGATTTACTTAAGAACGTGGGGCCCAATAAATACCATCAATGGTGCCCAGTCCAAGAGATGGTGGATCCTATAGGTAAACACCACCTCATCATGCACTAAAACTTACTAAAAAAAAAAAAGATGTGAAGTTCACACATATAGAAAATGGACATTTTGTGAATACATATTACACGTATTGTAAAATAGATAGAGCTCATATGTAGAGTTTGTTTGATAAACTTTCCTACTACTTTGTCTAAATTAGAAGCAAATTGGTTGAATATTACTTCTACCTAAAATGGCAGAAAACGCACCTATCTTGGTGATGGACAGGACAGCTAGAGGGGATATGGAGGAGGCTGTTATTTTTTTTTTAATAGGTGTACTTTCACCAATTTGCTGATAATTCATTGAAAGTAGATGATCGGTACAATTGCTGCCAATGCATTTTTTAAAGCTGTATTGTCATGAGTCAAATTTGATCATGTTAGGTTCTTGCATAGGTCCTATAGCATTGATAAGTTTCCACCCTCTTTCCTACATACACACATCTCTCCTGCATACACACAACTCTACTACTATCACACACGCAATTTTCCGAAATACACACACAACTCTCCTCCATACACAAACACAGTTCTAACACATATAGCTTTTCTACAGCTTTGAAGTATGCACTCACACCTCTGTTACATACACGCACTGTTTTGCTACATACTTGTACACAGCTTTCTTACATACACCAACAGCTCTCTTATATACTCATGCAGCTCCACACACACAAACACTTATATATATATATATATATATATATATATATATATATGTACACTCATCCATCGTATACATTACCACATCTTGAAATTCCTTCCAGGAATGTGACTGATCACATGACCTGAAAGGTTCAATGGCTAATCAACAACTTTGTTTGATTGGGACCCTATCCATGCCACCTCACATATCAGGAGTGTCGTTCTTCTTTTCATAAAGCGGTCCAAGGGCTAGTCTTGCAGAAGTTTTTTCAGCTACACAGGATGCGCAACATCCGTGCAAGTCCTGGTGACTTTCTCCCCTGCACTGCACCGATCAGATAGATCAGTGTGGGGCAGGAGAAAGGAGAACAGTTCTTTCAGTGATCATGAAGGATGCTGTCAGTGTTTTCCTCCATCAGAATAAGCAGCCTCTAGACTGTAAGAAACACACACATTTTAGCATCATTTTGATTGTCTAAAATTTACTGCAGCTAAAAATTACATTTGGTTTACAATGCATTTTGCCAGATATGTTGTCACTTGTCAAAGCTAAGAATTTTACATGCTGGGTTTTTTTATGGCACATTTAGCACTGATAAGTTGTCACACTCTTGCTTAATATGTTAACATTCTGTCTGTAAACTGTATATGCATAGCTACCTTTTTGAAGCAATATTGAGATTTACTTAAGAACGTGGGGCCCAATAAATACCATCAATGGTGTCCAGTCCAAGAGATGGTGGATCCTATAGGTAAACACCACCTCATCATGCACTAAAACTTACTAAAAAAAAAAAAGATGTGAAGTTCACACATATAGAAAATGGACATTTTGTGAATATATATTACACGTATTGTAAAATAGATAGAGCTCATATGTAGAGTTTGTTTGATAAACTTTCCTACTACTTTGTCTAAATTAGAAGCAAATTGGTTGAACATTACTTCTACCTAAAATGGCAGAAAACGCACCTATCTTGGTGATGGACAGGACAGCTAGAGGGGATATGGAGGAGGCTGTTATTTTTTTTTTAATAGGTGTACTTTCACCAATTTGCTGATAATTCATTGAAAGTAGATGATCGGTACAATTGCTGCCAATGCATTTTTTAAAGCTGTATTGTCATGAGTCAAATTTGATCATGTTAGGTTCTTGCATAGGTCCTATAGCATTGATAAGTTTCCACCCTCTTTCCTACATACACACATCTCTCCTGCATACACACAACTCTACTACTATCACACACGCAATTTTCCGAAATACACACACAACTCTCCTCCATACACAAACACAGTTCTAACACATATAGCTTTTCTACAGCTTTGAAGTATGCACTCACACCTCTGTTACATACACGCACTGTTTTGCTACATACTTGTACACAGCTTTCTTACATACACCAACAGCTCTCTTATATACTCATGCAGCTCCACACACACAAACACTTATATATATATATATATATATATATGTACACTCATCCATCGTATACATTACCACATCTTGAAATTCCTTCCAGGAATGTGACTGATCACATGACCTGAAAGGTTCAATGGCTAATCAACAACTTTGTTTGATTGGGACCCTATCCATGCCACCTCACATATCAGGAGTGTCGTTCTTCTTTTCATAAAGAGGTCCAAGGGCTAGTCTTGCAGAAGTTTTTTCAGCTACACAGGATGCGCAACATCCGTGTAAGTCCTGGTGACTTTCTCCCCTGCACTGCACCGATCAGATAGATCAGTGTAGGGCAGGAGAAAGGAGAACAGTTCTTTCAGTGATCATGAAGGATGCTGTCAGTGTTTTCCTCCATCAGAATAAGCAGCCTCTAGACTGTAAGAAACGCACACATTTTAACATCATTTTGATTGTCTAAAATTTACTGCAGCTAAAAATTACATTTGGTTTACAATGCATTTTGCCAGATATGTTGTCACTTGTCAAAGCTAAGAATTTTACATGCTGGGTTTTTTTATGGCACATTTAGCACTGATAAGTTGTCACACTCTTGCTTAATATGTTAACATTCTGTCTGTAAACTGTATATGCATAGCTACCTTTTTGAAGCAATATTGAGATTTACTTAAGAACGTGGGGCCCAATAAATACCATCAATGGTGCCCAGTCCAAGAGATGGTGGATCCTATAGGTAAACACCACCTCATCATGCACTAAAACTTACTAAAAAAAAAAAAGATGTGAAGTTCACACATATAGAAAATGGACATTTTGTGAATACATATTAAACGTATTGTAAAATAGATAGAGCTCATATGTAGAGTTTGTTTGATAAACTTTCCTACTACTTTGTCTAAATTAGAAGCAAATTGGTTGAATATTACTTCTACCTAAAATGGCAGAAAACGCACCTATCTTGGTGATGGACAGGACAGCTAGAGGGGATATGGAGGAGGCTGTTATTTTTTTTTTAATAGGTGTACTTTCACCAATTTGCTGATAATTCATTGAAAGTAGATGATCGGTACAATTGCTGCCAATGCATTTTTTAAAGCTGTATTGTCATGAGTCAAATTTGATCATGTTAGGTTCTTGCATAGGTCCTATAGCATTGATAAGTTTCCACCCTCTTTCCTACATACACACATCTCTCCTGCATACACACAACTCTACTACTATCACACACGCAATTTTCCGAAATACACACACAACTCTCCTCCATACACAAACACAGTTCTAACACATATAGCTTTTCTACAGCTTTGAAGTATGCACTCACACCTCTGTTACATACACGCACTGTTTTGCTACATACTTGTACACAGCTTTCTTACATACACCAACAGCTCTCTTATATACTCATGCAGCTCCACACACACAAACACTTATATATATATATATATATATATATGTACACTCATCCATCGTATACATTACCACATCTTGAAATTCCTTCCAGGAATGTGACTGATCACATGACCTGAAAGGTTCAATGGCTAATCAACAACTTTGTTTGATTGGGACCCTATCCATGCCACCTCACATATCAGGAGTGTCGTTCTTCTTTTCATAAAGAGGTCCAAGGGCTAGTCTTGCAGAAGTTTTTTCAGCTACACAGGATGCGCAACATCCGTGTAAGTCCTGGTGACTTTCTCCCCTGCACTGCACCGATCAGATAGATCAGTGTAGGGCAGGAGAAAGGAGAACAGTTCTTTCAGTGATCATGAAGGATGCTGTCAGTGTTTTCCTCCATCAGAATAAGCAGCCTCTAGACTGTAAGAAACGCACACATTTTAACATCATTTTGATTGTCTAAAATTTACTGCAGCTAAAAATTACATTTGGTTTACAATGCATTTTGCCAGATATGTTGTCACTTGTCAAAGCTAAGAATTTTACATGCTGGGTTTTTTTATGGCACATTTAGCACTGATAAGTTGTCACACTCTTGCTTAATATGTTAACATTCTGTCTGTAAACTGTATATGCATAGCTACCTTTTTGAAGCAATATTGAGATTTACTTAAGAACGTGGGGCCCAATAAATACCATCAATGGTGCCCAGTCCAAGAGATGGTGGATCCTATAGGTAAACACCACCTCATCATGCACTAAAACTTACTAAAAAAAAAAAAGATGTGAAGTTCACACATATAGAAAATGGACATTTTGTGAATACATATTACACGTATTGTAAAATAGATAGAGCTCATATGTAGAGTTTGTTTGATAAACTTTCCTACTACTTTGTCTAAATTAGAAGCAAATTGGTTGAACATTACTTCTACCTAAAATGGCAGAAAACGCACCTATCTTGGTGATGGACAGGACAGCTAGAGGGGATATGGAGGAGGCTGTTATTTTTTTTTTAATAGGTGTACTTTCACCAATTTGCTGATAATTCATTGAAAGTAGATGATCGGTACAATTGCTGCCAATGCATTTTTTAAAGCTGTATTGTCATGAGTCAAATTTGATCATGTTAGGTTCTTGCATAGGTCCTATAGCATTGATAAGTTTCCACCCTCTTTCCTACATACACACATCTCTCCTGCATACACACAACTCTACTACTATCACACACGCAATTTTCCGAAATACACACACAACTCTCCTCCATACACAAACACAGTTCTAACACATATAGCTTTTCTACAGCTTTGAAGTATGCACTCACACCTCTGTTACATACACGCACTGTTTTGCTACATACTTGTACACAGCTTTCTTACATACACCAACAGCTCTCTTATATACTCATGCAGCTCCACACACACAAACACTTATATATATATATATATATATATATATATATATATGTACACTCATCCATCGTATACATTACCACATCTTGAAATTCCTTCCAGGAATGTGACTGATCACATGACCTGAAAGGTTCAATGGCTAATCAACAACTTTGTTTGATTGGGACCCTATCCATGCCACCTCACATATCAGGAGTGTCGTTCTTCTTTTCATAAAGAGGTCCAAGGGCTAGTCTTGCAGAAGTTTTTTCAGCTACACAGGATGCGCAACATCCGTGTAAGTCCTGGTGACTTTCTCCCCTGCACTGCACCGATCAGATAGATCAGTGTAGGGCAGGAGAAAGGAGAACAGTTCTTTCAGTGATCATGAAGGATGCTGTCAGTGTTTTCCTCCATCAGAATAAGCAGCCTCTAGACTGTAAGAAACGCACACATTTTAACATCATTTTGATTGTCTAAAATTTACTGCAGCTAAAAATTACATTTGGTTTACAATGCATTTTGCCAGATATGTTGTCACTTGTCAAAGCTAAGAATTTTACATGCTGGGTTTTTTTATGGCACATTTAGCACTGATAAGTTGTCACACTCTTGCTTAATATGTTAACATTCTGTCTGTAAACTGTATATGCATAGCTACCTTTTTGAAGCAATATTGAGATTTACTTAAGAACGTGGGGCCCAATAAATACCATCAATGGTGCCCAGTCCAAGAGATGGTGGATCCTATAGGTAAACACCACCTCATCATGCACTAAAACTTACTAAAAAAAAAAAAGATGTGAAGTTCACACATATAGAAAATGGACATTTTGTGAATACATATTACACGTATTGTAAAATAGATAGAGCTCATATGTAGAGTTTGTTTGATAAACTTTCCTACTACTTTGTCTAAATTAGAAGCAAATTGGTTGAACATTACTTCTACCTAAAATGGCAGAAAACGCACCTATCTTGGTGATGGACAGGACAGCTAGAGGGGATATGGAGGAGGCTGTTATTTTTTTTTTAATAGGTGTACTTTCACCAATTTGCTGATAATTCATTGAAAGTAGATGATCGGTACAATTGCTGCCAATGCATTTTTTAAAGCTGTATTGTCATGAGTCAAATTTGATCATGTTAGGTTCTTGCATAGGTCCTATAGCATTGATAAGTTTCCACCCTCTTTCCTACATACACACATCTCTCCTGCATACACACAACTCTACTACTATCACACACGCAATTTTCCGAAATACACACACAACTCTCCTCCATACACAAACACAGTTCTAACACATATAGCTTTTCTACAGCTTTGAAGTATGCACTCACACCTCTGTTACATACACGCACTGTTTTGCTACATACTTGTACACAGCTTTCTTACATACACCAACAGCTCTCTTATATACTCATGCAGCTCCACACACACAAACACTTATATATATATATATATATATATGTACACTCATCCATCGTATACATTACCACATCTTGAAATTCCTTCCAGGAATGTGACTGATCACATGACCTGAAAGGTTCAATGGCTAATCAACAACTTTGTTTGATTGGGACCCTATCCATGCCACCTCACATATCAGGAGTGTCGTTCTTCTTTTCATAAAGAGGTCCAAGGGCTAGTCTTGCAGAAGTTTTTTCAGCTACACAGGATGCGCAACATCCGTGTAAGTCCTGGTGACTTTCTCCCCTGCACTGCACCGATCAGATAGATCAGTGTAGGGCAGGAGAAAGGAGAACAGTTCTTTCAGTGATCATGAAGGATGCTGTCAGTGTTTTCCTCCATCAGAATAAGCAGCCTCTAGACTGTAAGAAACGCACACATTTTAACATCATTTTGATTGTCTAAAATTTACTGCAGCTAAAAATTACATTTGGTTTACAATGCATTTTGCCAGATATGTTGTCACTTGTCAAAGCTAAGAATTTTACATGCTGGGTTTTTTTATGGCACATTTAGCACTGATAAGTTGTCACACTCTTGCTTAATATGTTAACATTCTGTCTGTAAACTGTATATGCATAGCTACCTTTTTGAAGCAATATTGAGATTTACTTAAGAACGTGGGGCCCAATAAATACCATCAATGGTGCCCAGTCCAAGAGATGGTGGATCCTATAGGTAAACACCACCTCATCATGCACTAAAACTTACTAAAAAAAAAAAAGATGTGAAGTTCACACATATAGAAAATGGACATTTTGTGAATACATATTACACGTATTGTAAAATAGATAGAGCTCATATGTAGAGTTTGTTTGATAAACTTTCCTACTACTTTGTCTAAATTAGAAGCAAATTGGTTGAACATTACTTCTACCTAAAATGGCAGAAAACGCACCTATCTTGGTGATGGACAGGACAGCTAGAGGGGATATGGAGGAGGCTGTTATTTTTTTTTTAATAGGTGTACTTTCACCAATTTGCTGATAATTCATTGAAAGTAGATGATCGGTACAATTGCTGCCAATGCATTTTTTAAAGCTGTATTGTCATGAGTCAAATTTGATCATGTTAGGTTCTTGCATAGGTCCTATAGCATTGATAAGTTTCCACCCTCTTTCCTACATACACACATCTCTCCTGCATACACACAACTCTACTACTATCACACACGCAATTTTCCGAAATACACACACAACTCTCCTCCATACACAAACACAGTTCTAACACATATAGCTTTTCTACAGCTTTGAAGTATGCACTCACACCTCTGTTACATACACGCACTGTTTTGCTACATACTTGTACACAGCTTTCTTACATACACCAACAGCTCTCTTATATACTCATGCAGCTCCACACACACAAACACTTATATATATATATATATATATATATATATATATATGTACACTCATCCATCGTATACATTACCACATTTTGAAATTCCTTCCAGGAATGTGACTGATCACATGACCTGAAAGGTTCAATGGCTAATCAACAACTTTGTTTGATTGGGACCCTATCCATGCCACCTCACATATCAGGAGTGTCGTTCTTCTTTTCATAAAGAGGTCCAAGGGCTAGTCTTGCAGAAGTTTTTTCAGCTACACAGGATGCGCAACATCCGTGTAAGTCCTGGTGACTTTCTCCCCTGCACTGCACCGATCAGATAGATCAGTGTAGGGCAGGAGAAAGGAGAACAGTTCTTTCAGTGATCATGAAGGATGCTGTCAGTGTTTTCCTCCATCAGAATAAGCAGCCTCTAGACTGTAAGAAACGCACACATTTTAACATCATTTTGATTGTCTAAAATTTACTGCAGCTAAAAATTACATTTGGTTTACAATGCATTTTGCCAGATATGTTGTCACTTGTCAAAGCTAAGAATTTTACATGCTGGGTTTTTTATGGCACATTTAGCACTGATAAGTTGTCACACTCTTGCTTAATATGTTAACATTCTGTCTGTAAACTGTATATGCATAGCTACCTTTTTGAAGCAATATTGAGATTTACTTAAGAACGTGGGGCCCAATAAATACCATCAATGGTGCCCAGTCCAAGAGATGGTGGATCCTATAGGTAAACACCACCTCATCATGCACTAAAACTTACTAAAAAAAAAAAAGATGTGAAGTTCACACATATAGAAAATGGACATTTTGTGAATACATATTACACGTATTGTAAAATAGATAGAGCTCATATGCAGAGTTTGTTTGATAAACTTTCCTACTACTTTGTCTAAATTAGAAGCAAATTGGTTGAACATTACTTCTACCTAAAATGGCAGAAAACGCACCTATCTTGGTGATGGACAGGACAGCTAGAGGGGATATGGAGGAGGCTGTTATTTTTTTTTTAATAGGTGTACTTTCACCAATTTGCTGATAATTCATTGAAAGTAGATGATCGGTACAATTGCTGCCAATGCATTTTTTAAAGCTGTATTGTCATGAGTCAAATTTGATCATGTTAGGTTCTTGCATAGGTGCTATAGCATTGATAAGTTTCCACCCTCTTTCCTACATACACACATCTCTCCTGCATACACACAACTCTACTACTATCACACACGCAATTTTCCGAAATACACACACAACTCTCCTCCATACACAAACACAGTTCTAACACATATAGCTTTTCTACAGCTTTGAAGTATGCACTCACACCTCTGTTACATACACGCACTGTTTTGCTACATACTTGTACACAGCTTTCTTACATACACCAACAGCTCTCTTATATACTCATGCAGCTCCACACACACAAACACTTATATATATATATATATATATATATATATATATATGTACACTCATCCATCGTATACATTACCACATCTTGAAATTCCTTCCAGGAATGTGACTGATCACATGACCTGAAAGGTTCAATGGCTAATCAACAACTTTGTTTGATTGGGACCCTATCTATGCCACCTCACATATCAGGAGTGTCGTTCTTCTTTTCATAAAGCGGTCCAAGGGCTAGTCTTGCAGAAGTTTTTTCAGCTACACAGGATGCGCAACATCCGTGCAAGTCCTGGTGACTTTCTCCCCTGCACTGCACCGATCAGATAGATCAGTGTGGGGCAGGAGAAAGGAGAACAGTTCTTTCAGTGATCATGAAGGATGCTGTCAGTGTTTTCCTCCATCAGAATAAGCAGCCTCTAGACTGTAAGAAACACACACATTTTAGCATCATTTTGATTGTCTAAAATTTACTGCAGCTAAAAATTACATTTGGTTTACAATGCATTTTGCCAGATATGTTGTCACTTGTCAAAGCTAAGAATTTTACATGCTGGGTTTTTTTATGGCACATTTAGCACTGATAAGTTGTCACACTCTTGCTTAATATGTTAACATTCTGTCTGTAAACTGTATATGCATAGCTACCTTTTTGAAGCAATATTGAGATTTACTTAAGAACGTGGGGCCCAATAAATACCATCAATGGTGCCCAGTCCAAGAGATGGTGGATCCTATAGGTAAACACCACCTCATCATGCACTAAAACTTACTAAAAAAAAAAAAGATGTGAAGTTCACACATATAGAAAATGGACATTTTGTGAATACATATTACACGTATTGTAAAATAGATAGAGCTCATATGTAGAGTTTGTTTGATAAACTTTCCTACTACTTTGTCTAAATTAGAAGCAAATTGGTTGAACATTACTTCTACCTAAAATGGCAGAAAACGCACCTATCTTGGTGATGGACAGGACAGCTAGAGGGGATATGGAGGAGGCTGTTATTTTTTTTTTAATAGGTGTACTTTCACCAATTTGCTGATAATTCATTGAAAGTAGATGATCGGTACAATTGCTGCCAATGCATTTTTTAAAGCTGTATTGTCATGAGTCAAATTTGATCATGTTAGGTTCTTGCATAGGTCCTATAGCATTGATAAGTTTCCACCCTCTTTCCTACATACACACATCTCTCCTGCATACACACAACTCTACTACTATCACACACGCAATTTTCCGAAATACACACACAACTCTCCTCCATACACAAACACAGTTCTAACACATATAGCTTTTCTACAGCTTTGAAGTATGCACTCACACCTCTGTTACATACACGCACTGTTTTGCTACATACTTGTACACAGCTTTCTTACATACACCAACAGCTCTCTTATATACTCATGCAGCTCCACACACACAAACACTTATATATATATATTTATATATATATGTACACTCATCCATCGTATACATTACCACATCTTGAAATTCCTTCCAGGAATGTGACTGATCACATGACCTGAAAGGTTCAATGGCTAATCAACAACTTTGTTTGATTGGGACCCTATCCATGCCACCTCACATATCAGGAGTGTCGTTCTTCTTTTCATAAAGAGGTCCAAGGGCTAGTCTTGCAGAAGTTTTTTCAGCTACACAGGATGCGCAACATCCGTGTAAGTCCTGGTGACTTTCTCCCCTGCACTGCACCGATCAGATAGATCAGTGTAGGGCAGGAGAAAGGAGAACAGTTCTTTCAGTGATCATGAAGGATGCTGTCAGTGTTTTCCTCCATCAGAATAAGCAGCCTCTAGACTGTAAGAAACGCACACATTTTAACATCATTTTGATTGTCTAAAATTTACTGCAGCTAAAAATTACATTTGGTTTACAATGCATTTTGCCAGATATGTTGTCACTTGTCAAAGCTAAGAATTTTACATGCTGGGTTTTTTTATGGCACATTTAGCACTGATAAGTTGTCACACTCTTGCTTAATATGTTAACATTCTGTCTGTAAACTGTATATGCATAGCTACCTTTTTGAAGCAATATTGAGATTTACTTAAGAACGTGGGGCCCAATAAATACCATCAATGGTGCCCAGTCCAAGAGATGGTGGATCCTATAGGTAAACACCACCTCATCATGCACTAAAACTTACTAAAAAAAAAAAAGATGTGAAGTTCACACATATAGAAAATGGACATTTTGTGAATACATATTACACGTATTGTAAAATAGATAGAGCTCATATGTAGAGTTTGTTTGATAAACTTTCCTACTACTTTGTCTAAATTAGAAGCAAATTGGTTGAACATTACTTCTACCTAAAATGGCAGAAAACGCACCTATCTTGGTGATGGACAGGACAGCTAGAGGGGATATGGAGGAGGCTGTTATTTTTTTTTTAATAGGTGTACTTTCACCAATTTGCTGATAATTCATTGAAAGTAGATGATCGGTACAATTGCTGCCAATGCATTTTTTAAAGCTGTATTGTCATGAGTCAAATTTGATCATGTTAGGTTCTTGCATAGGTCCTATAGCATTGATAAGTTTCCACCCTCTTTCCTACATACACACATCTCTCCTGCATACACACAACTCTACTACTATCACACACGCAATTTTCCGAAATACACACACAACTCTCCTCCATACACAAACACAGTTCTAACACATATAGCTTTTCTACAGCTTTGAAGTATGCACTCACACCTCTGTTACATACACGCACTGTTTTGCTACATACTTGTACACAGCTTTCTTACATACACCAACAGCTCTCTTATATACTCATGCAGCTCCACACACACAAACACTTATATATATATATATATATATATATATATATATATGTACACTCATCCATCGTATACATTACCACATTTTGAAATTCCTTCCAGGAATGTGACTGATCACATGACCTGAAAGGTTCAATGGCTAATCAACAACTTTGTTTGATTGGGACCCTATCCATGCCACCTCACATATCAGGAGTGTCGTTCTTCTTTTCATAAAGAGGTCCAAGGGCTAGTCTTGCAGAAGTTTTTTCAGCTACACAGGATGCGCAACATCCGTGTAAGTCCTGGTGACTTTCTCCCCTGCACTGCACCGATCAGATAGATCAGTGTAGGGCAGGAGAAAGGAGAACAGTTCTTTCAGTGATCATGAAGGATGCTGTCAGTGTTTTCCTCCATCAGAATAAGCAGCCTCTAGACTGTAAGAAACGCACACATTTTAACATCATTTTGATTGTCTAAAATTTACTGCAGCTAAAAATTACATTTGGTTTACAATGCATTTTGCCAGATATGTTGTCACTTGTCAAAGCTAAGAATTTTACATGCTGGGTTTTTTTATGGCACATTTAGCACTGATAAGTTGTCACACTCTTGCTTAATATGTTAACATTCTGTCTGTAAACTGTATATGCATAGCTACCTTTTTGAAGCAATATTGAGATTTACTTAAGAACGTGGGGCCCAATAAATACCATCAATGGTGCCCAGTCCAAGAGATGGTGGATCCTATAGGTAAACACCACCTCATCATGCACTAAAACTTACTAAAAAAAAAAAAGATGTGAAGTTCACACATATAGAAAATGGACATTTTGTGAATACATATTACACGTATTGTAAAATAGATAGAGCTCATATGTAGAGTTTGTTTGATAAACTTTCCTACTACTTTGTCTAAATTAGAAGCAAATTGGTTGAACATTACTTCTACCTAAAATGGCAGAAAACGCACCTATCTTGGTGATGGACAGGACAGCTAGAGGGGATATGGAGGAGGCTGTTATTTTTTTTTTAATAGGTGTACTTTCACCAATTTGCTGATAATTCATTGAAAGTAGATGATCGGTACAATTGCTGCCAATGCATTTTTTAAAGCTGTATTGTCATGAGTCAAATTTGATCATGTTAGGTTCTTGCATAGGTCCTATAGCATTGATAAGTTTCCACCCTCTTTCCTACATACACACATCTCTCCTGCATACACACAACTCTACTACTATCACACACGCAATTTTCCGAAATACACACACAACTCTCCTCCATACACAAACACAGTTCTAACACATATAGCTTTTCTACAGCTTTGAAGTATGCACTCACACCTCTGTTACATACACGCACTGTTTTGCTACATACTTGTACACAGCTTTCTTACATACACCAACAGCTCTCTTATATACTCATGCAGCTCCACACACACAAACACTTATATATATATATATATATATATATATATGTACACTCATCCATCGTATACATTACCACATCTTGAAATTCCTTCCAGGAATGTGACTGATCACATGACCTGAAAGGTTCAATGGCTAATCAACAACTTTGTTTGATTGGGACCCTATCCATGCCACCTCACATATCAGGAGTGTCGTTCTTCTTTTCATAAAGAGGTCCAAGGGCTAGTCTTGCAGAAGTTTTTTCAGCTACACAGGATGCGCAACATCCGTGTAAGTCCTGGTGACTTTCTCCCCTGCACTGCACCGATCAGATAGATCAGTGTAGGGCAGGAGAAAGGAGAACAGTTCTTTCAGTGATCATGAAGGATGCTGTCAGTGTTTTCCTCCATCAGAATAAGCAGCCTCTAGACTGTAAGAAACGCACACATTTTAACATCATTTTGATTGTCTAAAATTTACTGCAGCTAAAAATTACATTTGGTTTACAATGCATTTTGCCAGATATGTTGTCACTTGTCAAAGCTAAGAATTTTACATGCTGGGTTTTTTTATGGCACATTTAGCACTGATAAGTTGTCACACTCTTGCTTAATATGTTAACATTCTGTCTGTAAACTGTATATGCATAGCTACCTTTTTGAAGCAATATTGAGATTTACTTAAGAACGTGGGGCCCAATAAATACCATCAATGGTGCCCAGTCCAAGAGATGGTGGATCCTATAGGTAAACACCACCTCATCATGCACTAAAACTTACTAAAAAAAAAAAAGATGTGAAGTTCACACATATAGAAAATGGACATTTTGTGAATACATATTACACGTATTGTAAAATAGATAGAGCTCATATGTAGAGTTTGTTTGATAAACTTTCCTACTACTTTGTCTAAATTAGAAGCAAATTGGTTGAACATTACTTCTACCTAAAATGGCAGAAAACGCACCTATCTTGGTGATGGACAGGACAGCTAGAGGGGATATGGAGGAGGCTGTTATTTTTTTTTTAATAGGTGTACTTTCACCAATTTGCTGATAATTCATTGAAAGTAGATGATCGGTACAATTGCTGCCAATGCATTTTTTAAAGCTGTATTGTCATGAGTCAAATTTGATCATGTTAGGTTCTTGCATAGGTCCTATAGCATTGATAAGTTTCCACCCTCTTTCCTACATACACACATCTCTCCTGCATACACACAACTCTACTACTATCACACACGCAATTTTCCGAAATACACACACAACTCTCCTCCATACACAAACACAGTTCTAACACATATAGCTTTTCTACAGCTTTGAAGTATGCACTCACACCTCTGTTACATACACGCACTGTTTTGCTACATACTTGTACACAGCTTTCTTACATACACCAACAGCTCTCTTATATACTCATGCAGCTCCACACACACAAACACTTATATATATATATATATATATATATATGTACACTCATCCATCGTATACATTACCACATCTTGAAATTCCTTCCAGGAATGTGACTGATCACATGACCTGAAAGGTTCAATGGCTAATCAACAACTTTGTTTGATTGGGACCCTATCCATGCCACCTCACATATCAGGAGTGTCGTTCTTCTTTTCATAAAGAGGTCCAAGGGCTAGTCTTGCAGAAGTTTTTTCAGCTACACAGGATGCGCAACATCCGTGTAAGTCCTGGTGACTTTCTCCCCTGCACTGCACCGATCAGATAGATCAGTGTAGGGCAGGAGAAAGGAGAACAGTTCTTTCAGTGATCATGAAGGATGCTGTCAGTGTTTTCCTCCATCAGAATAAGCAGCCTCTAGACTGTAAGAAACGCACACATTTTAACATCATTTTGATTGTCTAAAATTTACTGCAGCTAAAAATTACATTTGGTTTACAATGCATTTTGCCAGATATGTTGTCACTTGTCAAAGCTAAGAATTTTACATGCTGGGTTTTTTTATGGCACATTTAGCACTGATAAGTTGTCACACTCTTGCTTAATATGTTAACATTCTGTCTGTAAACTGTATATGCATAGCTACCTTTTTGAAGCAATATTGAGATTTACTTAAGAACGTGGGGCCCAATAAATACCATCAATGGTGCCCAGTCCAAGAGATGGTGGATCCTATAGGTAAACACCACCTCATCATGCACTAAAACTTACTAAAAAAAAAAAAGATGTGAAGTTCACACATATAGAAAATGGACATTTTGTGAATACATATTACACGTATTGTAAAATAGATAGAGCTCATATGCAGAGTTTGTTTGATAAACTTTCCTACTACTTTGTCTAAATTAGAAGCAAATTGGTTGAACATTACTTCTACCTAAAATGGCAGAAAACGCACCTATCTTGGTGATGGACAGGACAGCTAGAGGGGATATGGAGGAGGCTGTTATTTTTTTTTTAATAGGTGTACTTTCACCAATTTGCTGATAATTCATTGAAAGTAGATGATCGGTACAATTGCTGCCAATGCATTTTTTAAAGCTGTATTGTCATGAGTCAAATTTGATCATGTTAGGTTCTTGCATAGGTCCTATAGCATTGATAAGTTTCCACCCTCTTTCCTACATACACACATCTCTCCTGCATACACACAACTCTACTACTATCACACACGCAATTTTCCGAAATACACACACAACTCTCCTCCATACACAAACACAGTTCTAACACATATAGCTTTTCTACAGCTTTGAAGTATGCACTCACACCTCTGTTACATACACGCACTGTTTTGCTACATACTTGTACACAGCTTTCTTACATACACCAACAGCTCTCTTATATACTCATGCAGCTCCACACACACAAACACTTATATATATATATATATATATATATATGTACACTCATCCATCGTATACATTACCACATCTTGAAATTCCTTCCAGGAATGTGACTGATCACATGACCTGAAAGGTTCAATGGCTAATCAACAACTTTGTTTGATTGGGACCCTATCCATGCCACCTCACATATCAGGAGTGTCGTTCTTCTTTTCATAAAGAGGTCCAAGGGCTAGTCTTGCAGAAGTTTTTTCAGCTACACAGGATGCGCAACATCCGTGTAAGTCCTGGTGACTTTCTCCCCTGCACTGCACCGATCAGATAGATCAGTGTAGGGCAGGAGAAAGGAGAACAGTTCTTTCAGTGATCATGAAGGATGCTGTCAGTGTTTTCCTCCATCAGAATAAGCAGCCTCTAGACTGTAAGAAACGCACACATTTTAACATCATTTTGATTGTCTAAAATTTACTGCAGCTAAAAATTACATTTGGTTTACAATGCATTTTGCCAGATATGTTGTCACTTGTCAAAGCTAAGAATTTTACATGCTGGGTTTTTTTATGGCACATTTAGCACTGATAAGTTGTCACACTCTTGCTTAATATGTTAACATTCTGTCTGTAAACTGTATATGCATAGCTACCTTTTTGAAGCAATATTGAGATTTACTTAAGAACGTGGGGCCCAATAAATACCATCAATGGTGCCCAGTCCAAGAGATGGTGGATCCTATAGGTAAACACCACCTCATCATGCACTAAAACTTACTAAAAAAAAAAAAGATGTGAAGTTCACACATATAGAAAATGGACATTTTGTGAATACATATTACACGTATTGTAAAATAGATAGAGCTCATATGCAGAGTTTGTTTGATAAACTTTCCTACTACTTTGTCTAAATTAGAAGCAAATTGGTTGAACATTACTTCTACCTAAAATGGCAGAAAACGCACCTATCTTGGTGATGGACAGGACAGCTAGAGGGGATATGGAGGAGGCTGTTATTTTTTTTTTAATAGGTGTACTTTCACCAATTTGCTGATAATTCATTGAAAGTAGATGATCGGTACAATTGCTGCCAATGCATTTTTTAAAGCTGTATTGTCATGAGTCAAATTTGATCATGTTAGGTTCTTGCATAGGTCCTATAGCATTGATAAGTTTCCACCCTCTTTCCTACATACACACATCTCTCCTGCATACACACAACTCTACTACTATCACACACGCAATTTTCCGAAATACACACACAACTCTCCTCCATACACAAACACAGTTCTAACACATATAGCTTTTCTACAGCTTTGAAGTATGCACTCACACCTCTGTTACATACACGCACTGTTTTGCTACATACTTGTACACAGCTTTCTTACATACACCAACAGCTCTCTTATATACTCATGCAGCTCCACACACACAAACACTTATATATATATATATATATATATATATGTACACTCATCCATCGTATACATTACCACATCTTGAAATTCCTTCCAGGAATGTGACTGATCACATGACCTGAAAGGTTCAATGGCTAATCAACAACTTTGTTTGATTGGGACCCTATCCATGCCACCTCACATATCAGGAGTGTCGTTCTTCTTTTCATAAAGAGGTCCAAGGGCTAGTCTTGCAGAAGTTTTTTCAGCTACACAGGATGCGCAACATCCGTGTAAGTCCTGGTGACTTTCTCCCCTGCACTGCACCGATCAGATAGATCAGTGTAGGGCAGGAGAAAGGAGAACAGTTCTTTCAGTGATCATGAAGGATGCTGTCAGTGTTTTCCTCCATCAGAATAAGCAGCCTCTAGACTGTAAGAAACGCACACATTTTAACATCATTTTGATTGTCTAAAATTTACTGCAGCTAAAAATTACATTTGGTTTACAATGCATTTTGCCAGATATGTTGTCACTTGTCAAAGCTAAGAATTTTACATGCTGGGTTTTTTTATGGCACATTTAGCACTGATAAGTTGTCACACTCTTGCTTAATATGTTAACATTCTGTCTGTAAACTGTATATGCATAGCTACCTTTTTGAAGCAATATTGAGATTTACTTAAGAACGTGGGGCCCAATAAATACCATCAATGGTGCCCAGTCCAAGAGATGGTGGATCCTATAGGTAAACACCACCTCATCATGCACTAAAACTTACTAAAAAAAAAAAAGATGTGAAGTTCACACATATAGAAAATGGACATTTTGTGAATACATATTACACGTATTGTAAAATAGATAGAGCTCATATGTAGAGTTTGTTTGATAAACTTTCCTACTACTTTGTCTAAATTAGAAGCAAATTGGTTGAACATTACTTCTACCTAAAATGGCAGAAAACGCACCTATCTTGGTGATGGACAGGACAGCTAGAGGGGATATGGAGGAGGCTGTTATTTTTTTTTTAATAGGTGTACTTTCACCAATTTGCTGATAATTCATTGAAAGTAGATGATCGGTACAATTGCTGCCAATGCATTTTTTAAAGCTGTATTGTCATGAGTCAAATTTGATCATGTTAGGTTCTTGCATAGGTCCTATAGCATTGATAAGTTTCCACCCTCTTTCCTACATACACACATCTCTCCTGCATACACACAACTCTACTACTATCACACACGCAATTTTCCGAAATACACACACAACTCTCCTCCATACACAAACACAGTTCTAACACATATAGCTTTTCTACAGCTTTGAAGTATGCACTCACACCTCTGTTACATACACGCACTGTTTTGCTACATACTTGTACACAGCTTTCTTACATACACCAACAGCTCTCTTATATACTCATGCAGCTCCACACACACAAACACTTATATATATATATATATATATATATATATGTACACTCATCCATCGTATACATTACCACATCTTGAAATTCCTTCCAGGAATGTGACTGATCACATGACCTGAAAGGTTCAATGGCTAATCAACAACTTTGTTTGATTGGGACCCTATCCATGCCACCTCACATATCAGGAGTGTCGTTCTTCTTTTCATAAAGAGGTCCAAGGGCTAGTCTTGCAGAAGTTTTTTCAGCTACACAGGATGCGCAACATCCGTGTAAGTCCTGGTGACTTTCTCCCCTGCACTGCACCGATCAGATAGATCAGTGTAGGGCAGGAGAAAGGAGAACAGTTCTTTCAGTGATCATGAAGGATGCTGTCAGTGTTTTCCTCCATCAGAATAAGCAGCCTCTAGACTGTAAGAAACGCACACATTTTAACATCATTTTGATTGTCTAAAATTTACTGCAGCTAAAAATTACATTTGGTTTACAATGCATTTTGCCAGATATGTTGTCACTTGTCAAAGCTAAGAATTTTACATGCTGGGTTTTTTTATGGCACATTTAGCACTGATAAGTTGTCACACTCTTGCTTAATATGTTAACATTCTGTCTGTAAACTGTATATGCATAGCTACCTTTTTGAAGCAATATTGAGATTTACTTAAGAACGTGGGGCCCAATAAATACCATCAATGGTGCCCAGTCCAAGAGATGGTGGATCCTATAGGTAAACACCACCTCATCATGCACTAAAACTTACTAAAAAAAAAAAAGATGTGAAGTTCACACATATAGAAAATGGACATTTTGTGAATACATATTACACGTATTGTAAAATAGATAGAGCTCATATGTAGAGTTTGTTTGATAAACTTTCCTACTACTTTGTCTAAATTAGAAGCAAATTGGTTGAACATTACTTCTACCTAAAATGGCAGAAAACGCACCTATCTTGGTGATGGACAGGACAGCTAGAGGGGATATGGAGGAGGCTGTTATTTTTTTTTTAATAGGTGTACTTTCACCAATTTGCTGATAATTCATTGAAAGTAGATGATCGGTACAATTGCTGCCAATGCATTTTTTAAAGCTGTATTGTCATGAGTCAAATTTGATCATGTTAGGTTCTTGCATAGGTCCTATAGCATTGATAAGTTTCCACCCTCTTTCCTACATACACACATCTCTCCTGCATACACACAACTCTACTACTATCACACACGCAATTTTCCGAAATACACACACAACTCTCCTCCATACACAAACACAGTTCTAACACATATAGCTTTTCTACAGCTTTGAAGTATGCACTCACACCTCTGTTACATACACGCACTGTTTTGCTACATACTTGTACACAGCTTTCTTACATACACCAACAGCTCTCTTATATACTCATGCAGCTCCACACACACAAACACTTATATATATATATATATATATATATATATATGTACACTCATCCATCGTATACATTACCACATCTTGAAATTCCTTCCAGGAATGTGACTGATCACATGACCTGAAAGGTTCAATGGCTAATCAACAACTTTGTTTGATTGGGACCCTATCCATGCCACCTCACATATCAGGAGTGTCGTTCTTCTTTTCATAAAGAGGTCCAAGGGCTAGTCTTGCAGAAGTTTTTTCAGCTACACAGGATGCGCAACATCCGTGTAAGTCCTGGTGACTTTCTCCCCTGCACTGCACCGATCAGATAGATCAGTGTAGGGCAGGAGAAAGGAGAACAGTTCTTTCAGTGATCATGAAGGATGCTGTCAGTGTTTTCCTCCATCAGAATAAGCAGCCTCTAGACTGTAAGAAACGCACACATTTTAACATCATTTTGATTGTCTAAAATTTACTGCAGCTAAAAATTACATTTGGTTTACAATGCATTTTGCCAGATATGTTGTCACTTGTCAAAGCTAAGAATTTTACATGCTGGGTTTTTTTATGGCACATTTAGCACTGATAAGTTGTCACACTCTTGCTTAATATGTTAACATTCTGTCTGTAAACTGTATATGCATAGCTACCTTTTTGAAGCAATATTGAGATTTACTTAAGAACGTGGGGCCCAATAAATACCATCAATGGTGCCCAGTCCAAGAGATGGTGGATCCTATAGGTAAACACCACCTCATCATGCACTAAAACTTATTAAAAAAAAAAAAGATGTGAAGTTCACACATATAGAAAATGGACATTTTGTGAATACATATTACACGTATTGTAAAATAGATAGAGCTCATATGTAGAGTTTGTTTGATAAACTTTCCTACTACTTTGTCTAAATTAGAAGCAAATTGGTTGAACATTACTTCTACCTAAAATGGCAGAAAACGCACCTATCTTGGTGATGGACAGGACAGCTAGAGGGGATATGGAGGAGGCTGTTATTTTTTTTTTAATAGGTGTACTTTCACCAATTTGCTGATAATTCATTGAAAGTAGATGATCGGTACAATTGCTGCCAATGCATTTTTTAAAGCTGTATTGTCATGAGTCAAATTTGATCATGTTAGGTTCTTGCATAGGTCCTATAGCATTGATAAGTTTCCACCCTCTTTCCTACATACACACATCTCTCCTGCATACACACAACTCTACTACTATCACACACGCAATTTTCCGAAATACACACACAACTCTCCTCCATACACAAACACAGTTCTAACACATATAGCTTTTCTACAGCTTTGAAGTATGCACTCACACCTCTGTTACATACACGCACTGTTTTGCTACATACTTGTACACAGCTTTCTTACATACACCAACAGCTCTCTTATATACTCATGCAGCTCCACACACACAAACACTTATATATATATATATATATATATATATATATATATGTACACTCATCCATCGTATACATTACCACATCTTGAAATTCCTTCCAGGAATGTGACTGATCACATGACCTGAAAGGTTCAATGGCTAATCAACAACTTTGTTTGATTGGGACCCTATCCATGCCACCTCACATATCAGGAGTGTCGTTCTTCTTTTCATAAAGAGGTCCAAGGGCTAGTCTTGCAGAAGTTTTTTCAGCTACACAGGATGCGCAACATCCGTGTAAGTCCTGGTGACTTTCTCCCCTGCACTGCACCGATCAGATAGATCAGTGTAGGGCAGGAGAAAGGAGAACAGTTCTTTCAGTGATCATGAAGGATGCTGTCAGTGTTTTCCTCCATCAGAATAAGCAGCCTCTAGACTGTAAGAAACGCACACATTTTAACATCATTTTGATTGTCTAAAATTTACTGCAGCTAAAAATTACATTTGGTTTACAATGCATTTTGCCAGATATGTTGTCACTTGTCAAAGCTAAGAATTTTACATGCTGGGTTTTTTTATGGCACATTTAGCACTGATAAGTTGTCACACTCTTGCTTAATATGTTAACATTCTGTCTGTAAACTGTATATGCATAGCTACCTTTTTGAAGCAATATTGAGATTTACTTAAGAACGTGGGGCCCAATAAATACCATCAATGGTGCCCAGTCCAAGAGATGGTGGATCCTATAGGTAAACACCACCTCATCATGCACTAAAACTTACTAAAAAAAAAAAAGATGTGAAGTTCACACATATAGAAAATGGACATTTTGTGAATACATATTACACGTATTGTAAAATAGATAGAGCTCATATGTAGAGTTTGTTTGATAAACTTTCCTACTACTTTGTCTAAATTAGAAGCAAATTGGTTGAACATTACTTCTACCTAAAATGGCAGAAAACGCACCTATCTTGGTGATGGACAGGACAGCTAGAGGGGATATGGAGGAGGCTGTTATTTTTTTTTTAATAGGTGTACTTTCACCAATTTGCTGATAATTCATTGAAAGTAGATGATCGGTACAATTGCTGCCAATGCATTTTTTAAAGCTGTATTGTCATGAGTCAAATTTGATCATGTTAGGTTCTTGCATAGGTCCTATAGCATTGATAAGTTTCCACCCTCTTTCCTACATACACACATCTCTCCTGCATACACACAACTCTACTACTATCACACACGCAATTTTCCGAAATACACACACAACTCTCCTCCATACACAAACACAGTTCTAACACATATAGCTTTTCTACAGCTTTGAAGTATGCACTCACACCTCTGTTACATACACGCACTGTTTTGCTACATACTTGTACACAGCTTTCTTACATACACCAACAGCTCTCTTATATACTCATGCAGCTCCACACACACAAACACTTATATATATATATATATATATATATATATATATATGTACACTCATCCATCGTATACATTACCACATCTTGAAATTCCTTCCAGGAATGTGACTGATCACATGACCTGAAAGGTTCAATGGCTAATCAACAACTTTGTTTGATTGGGACCCTATCCATGCCACCTCACATATCAGGAGTGTCGTTCTTCTTTTCATAAAGAGGTCCAAGGGCTAGTCTTGCAGAAGTTTTTTCAGCTACACAGGATGCGCAACATCCGTGTAAGTCCTGGTGACTTTCTCCCCTGCACTGCACCGATCAGATAGATCAGTGTAGGGCAGGAGAAAGGAGAACAGTTCTTTCAGTGATCATGAAGGATGCTGTCAGTGTTTTCCTCCATCAGAATAAGCAGCCTCTAGACTGTAAGAAACGCACACATTTTAACATCATTTTGATTGTCTAAAATTTACTGCAGCTAAAAATTACATTTGGTTTACAATGCATTTTGCCAGATATGTTGTCACTTGTCAAAGCTAAGAATTTTACATGCTGGGTTTTTTTATGGCACATTTAGCACTGATAAGTTGTCACACTCTTGCTTAATATGTTAACATTCTGTCTGTAAACTGTATATGCATAGCTACCTTTTTGAAGCAATATTGAGATTTACTTAAGAACGTGGGGCCCAATAAATACCATCAATGGTGCCCAGTCCAAGAGATGGTGGATCCTATAGGTAAACACCACCTCATCATGCACTAAAACTTACTAAAAAAAAAAAAGATGTGAAGTTCACACATATAGAAAATGGACATTTTGTGAATACATATTACACGTATTGTAAAATAGATAGAGCTCATATGTAGAGTTTGTTTGATAAACTTTCCTACTACTTTGTCTAAATTAGAAGCAAATTGGTTGAACATTACTTCTACCTAAAATGGCAGAAAACGCACCTATCTTGGTGATGGACAGGACAGCTAGAGGGGATATGGAGGAGGCTGTTATTTTTTTTTTAATAGGTGTACTTTCACCAATTTGCTGATAATTCATTGAAAGTAGATGATCGGTACAATTGCTGCCAATGCATTTTTTAAAGCTGTATTGTCATGAGTCAAATTTGATCATGTTAGGTTCTTGCATAGGTCCTATAGCATTGATAAGTTTCCACCCTCTTTCCTACATACACACATCTCTCCTGCATACACACAACTCTACTACTATCACACACGCAATTTTCCGAAATACACACACAACTCTCCTCCATACACAAACACAGTTCTAACACATATAGCTTTTCTACAGCTTTGAAGTATGCACTCACACCTCTGTTACATACACGCACTGTTTTGCTACATACTTGTACACAGCTTTCTTACATACACCAACAGCTCTCTTATATACTCATGCAGCTCCACACACACAAACACTTATATATATATATATATATATATATATATATGTACACTCATCCATCGTATACATTACCACATCTTGAAATTCCTTCCAGGAATGTGACTGATCACATGACCTGAAAGGTTCAATGGCTAATCAACAACTTTGTTTGATTGGGACCCTATCCATGCCACCTCACATATCAGGAGTGTCGTTCTTCTTTTCATAAAGAGGTCCAAGGGCTAGTCTTGCAGAAGTTTTTTCAGCTACACAGGATGCGCAACATCCGTGTAAGTCCTGGTGACTTTCTCCCCTGCACTGCACCGATCAGATAGATCAGTGTAGGGCAGGAGAAAGGAGAACAGTTCTTTCAGTGATCATGAAGGATGCTGTCAGTGTTTTCCTCCATCAGAATAAGCAGCCTCTAGACTGTAAGAAACGCACACATTTTAACATCATTTTGATTGTCTAAAATTTACTGCAGCTAAAAATTACATTTGGTTTACAATGCATTTTGCCAGATATGTTGTCACTTGTCAAAGCTAAGAATTTTACATGCTGGGTTTTTTTATGGCACATTTAGCACTGATAAGTTGTCACACTCTTGCTTAATATGTTAACATTCTGTCTGTAAACTGTATATGCATAGCTACCTTTTTGAAGCAATATTGAGATTTACTTAAGAACGTGGGGCCCAATAAATACCATCAATGGTGCCCAGTCCAAGAGATGGTGGATCCTATAGGTAAACACCACCTCATCATGCACTAAAACTTACTAAAAAAAAAAAAGATGTGAAGTTCACACATATAGAAAATGGACATTTTGTGAATACATATTACACGTATTGTAAAATAGATAGAGCTCATATGTAGAGTTTGTTTGATAAACTTTCCTACTACTTTGTCTAAATTAGAAGCAAATTGGTTGAACATTACTTCTACCTAAAATGGCAGAAAACGCACCTATCTTGGTGATGGACAGGACAGCTAGAGGGGATATGGAGGAGGCTGTTATTTTTTTTTTAATAGGTGTACTTTCACCAATTTGCTGATAATTCATTGAAAGTAGATGATCGGTACAATTGCTGCCAATGCATTTTTTAAAGCTGTATTGTCATGAGTCAAATTTGATCATGTTAGGTTCTTGCATAGGTCCTATAGCATTGATAAGTTTCCACCCTCTTTCCTACATACACACATCTCTCCTGCATACACACAACTCTACTACTATCACACACGCAATTTTCCGAAATACACACACAACTCTCCTCCATACACAAACACAGTTCTAACACATATAGCTTTTCTACAGCTTTGAAGTATGCACTCACACCTCTGTTACATACACGCACTGTTTTGCTACATACTTGTACACAGCTTTCTTACATACACCAACAGCTCTCTTATATACTCATGCAGCTCCACACACACAAACACTTATATATATATATATATATATATATATATATATGTACACTCATCCATCGTATACATTACCACATCTTGAAATTCCTTCCAGGAATGTGACTGATCACATGACCTGAAAGGTTCAATGGCTAATCAACAACTTTGTTTGATTGGGACCCTATCCATGCCACCTCACATATCAGGAGTGTCGTTCTTCTTTTCATAAAGAGGTCCAAGGGCTAGTCTTGCAGAAGTTTTTTCAGCTACACAGGATGCGCAACATCCGTGTAAGTCCTGGTGACTTTCTCCCCTGCACTGCACCGATCAGATAGATCAGTGTAGGGCAGGAGAAAGGAGAACAGTTCTTTCAGTGATCATGAAGGATGCTGTCAGTGTTTTCCTCCATCAGAATAAGCAGCCTCTAGACTGTAAGAAACGCACACATTTTAACATCATTTTGATTGTCTAAAATTTACTGCAGCTAAAAATTACATTTGGTTTACAATGCATTTTGCCAGATATGTTGTCACTTGTCAAAGCTAAGAATTTTACATGCTGGGTTTTTTTATGGCACATTTAGCACTGATAAGTTGTCACACTCTTGCTTAATATGTTAACATTCTGTCTGTAAACTGTATATGCATAGCTACCTTTTTGAAGCAATATTGAGATTTACTTAAGAACGTGGGGCCCAATAAATACCATCAATGGTGCCCAGTCCAAGAGATGGTGGATCCTATAGGTAAACACCACCTCATCATGCACTAAAACTTACTAAAAAAAAAAAAGATGTGAAGTTCACACATATAGAAAATGGACATTTTGTGAATACATATTACACGTATTGTAAAATAGATAGAGCTCATATGTAGAGTTTGTTTGATAAACTTTCCTACTACTTTGTCTAAATTAGAAGCAAATTGGTTGAACATTACTTCTACCTAAAATGGCAGAAAACGCACCTATCTTGGTGATGGACAGGACAGCTAGAGGGGATATGGAGGAGGCTGTTATTTTTTTTTTAATAGGTGTACTTTCACCAATTTGCTGATAATTCATTGAAAGTAGATGATCGGTACAATTGCTGCCAATGCATTTTTTAAAGCTGTATTGTCATGAGTCAAATTTGATCATGTTAGGTTCTTGCATAGGTCCTATAGCATTGATAAGTTTCCACCCTCTTTCCTACATACACACATCTCTCCTGCATACACACAACTCTACTACTATCACACACGCAATTTTCCGAAATACACACACAACTCTCCTCCATACACAAACACAGTTCTAACACATATAGCTTTTCTACAGCTTTGAAGTATGCACTCACACCTCTGTTACATACACGCACTGTTTTGCTACATACTTGTACACAGCTTTCTTACATACACCAACAGCTCTCTTATATACTCATGCAGCTCCACACACACAAACACTTATATATATATATATATATATATATATATATATATGTACACTCATCCATCGTATACATTACCACATCTTGAAATTCCTTCCAGGAATGTGACTGATCACATGACCTGAAAGGTTCAATGGCTAATCAACAACTTTGTTTGATTGGGACCCTATCCATGCCACCTCACATATCAGGAGTGTCGTTCTTCTTTTCATAAAGAGGTCCAAGGGCTAGTCTTGCAGAAGTTTTTTCAGCTACACAGGATGCGCAACATCCGTGTAAGTCCTGGTGACTTTCTCCCCTGCACTGCACCGATCAGATAGATCAGTGTAGGGCAGGAGAAAGGAGAACAGTTCTTTCAGTGATCATGAAGGATGCTGTCAGTGTTTTCCTCCATCAGAATAAGCAGCCTCTAGACTGTAAGAAACGCACACATTTTAACATCATTTTGATTGTCTAAAATTTACTGCAGCTAAAAATTACATTTGGTTTACAATGCATTTTGCCAGATATGTTGTCACTTGTCAAAGCTAAGAATTTTACATGCTGGGTTTTTTTATGGCACATTTAGCACTGATAAGTTGTCACACTCTTGCTTAATATGTTAACATTCTGTCTGTAAACTGTATATGCATAGCTACCTTTTTGAAGCAATATTGAGATTTACTTAAGAACGTGGGGCCCAATAAATACCATCAATGGTGCCCAGTCCAAGAGATGGTGGATCCTATAGGTAAACACCACCTCATCATGCACTAAAACTTACTAAAAAAAAAAAAGATGTGAAGTTCACACATATAGAAAATGGACATTTTGTGAATACATATTACACGTATTGTAAAATAGATAGAGCTCATATGTAGAGTTTGTTTGATAAACTTTCCTACTACTTTGTCTAAATTAGAAGCAAATTGGTTGAACATTACTTCTACCTAAAATGGCAGAAAACGCACCTATCTTGGTGATGGACAGGACAGCTAGAGGGGATATGGAGGAGGCTGTTATTTTTTTTTTAATAGGTGTACTTTCACCAATTTGCTGATAATTCATTGAAAGTAGATGATCGGTACAATTGCTGCCAATGCATTTTTTAAAGCTGTATTGTCATGAGTCAAATTTGATCATGTTAGGTTCTTGCATAGGTCCTATAGCATTGATAAGTTTCCACCCTCTTTCCTACATACACACATCTCTCCTGCATACACACAACTCTACTACTATCACACACGCAATTTTCCGAAATACACACACAACTCTCCTCCATACACAAACACAGTTCTAACACATATAGCTTTTCTACAGCTTTGAAGTATGCACTCACACCTCTGTTACATACACGCACTGTTTTGCTACATACTTGTACACAGCTTTCTTACATACACCAACAGCTCTCTTATATACTCATGCAGCTCCACACACACAAACACTTATATATATATATATATATATATATATATATGTACACTCATCCATCGTATACATTACCACATCTTGAAATTCCTTCCAGGAATGTGACTGATCACATGACCTGAAAGGTTCAATGGCTAATCAACAACTTTGTTTGATTGGGACCCTATCCATGCCACCTCACATATCAGGAGTGTCGTTCTTCTTTTCATAAAGAGGTCCAAGGGCTAGTCTTGCAGAAGTTTTTTCAGCTACACAGGATGCGCAACATCCGTGTAAGTCCTGGTGACTTTCTCCCCTGCACTGCACCGATCAGATAGATCAGTGTAGGGCAGGAGAAAGGAGAACAGTTCTTTCAGTGATCATGAAGGATGCTGTCAGTGTTTTCCTCCATCAGAATAAGCAGCCTCTAGACTGTAAGAAACGCACACATTTTAACATCATTTTGATTGTCTAAAATTTACTGCAGCTAAAAATTACATTTGGTTTACAATGCATTTTGCCAGATATGTTGTCACTTGTCAAAGCTAAGAATTTTACATGCTGGGTTTTTTTATGGCACATTTAGCACTGATAAGTTGTCACACTCTTGCTTAATATGTTAACATTCTGTCTGTAAACTGTATATGCATAGCTACCTTTTTGAAGCAATATTGAGATTTACTTAAGAACGTGGGGCCCAATAAATACCATCAATGGTGCCCAGTCCAAGAGATGGTGGATCCTATAGGTAAACACCACCTCATCATGCACTAAAACTTACTAAAAAAAAAAAAGATGTGAAGTTCACACATATAGAAAATGGACATTTTGTGAATACATATTACACGTATTGTAAAATAGATAGAGCTCATATGTAGAGTTTGTTTGATAAACTTTCCTACTACTTTGTCTAAATTAGAAGCAAATTGGTTGAACATTACTTCTACCTAAAATGGCAGAAAACGCACCTATCTTGGTGATGGACAGGACAGCTAGAGGGGATATGGAGGAGGCTGTTATTTTTTTTTTAATAGGTGTACTTTCACCAATTTGCTGATAATTCATTGAAAGTAGATGATCGGTACAATTGCTGCCAATGCATTTTTTAAAGCTGTATTGTCATGAGTCAAATTTGATCATGTTAGGTTCTTGCATAGGTCCTATAGCATTGATAAGTTTCCACCCTCTTTCCTACATACACACATCTCTCCTGCATACACACAACTCTACTACTATCACACACGCAATTTTCCGAAATACACACACAACTCTCCTCCATACACAAACACAGTTCTAACACATATAGCTTTTCTACAGCTTTGAAGTATGCACTCACACCTCTGTTACATACACGCACTGTTTTGCTACATACTTGTACACAGCTTTCTTACATACACCAACAGCTCTCTTATATACTCATGCAGCTCCACACACACAAACACTTATATATATATATATATATATATATATATATATGTACACTCATCCATCGTATACATTACCACATCTTGAAATTCCTTCCAGGAATGTGACTGATCACATGACCTGAAAGGTTCAATGGCTAATCAACAACTTTGTTTGATTGGGACCCTATCCATGCCACCTCACATATCAGGAGTGTCGTTCTTCTTTTCATAAAGAGGTCCAAGGGCTAGTCTTGCAGAAGTTTTTTCAGCTACACAGGATGCGCAACATCCGTGTAAGTCCTGGTGACTTTCTCCCCTGCACTGCACCGATCAGATAGATCAGTGTAGGGCAGGAGAAAGGAGAACAGTTCTTTCAGTGATCATGAAGGATGCTGTCAGTGTTTTCCTCCATCAGAATAAGCAGCCTCTAGACTGTAAGAAACGCACACATTTTAACATCATTTTGATTGTCTAAAATTTACTGCAGCTAAAAATTACATTTGGTTTACAATGCATTTTGCCAGATATGTTGTCACTTGTCAAAGCTAAGAATTTTACATGCTGGGTTTTTTTATGGCACATTTAGCACTGATAAGTTGTCACACTCTTGCTTAATATGTTAACATTCTGTCTGTAAACTGTATATGCATAGCTACCTTTTTGAAGCAATATTGAGATTTACTTAAGAACGTGGGGCCCAATAAATACCATCAATGGTGCCCAGTCCAAGAGATGGTGGATCCTATAGGTAAACACCACCTCATCATGCACTAAAACTTACTAAAAAAAAAAAAGATGTGAAGTTCACACATATAGAAAATGGACATTTTGTGAATACATATTACACGTATTGTAAAATAGATAGAGCTCATATGTAGAGTTTGTTTGATAAACTTTCCTACTACTTTGTCTAAATTAGAAGCAAATTGGTTGAACATTACTTCTACCTAAAATGGCAGAAAACGCACCTATCTTGGTGATGGACAGGACAGCTAGAGGGGATATGGAGGAGGCTGTTATTTTTTTTTTAATAGGTGTACTTTCACCAATTTGCTGATAATTCATTGAAAGTAGATGATCGGTACAATTGCTGCCAATGCATTTTTTAAAGCTGTATTGTCATGAGTCAAATTTGATCATGTTAGGTTCTTGCATAGGTCCTATAGCATTGATAAGTTTCCACCCTCTTTCCTACATACACACATCTCTCCTGCATACACACAACTCTACTACTATCACACACGCAATTTTCCGAAATACACACACAACTCTCCTCCATACACAAACACAGTTCTAACACATATAGCTTTTCTACAGCTTTGAAGTATGCACTCACACCTCTGTTACATACACGCACTGTTTTGCTACATACTTGTACACAGCTTTCTTACATACACCAACAGCTCTCTTATATACTCATGCAGCTCCACACACACAAACACTTATATATATATATATATATATATATATATATGTACACTCATCCATCGTATACATTACCACATCTTGAAATTCCTTCCAGGAATGTGACTGATCACATGACCTGAAAGGTTCAATGGCTAATCAACAACTTTGTTTGATTGGGACCCTATCCATGCCACCTCACATATCAGGAGTGTCGTTCTTCTTTTCATAAAGAGGTCCAAGGGCTAGTCTTGCAGAAGTTTTTTCAGCTACACAGGATGCGCAACATCCGTGTAAGTCCTGGTGACTTTCTCCCCTGCACTGCACCGATCAGATAGATCAGTGTAGGGCAGGAGAAAGGAGAACAGTTCTTTCAGTGATCATGAAGGATGCTGTCAGTGTTTTCCTCCATCAGAATAAGCAGCCTCTAGACTGTAAGAAACGCACACATTTTAACATCATTTTGATTGTCTAAAATTTACTGCAGCTAAAAATTACATTTGGTTTACAATGCATTTTGCCAGATATGTTGTCACTTGTCAAAGCTAAGAATTTTACATGCTGGGTTTTTTTATGGCACATTTAGCACTGATAAGTTGTCACACTCTTGCTTAATATGTTAACATTCTGTCTGTAAACTGTATATGCATAGCTACCTTTTTGAAGCAATATTGAGATTTACTTAAGAACGTGGGGCCCAATAAATACCATCAATGGTGCCCAGTCCAAGAGATGGTGGATCCTATAGGTAAACACCACCTCATCATGCACTAAAACTTACTAAAAAAAAAAAAGATGTGAAGTTCACACATATAGAAAATGGACATTTTGTGAATACATATTACACGTATTGTAAAATAGATAGAGCTCATATGTAGAGTTTGTTTGATAAACTTTCCTACTACTTTGTCTAAATTAGAAGCAAATTGGTTGAACATTACTTCTACCTAAAATGGCAGAAAACGCACCTATCTTGGTGATGGACAGGACAGCTAGAGGGGATATGGAGGAGGCTGTTATTTTTTTTTTAATAGGTGTACTTTCACCAATTTGCTGATAATTCATTGAAAGTAGATGATCGGTACAATTGCTGCCAATGCATTTTTTAAAGCTGTATTGTCATGAGTCAAATTTGATCATGTTAGGTTCTTGCATAGGTCCTATAGCATTGATAAGTTTCCACCCTCTTTCCTACATACACACATCTCTCCTGCATACACACAACTCTACTACTATCACACACGCAATTTTCCGAAATACACACACAACTCTCCTCCATACACAAACACAGTTCTAACACATATAGCTTTTCTACAGCTTTGAAGTATGCACTCACACCTCTGTTACATACACGCACTGTTTTGCTACATACTTGTACACAGCTTTCTTACATACACCAACAGCTCTCTTATATACTCATGCAGCTCCACACACACAAACACTTATATATATATATATATATATATATATATATATATATATATATATATATGTACACTCATCCATCGTATACATTACCACATCTTGAAATTCCTTCCAGGAATGTGACTGATCACATGACCTGAAAGGTTCAATGGCTAATCAACAACTTTGTTTGATTGGGACCCTATCCATGCCACCTCACATATCAGGAGTGTCGTTCTTCTTTTCATAAAGAGGTCCAAGGGCTAGTCTTGCAGAAGTTTTTTCAGCTACACAGGATGCGCAACATCCGTGTAAGTCCTGGTGACTTTCTCCCCTGCACTGCACCGATCAGATAGATCAGTGTAGGGCAGGAGAAAGGAGAACAGTTCTTTCAGTGATCATGAAGGATGCTGTCAGTGTTTTCCTCCATCAGAATAAGCAGCCTCTAGACTGTAAGAAACGCACACATTTTAACATCATTTTGATTGTCTAAAATTTACTGCAGCTAAAAATTACATTTGGTTTACAATGCATTTTGCCAGATATGTTGTCACTTGTCAAAGCTAAGAATTTTACATGCTGGGTTTTTTTATGGCACATTTAGCACTGATAAGTTGTCACACTCTTGCTTAATATGTTAACATTCTGTCTGTAAACTGTATATGCATAGCTACCTTTTTGAAGCAATATTGAGATTTACTTAAGAACGTGGGGCCCAATAAATACCATCAATGGTGCCCAGTCCAAGAGATGGTGGATCCTATAGGTAAACACCACCTCATCATGCACTAAAACTTACTAAAAAAAAAAAAGATGTGAAGTTCACACATATAGAAAATGGACATTTTGTGAATACATATTACACGTATTGTAAAATAGATAGAGCTCATATGTAGAGTTTGTTTGATAAACTTTCCTACTACTTTGTCTAAATTAGAAGCAAATTGGTTGAACATTACTTCTACCTAAAATGGCAGAAAACGCACCTATCTTGGTGATGGACAGGACAGCTAGAGGGGATATGGAGGAGGCTGTTATTTTTTTTTTAATAGGTGTACTTTCACCAATTTGCTGATAATTCATTGAAAGTAGATGATCGGTACAATTGCTGCCAATGCATTTTTTAAAGCTGTATTGTCATGAGTCAAATTTGATCATGTTAGGTTCTTGCATAGGTCCTATAGCATTGATAAGTTTCCACCCTCTTTCCTACATACACACATCTCTCCTGCATACACACAACTCTACTACTATCACACACGCAATTTTCCGAAATACACACACAACTCTCCTCCATACACAAACACAGTTCTAACACATATAGCTTTTCTACAGCTTTGAAGTATGCACTCACACCTCTGTTACATACACGCACTGTTTTGCTACATACTTGTACACAGCTTTCTTACATACACCAACAGCTCTCTTATATACTCATGCAGCTCCACACACACAAACACTTATATATATATATATATATATATATATATATGTACACTCATCCATCGTATACATTACCACATCTTGAAATTCCTTCCAGGAATGTGACTGATCACATGACCTGAAAGGTTCAATGGCTAATCAACAACTTTGTTTGATTGGGACCCTATCCATGCCACCTCACATATCAGGAGTGTCGTTCTTCTTTTCATAAAGAGGTCCAAGGGCTAGTCTTGCAGAAGTTTTTTCAGCTACACAGGATGCGCAACATCCGTGTAAGTCCTGGTGACTTTCTCCCCTGCACTGCACCGATCAGATAGATCAGTGTAGGGCAGGAGAAAGGAGAACAGTTCTTTCAGTGATCATGAAGGATGCTGTCAGTGTTTTCCTCCATCAGAATAAGCAGCCTCTAGACTGTAAGAAACGCACACATTTTAACATCATTTTGATTGTCTAAAATTTACTGCAGCTAAAAATTACATTTGGTTTACAATGCATTTTGCCAGATATGTTGTCACTTGTCAAAGCTAAGAATTTTACATGCTGGGTTTTTTTATGGCACATTTAGCACTGATAAGTTGTCACACTCTTGCTTAATATGTTAACATTCTGTCTGTAAACTGTATATGCATAGCTACCTTTTTGAAGCAATATTGAGATTTACTTAAGAACGTGGGGCCCAATAAATACCATCAATGGTGCCCAGTCCAAGAGATGGTGGATCCTATAGGTAAACACCACCTCATCATGCACTAAAACTTACTAAAAAAAAAAAAGATGTGAAGTTCACACATATAGAAAATGGACATTTTGTGAATACATATTACACGTATTGTAAAATAGATAGAGCTCATATGTAGAGTTTGTTTGATAAACTTTCCTACTACTTTGTCTAAATTAGAAGCAAATTGGTTGAACATTACTTCTACCTAAAATGGCAGAAAACGCACCTATCTTGGTGATGGACAGGACAGCTAGAGGGGATATGGAGGAGGCTGTTATTTTTTTTTAATAGGTGTACTTTCACCAATTTGCTGATAATTCATTGAAGTAGATGATCGGTACAATTGCTGCCAATGCATTTTTTAAAGCTGTATTGTCATGAGTCAAATTTGATCATGTTAGGTTCTTGCATAGGTCCTATAGCATTGATAAGTTTCCACCCTCTTTCCTACATACACACATCTCTCCTGCATACACACAACTCTACTACTATCACACACGCAATTTTCCGAAATACACACACAACTCTCCTCCATACACAAACACAGTTCTAACACATATAGCTTTTCTACAGCTTTGAAGTATGCACTCACACCTCTGTTACATACACGCACTGTTTTGCTACATACTTGTACACAGCTTTCTTACATACACCAACAGCTCTCTTATATACTCATGCAGCTCCACACACACAAACACTTATATATATATATATATATATATATATATATATATGTACACTCATCCATCGTATACATTACCACATCTTGAAATTCCTTCCAGGAATGTGACTGATCACATGACCTGAAAGGTTCAATGGCTAATCAACAACTTTGTTTGATTGGGACCCTATCCATGCCACCTCACATATCAGGAGTGTCGTTCTTCTTTTCATAAAGAGGTCCAAGGGCTAGTCTTGCAGAAGTTTTTTCAGCTACACAGGATGCGCAACATCCGTGTAAGTCCTGGTGACTTTCTCCCCTGCACTGCACCGATCAGATAGATCAGTGTAGGGCAGGAGAAAGGAGAACAGTTCTTTCAGTGATCATGAAGGATGCTGTCAGTGTTTTCCTCCATCAGAATAAGCAGCCTCTAGACTGTAAGAAACGCACACATTTTAACATCATTTTGATTGTCTAAAATTTACTGCAGCTAAAAATTACATTTGGTTTACAATGCATTTTGCCAGATATGTTGTCACTTGTCAAAGCTAAGAATTTTACATGCTGGGTTTTTTTATGGCACATTTAGCACTGATAAGTTGTCACACTCTTGCTTAATATGTTAACATTCTGTCTGTAAACTGTATATGCATAGCTACCTTTTTGAAGCAATATTGAGATTTACTTAAGAACGTGGGGCCCAATAAATACCATCAATGGTGCCCAGTCCAAGAGATGGTGGATCCTATAGGTAAACACCACCTCATCATGCACTAAACTTACTAAAAAAAAAAAAGATGTGAAGTTCACACATATAGAAAATGGACATTTTGTGAATACATATTACACGTATTGTAAAATAGATAGAGCTCATATGTAGAGTTTGTTTGATAAACTTTCCTACTACTTTGTCTAAATTAGAAGCAAATTGGTTGAACATTACTTCTACCTAAAATGGCAGAAAACGCACCTATCTTGGTGATGGACAGGACAGCTAGAGGGGATATGGAGGAGGCTGTTATTTTTTTTTTAATAGGTGTACTTTCACCAATTTGCTGATAATTCATTGAAAGTAGATGATCGGTACAATTGCTGCCAATGCATTTTTTAAAGCTGTATTGTCATGAGTCAAATTTGATCATGTTAGGTTCTTGCATAGGTCCTATAGCATTGATAAGTTTCCACCCTCTTTCCTACATACACACATCTCTCCTGCATACACACAACTCTACTACTATCACACACGCAATTTTCCGAAATACACACACAACTCTCCTCCATACACAAACACAGTTCTAACACATATAGCTTTTCTACAGCTTTGAAGTATGCACTCACACCTCTGTTACATACACGCACTGTTTTGCTACATACTTGTACACAGCTTTCTTACATACACCAACAGCTCTCTTATATACTCATGCAGCTCCACACACACAAACACTTATATATATATATATATATATATATATATATATATATGTACACTCATCCATCGTATACATTACCACATCTTGAAATTCCTTCCAGGAATGTGACTGATCACATGACCTGAAAGGTTCAATGGCTAATCAACAACTTTGTTTTGATTGGGACCCTATCCATGCCACCTCACATATCAGGAGTGTCGTTCTTCTTTTCATAAAGAGGTCCAAGGGCTAGTCTTGCAGAAGTTTTTTCAGCTACACAGGATGCGCAACATCCGTGTAAGTCCTGGTGACTTTCTCCCCTGCACTGCACCGATCAGATAGATCAGTGTAGGGCAGGAGAAAGGAGAACAGTTCTTTCAGTGATCATGAAGGATGCTGTCAGTGTTTTCCTCCATCAGAATAAGCAGCCTCTAGACTGTAAGAAACGCACACATTTTAACATCATTTTGATTGTCTAAAATTTACTGCAGCTAAAAATTACATTTGGTTTACAATGCATTTTGCCAGATATGTTGTCACTTGTCAAAGCTAAGAATTTTACATGCTGGGTTTTTTATGGCACATTTAGCACTGATAAGTTGTCACACTCTTGCTTAATATGTTAACATTCTGTCTGTAAACTGTATATGCATAGCTACCTTTTTGAAGCAATATTGAGATTTACTTAAGAACGTGGGGCCCAATAAATACCATCAATGGTGCCCAGTCCAAGAGATGGTGGATCCTATAGGTAAACACCACCTCATCATGCACTAAAACTTACTAAAAAAAAAAAAGATGTGAAGTTCACACATATAGAAAATGGACATTTTGTGAATACATATTACACGTATTGTAAAATAGATAGAGCTCATATGTAGAGTTTGTTTGATAAACTTTCCTACTACTTTGTCTAAATTAGAAGCAAATTGGTTGAACATTACTTCTACCTAAAATGGCAGAAAACGCACCTATCTTGGTGATGGACAGGACAGCTAGAGGGGATATGGAGGAGGCTGTTATTTTTTTTTTAATAGGTGTACTTTCACCAATTTGCTGATAATTCATTGAAAGTAGATGATCGGTACAATTGCTGCCAATGCATTTTTTAAAGCTGTATTGTCATGAGTCAAATTTGATCATGTTAGGTTCTTGCATAGGTCCTATAGCATTGATAAGTTTCCACCCTCTTTCCTACATACACACATCTCTCCTGCATACACACAACTCTACTACTATCACACACGCAATTTTCCGAAATACACACACAACTCTCCTCCATACACAAACACAGTTCTAACACATATAGCTTTTCTACAGCTTTGAAGTATGCACTCACACCTCTGTTACATACACGCACTGTTTTGCTACATACTTGTACACAGCTTTCTTACATACACCAACAGCTCTCTTATATACTCATGCAGCTCCACACACACAAACACTTATATATATATATATATATATGTACACTCATCCATCGTATACATTACCACATCTTGAAATTCCTTCCAGGAATGTGACTGATCACATGACCTGAAAGGTTCAATGGCTAATCAACAACTTTGTTTGATTGGGACCCTATCCATGCCACCTCACATATCAGGAGTGTCGTTCTTCTTTTCATAAAGAGGTCCAAGGGCTAGTCTTGCAGAAGTTTTTTCAGCTACACAGGATGCGCAACATCCGTGTAAGTCCTGGTGACTTTCTCCCCTGCACTGCACCGATCAGATAGATCAGTGTAGGGCAGGAGAAAGGAGAACAGTTCTTTCAGTGATCATGAAGGATGCTGTCAGTGTTTTCCTCCATCAGAATAAGCAGCCTCTAGACTGTAAGAAACGCACACATTTTAACATCATTTTGATTGTCTAAAATTTACTGCAGCTAAAAATTACATTTGGTTTACAATGCATTTTGCCAGATATGTTGTCACTTGTCAAAGCTAAGAATTTTACATGCTGGGTTTTTTTATGGCACATTTAGCACTGATAAGTTGTCACACTCTTGCTTAATATGTTAACATTCTGTCTGTAAACTGTATATGCATAGCTACCTTTTTGAAGCAATATTGAGATTTACTTAAGAACGTGGGGCCCCAATAAATACCATCAATGGTGCCCAGTCCAAGAGATGGTGGATCCTATAGGTAAACACCACCTCATCATGCACTAAAACTTACTAAAAAAAAAAAAGATGTGAAGTTCACACATATAGAAAATGGACATTTTGTGAATACATATTACACGTATTGTAAAATAGATAGAGCTCATATGTAGAGTTTGTTTGATAAACTTTCCTACTACTTTGTCTAAATTAGAAGCAAATTGGTTGAACATTACTTCTACCTAAAATGGCAGAAAACGCACCTATCTTGGTGATGGACAGGACAGCTAGAGGGGATATGGAGGAGGCTGTTATTTTTTTTTTAATAGGTGTACTTTCACCAATTTGCTGATAATTCATTGAAAGTAGATGATCGGTACAATTGCTGCCAATGCATTTTTTAAAGCTGTATTGTCATGAGTCAAATTTGATCATGTTAGGTTCTTGCATAGGTCCTATAGCATTGATAAGTTTCCACCCTCTTTCCTACATACACACATCTCTCCTGCATACACACAACTCTACTACTATCACACACGCAATTTTCCGAAATACACACACAACTCTCCTCCATACACAAACACAGTTCTAACACATATAGCTTTTCTACAGCTTTGAAGTATGCACTCACACCTCTGTTACATACACGCACTGTTTTGCTACATACTTGTACACAGCTTTCTTACATACACCAACAGCTCTCTTATATACTCATGCAGCTCCACACACACAAACACTTATATATATATATATATATGTACACTCATCCATCGTATACATTACCACATCTTGAAATTCCTTCCAGGAATGTGACTGATCACATGACCTGAAAGGTTCAATGGCTAATCAACAACTTTGTTTGATTGGGACCCTATCCATGCCACCTCACATATCAGGAGTGTCGTTCTTCTTTTCATAAAGAGGTCCAAGGGCTAGTCTTGCAGAAGTTTTTTCAGCTACACAGGATGCGCAACATCCGTGTAAGTCCTGGTGACTTTCTCCCCTGCACTGCACCGATCAGATAGATCAGTGTAGGGCAGGAGAAAGGAGAACAGTTCTTTCAGTGATCATGAAGGATGCTGTCAGTGTTTTCCTCCATCAGAATAAGCAGCCTCTAGACTGTAAGAAACGCACACATTTTAACATCATTTTGATTGTCTAAAATTTACTGCAGCTAAAAATTACATTTGGTTTACAATGCATTTTGCCAGATATGTTGTCACTTGTCAAAGCTAAGAATTTTACATGCTGGGTTTTTTTATGGCACATTTAGCACTGATAAGTTGTCACACTCTTGCTTAATATGTTAACATTCTGTCTGTAAACTGTATATGCATAGCTACCTTTTTGAAGCAATATTGAGATTTACTTAAGAACGTGGGGCCCAATAAATACCATCAATGGTGCCCAGTCCAAGAGATGGTGGATCCTATAGGTAAACACCACCTCATCATGCACTAAAACTTACTAAAAAAAAAAAAAGATGTGAAGTTCACACATATAGAAAATGGACATTTTGTGAATACATATTACACGTATTGTAAAATAGATAGAGCTCATATGTAGAGTTTGTTTGATAAACTTTCCTACTACTTTGTCTAAATTAGAAGCAAATTGGTTGAACATTACTTCTACCTAAAATGGCAGAAAACGCACCTATCTTGGTGATGGACAGGACAGCTAGAGGGGATATGGAGGAGGCTGTTATTTTTTTTTTAATAGGTGTACTTTCACCAATTTGCTGATAATTCATTGAAAGTAGATGATCGGTACAATTGCTGCCAATGCATTTTTTAAAGCTGTATTGTCATGAGTCAAATTTGATCATGTTAGGTTCTTGCATAGGTCCTATAGCATTGATAAGTTTCCACCCTCTTTCCTACATACACACATCTCTCCTGCATACACACAACTCTACTACTATCACACACGCAATTTTCCGAAATACACACACAACTCTCCTCCATACACAAACACAGTTCTAACACATATAGCTTTTCTACAGCTTTGAAGTATGCACTCACACCTCTGTTACATACACGCACTGTTTTGCTACATACTTGTACACAGCTTTCTTACATACACCAACAGCTCTCTTATATACTCATGCAGCTCCACACACACAAACACTTATATATATATATATATATATATATATATATATATATATATGTACACTCATCCATCGTATACATTACCACATCTTGAAATTCCTTCCAGGAATGTGACTGATCACATGACCTGAAAAGGTTCAATGGCTAATCAACAACTTTGTTTGATTGGGACCCTATCCATGCCACCTCACATATCAGGAGTGTCGTTCTTCTTTTCATAAAGAGGTCCAAGGGCTAGTCTTGCAGAAGTTTTTTCAGCTACACAGGATGCGCAACATCCGTGTAAGTCCTGGTGACTTTCTCCCCTGCACTGCACCGATCAGATAGATCAGTGTAGGGCAGGAGAAAGGAGAACAGTTCTTTCAGTGATCATGAAGGATGCTGTCAGTGTTTTCCTCCATCAGAATAAGCAGCCTCTAGACTGTAAGAAACGCACACATTTTAACATCATTTTGATTGTCTAAAATTTACTGCAGCTAAAAATTACATTTGGTTTACAATGCATTTTGCCAGATATGTTGTCACTTGTCAAAGCTAAGAATTTTACATGCTGGGTTTTTTTATGGCACATTTAGCACTGATAAGTTGTCACACTCTTGCTTAATATGTTAACATTCTGTCTGTAAACTGTATATGCATAGCTACCTTTTTGAAGCAATATTGAGATTTACTTAAGAACGTGGGGCCCAATAAATACCATCAATGGTGCCCAGTCCAAGAGATGGTGGATCCTATAGGTAAACACCACCTCATCATGCACTAAAACTTACTAAAAAAAAAAAAGATGTGAAGTTCACACATATAGAAAATGGACATTTTGTGAATACATATTACACGTATTGTAAAATAGATAGAGCTCATATGTAGAGTTTGTTTGATAAACTTTCCTACTACTTTGTCTAAATTAGAAGCAAATTGGTTGAACATTACTTCTACCTAAAATGGCAGAAAACGCACCTATCTTGGTGATGGACAGGACAGCTAGAGGGGATATGGAGGAGGCTGTTATTTTTTTTTTAATAGGTGTACTTTCACCAATTTGCTGATAATTCATTGAAAGTAGATGATCGGTACAATTGCTGCCAATGCATTTTTTAAAGCTGTATTGTCATGAGTCAAATTTGATCATGTTAGGTTCTTGCATAGGTCCTATAGCATTGATAAGTTTCCACCCTCTTTCCTACATACACACATCTCTCCTGCATACACACAACTCTACTACTATCACACACGCAATTTTCCGAAATACACACACAACTCTCCTCCATACACAAACACAGTTCTAACACATATAGCTTTTCTACAGCTTTGAAGTATGCACTCACACCTCTGTTACATACACGCACTGTTTTGCTACATACTTGTACACAGCTTTCTTACATACACCAACAGCTCTCTTATATACTCATGCAGCTCCACACACACAAACACTTATATATATATATATATATATATGTACACTCATCCATCGTATACATTACCACATCTTGAAATTCCTTCCAGGAATGTGACTGATCACATGACCTGAAAGGTTCAATGGCTAATCAACAACTTTGTTTGATTGGGACCCTATCCATGCCACCTCACATATCAGGAGTGTCGTTCTTCTTTTCATAAAGAGGTCCAAGGGCTAGTCTTGCAGAAGTTTTTTCAGCTACACAGGATGCGCAACATCCGTGTAAGTCCTGGTGACTTTCTCCCCTGCACTGCACCGATCAGATAGATCAGTGTAGGGCAGGAGAAAGGAGAACAGTTCTTTCAGTGATCATGAAGGATGCTGTCAGTGTTTTCCTCCATCAGAATAAGCAGCCTCTAGACTGTAAGAAACGCACACATTTTAACATCATTTTGATTGTCTAAAATTTACTGCAGCTAAAAATTACATTTGGTTTACAATGCATTTTGCCAGATATGTTGTCACTTGTCAAAGCTAAGAATTTTACATGCTGGGTTTTTTTATGGCACATTTAGCACTGATAAGTTGTCACACTCTTGCTTAATATGTTAACATTCTGTCTGTAAACTGTATATGCATAGCTACCTTTTTGAAGCAATATTGAGATTTACTTAAGAACGTGGGGCCCAATAAATACCATCAATGGTGCCCAGTCCAAGAGATGGTGGATCCTATAGGTAAACACCACCTCATCATGCACTAAAACTTACTAAAAAAAAAAAAGATGTGAAGTTCACACATATAGAAAATGGACATTTTGTGAATACATATTACACGTATTGTAAAATAGATAGAGCTCATATGTAGAGTTTGTTTGATAAACTTTCCTACTACTTTGTCTAAATTAGAAGCAAATTGGTTGAACATTACTTCTACCTAAAATGGCAGAAAACGCACCTATCTTGGGTGATGGACAGGACAGCTAGAGGGGATATGGAGGAGGCTGTTATTTTTTTTTTAATAGGTGTACTTTCACCAATTTGCTGATAATTCATTGAAAGTAGATGATCGGTACAATTGCTGCCAATGCATTTTTTAAAGCTGTATTGTCATGAGTCAAATTTGATCATGTTAGGTTCTTGCATAGGTCCTATAGCATTGATAAGTTTCCACCCTCTTTCCTACATACACACATCTCTCCTGCATACACACAACTCTACTACTATCACACACGCAATTTTCCGAAATACACACACAACTCTCCTCCATACACAAACACAGTTCTAACACATATAGCTTTTCTACAGCTTTGAAGTATGCACTCACACCTCTGTTACATACACGCACTGTTTTGCTACATACTTGTACACAGCTTTCTTACATACACCAACAGCTCTCTTATATACTCATGCAGCTCCACACACACAAACACTTATATATATATATATATATATGTACACTCATCCATCGTATACATTACCACATCTTGAAATTCCTTCCAGGAATGTGACTGATCACATGACCTGAAAGGTTCAATGGCTAATCAACAACTTTGTTTGATTGGGACCCTATCCATGCCACCTCACATATCAGGAGTGTCGTTCTTCTTTTCATAAAGAGGTCCAAGGGCTAGTCTTGCAGAAGTTTTTTCAGCTACACAGGATGCGCAACATCCGTGTAAGTCCTGGTGACTTTCTCCCCTGCACTGCACCGATCAGATAGATCAGTGTAGGGCAGGAGAAAGGAGAACAGTTCTTTCAGTGATCATGAAGGATGCTGTCAGTGTTTTCCTCCATCAGAATAAGCAGCCTCTAGACTGTAAGAAACGCACACATTTTAACATCATTTTGATTGTCTAAAATTTACTGCAGCTAAAAATTACATTTGGTTTACAATGCATTTTGCCAGATATGTTGTCACTTGTCAAAGCTAAGAATTTTACATGCTGGGTTTTTTTATGGCACATTTAGCACTGATAAGTTGTCACACTCTTGCTTAATATGTTAACATTCTGTCTGTAAACTGTATATGCATAGCTACCTTTTTGAAGCAATATTGAGATTTACTTAAGAACGTGGGGCCCAATAAATACCATCAATGGTGCCCAGTCCAAGAGATGGTGGATCCTATAGGTAAACACCACCTCATCATGCACTAAAACTTACTAAAAAAAAAAAAGATGTGAAGTTCACACATATAGAAAATGGACATTTTGTGAATACATATTACACGTATTGTAAAATAGATAGAGCTCATATGTAGAGTTTGTTTGATAAACTTTCCTACTACTTTGTCTAAATTAGAAGCAAATTGGTTGAACATTACTTCTACCTAAAATGGCAGAAAACGCACCTATCTTGGTGATGGACAGGACAGCTAGAGGGGATATGGAGGAGGCTGTTATTTTTTTTTTAATAGGTGTACTTTCACCAATTTGCTGATAATTCATTGAAAGTAGATGATCGGTACAATTGCTGCCAATGCATTTTTTAAAGCTGTATTGTCATGAGTCAAATTTGATCATGTTAGGTTCTTGCATAGGTCCTATAGCATTGATAAGTTTCCACCCTCTTTCCTACATACACACATCTCTCCTGCATACACACAACTCTACTACTATCACACACGCAATTTTCCGAAATACACACACAACTCTCCTCCATACACAAACACAGTTCTAACACATATAGCTTTTCTACAGCTTTGAAGTATGCACTCACACCTCTGTTACATACACGCACTGTTTTGCTACATACTTGTACACAGCTTTCTTACATACACCAACAGCTCTCTTATATACTCATGCAGCTCCACACACACAAACACTTATATATATATATATATATATATATATATATATGTACACTCATCCATCGTATACATTACCACATCTTGAAATTCCTTCCAGGAATGTGACTGATCACATGACCTGAAAGGTTCAATGGCTAATCAACAACTTTGTTTGATTGGGACCCTATCCATGCCACCTCACATATCAGGAGTGTCGTTCTTCTTTTCATAAAGAGGTCCAAGGGCTAGTCTTGCAGAAGTTTTTTCAGCTACACAGGATGCGCAACATCCGTGTAAGTCCTGGTGACTTTCTCCCCTGCACTGCACCGATCAGATAGATCAGTGTAGGGCAGGAGAAAGGAGAACAGTTCTTTCAGTGATCATGAAGGATGCTGTCAGTGTTTTCCTCCATCAGAATAAGCAGCCTCTAGACTGTAAGAAACGCACACATTTTAACACCATTTTGATTGTCTAAAATTTACTGCAGCTAAAAATTACATTTGGTTTACAATGCATTTTGCCAGATATGTTGTCACTTGTCAAAGCTAAGAATTTTACATGCTGGGTTTTTTTATGGCACATTTAGCACTGATAAGTTGTCACACTCTTGCTTAATATGTTAACATTCTGTCTGTAAACTGTATATGCATAGCTACCTTTTTGAAGCAATATTGAGATTTACTTAAGAACGTGGGGCCCAATAAATACCATCAATGGTGCCCAGTCCAAGAGATGGTGGATCCTATAGGTAAACACCACCTCATCATGCACTAAAACTTACTAAAAAAAAAAAAGATGTGAAGTTCACACATATAGAAAATGGACATTTTGTGAATACATATTACACGTATTGTAAAATAGATAGAGCTCATATGTAGAGTTTGTTTGATAAACTTTCCTACTACTTTGTCTAAATTAGAAGCAAATTGGTTGAACATTACTTCTACCTAAAATGGCAGAAAACGCACCTATCTTGGTGATGGACAGGACAGCTAGAGGGGATATGGAGGAGGCTGTTATTTTTTTTTTAATAGGTGTACTTTCACCAATTTGCTGATAATTCATTGAAAGTAGATGATCGGTACAATTGCTGCCAATGCATTTTTTAAAGCTGTATTGTCATGAGTCAAATTTGATCATGTTAGGTTCTTGCATAGGTCCTATAGCATTGATAAGTTTCCACCCTCTTTCCTACATACACACATCTCTCCTGCATACACACAACTCTACTACTATCACACACGCAATTTTCCGAAATACACACACAACTCTCCTCGATACACAAACACAGTTCTAACACATATAGCTTTTCTACAGCTTTGAAGTATGCACTCACACCTCTGTTACATACACGCACTGTTTTGCTACATACTTGTACACAGCTTTCTTACATACACCAACAGCTCTCTTATATACTCATGCAGCTCCACACACACAAACACTTATATATATATATATATATATATATATATATATATATATATATGTACACTCATCCATCGTATACATTACCACATCTTGAAATTCCTTCCAGGAATGTGACTGATCACATGACCTGAAAGGTTCAATGGCTAATCAACAACTTTGTTTGATTGGGACCCTATCCATGCCACCTCACATATCAGGAGTGTCGTTCTTCTTTTCATAAAGAGGTCCAAGGGCTAGTCTTGCAGAAGTTTTTTCAGCTACACAGGATGCGCAACATCCGTGTAAGTCCTGGTGACTTTCTCCCCTGCACTGCACCGATCAGATAGATCAGTGTAGGGCAGGAGAAAGGAGAACAGTTCTTTCAGTGATCATGAAGGATGCTGTCAGTGTTTTCCTCCATCAGAATAAGCAGCCTCTAGACTGTAAGAAACGCACACATTTTAACATCATTTTGATTGTCTAAAATTTACTGCAGCTAAAAATTACATTTGGTTTACAATGCATTTTGCCAGATATGTTGTCACTTGTCAAAGCTAAGAATTTTACATGCTGGGTTTTTTTATGGCACATTTAGCACTGATAAGTTGTCACACTCTTGCTTAATATGTTAACATTCTGTCTGTAAACTGTATATGCATAGCTACCTTTTTGAAGCAATATTGAGATTTACTTAAGAACGTGGGGCCCAATAAATACCATCAATGGTGCCCAGTCCAAGAGATGGTGGATCCTATAGGTAAACACCACCTCATCATGCACTAAAACTTACTAAAAAAAAAAAAGATGTGAAGTTCACACATATAGAAAATGGACATTTTGTGAATACATATTACACGTATTGTAAAATAGATAGAGCTCATATGTAGAGTTTGTTTGATAAACTTTCCTACTACTTTGTCTAAATTAGAAGCAAATTGGTTGAACATTACTTCTACCTAAAATGGCAGAAAACGCACCTATCTTGGTGATGGACAGGACAGCTAGAGGGGATATGGAGGAGGCTGTTATTTTTTTTTTAATAGGTGTACTTTCACCAATTTGCTGATAATTCATTGAAAGTAGATGATCGGTACAATTGCTGCCAATGCATTTTTTAAAGCTGTATTGTCATGAGTCAAATTTGATCATGTTAGGTTCTTGCATAGGTCCTATAGCATTGATAAGTTTCCACCCTCTTTCCTACATACACACATCTCTCCTGCATACACACAACTCTACTACTATCACACACGCAATTTTCCGAAATACACACACAACTCTCCTCCATACACAAACACAGTTCTAACACATATAGCTTTTCTACAGCTTTGAAGTATGCACTCACACCTCTGTTACATACACGCACTGTTTTGCTACATACTTGTACACAGCTTTCTTACATACACCAACAGCTCTCTTATATACTCATGCAGCTCCACACACACAAACACTTATATATATATATATATATATGTACACTCATCCATCGTATACATTACCACATCTTGAAATTCCTTCCAGGAATGTGACTGATCACATGACCTGAAAGGTTCAATGGCTAATCAACAACTTTGTTTGATTGGGACCCTATCCATGCCACCTCACATATCAGGAGTGTCGTTCTTCTTTTCATAAAGAGGTCCAAGGGCTAGTCTTGCAGAAGTTTTTTCAGCTACACAGGATGCGCAACATCCGTGTAAGTCCTGGTGACTTTCTCCCCTGCACTGCACCGATCAGATAGATCAGTGTAGGGCAGGAGAAAGGAGAACAGTTCTTTCAGTGATCATGAAGGATGCTGTCAGTGTTTTCCTCCATCAGAATAAGCAGCCTCTAGACTGTAAGAAACGCACACATTTTAACATCATTTTGATTGTCTAAAATTTACTGCAGCTAAAAATTACATTTGGTTTACAATGCATTTTGCCAGATATGTTGTCACTTGTCAAAGCTAAGAATTTTACATGCTGGGTTTTTTTATGGCACATTTAGCACTGATAAGTTGTCACACTCTTGCTTAATATGTTAACATTCTGTCTGTAAACTGTATATGCATAGCTACCTTTTTGAAGCAATATTGAGATTTACTTAAGAACGTGGGGCCCAATAAATACCATCAATGGTGCCCAGTCCAAGAGATGGTGGATCCTATAGGTAAACACCACCTCATCATGCACTAAAACTTACTAAAAAAAAAAAAGATGTGAAGTTCACACATATAGAAAATGGACATTTTGTGAATACATATTACACGTATTGTAAAATAGATAGAGCTCATATGTAGAGTTTGTTTGATAAACTTTCCTACTACTTTGTCTAAATTAGAAGCAAATTGGTTGAACATTACTTCTACCTAAAATGGCAGAAAACGCACCTATCTTGGTGATGGACAGGACAGCTAGAGGGGATATGGAGGAGGCTGTTATTTTTTTTTTAATAGGTGTACTTTCACCAATTTGCTGATAATTCATTGAAAGTAGATGATCGGTACAATTGCTGCCAATGCATTTTTTAAAGCTGTATTGTCATGAGTCAAATTTGATCATGTTAGGTTCTTGCATAGGTCCTATAGCATTGATAAGTTTCCACCCTCTTTCCTACATACACACATCTCTCCTGCATACACACAACTCTACTACTATCACACACGCAATTTTCCGAAATACACACACAACTCTCCTCCATACACAAACACAGTTCTAACACATATAGCTTTTCTACAGCTTTGAAGTATGCACTCACACCTCTGTTACATACACGCACTGTTTTGCTACATACTTGTACACAGCTTTCTTACATACACCAACAGCTCTCTTATATACTCATGCAGCTCCACACACACAAACACTTATATATATATATATATATGTACACTCATCCATCGTATACATTACCACATCTTGAAATTCCTTCCAGGAATGTGACTGATCACATGACCTGAAAGGTTCAATGGCTAATCAACAACTTTGTTTGATTGGGACCCTATCCATGCCACCTCACATATCAGGAGTGTCGTTCTTCTTTTCATAAAGAGGTCCAAGGGCTAGTCTTGCAGAAGTTTTTTCAGCTACACAGGATGCGCAACATCCGTGTAAGTCCTGGTGACTTTCTCCCCTGCACTGCACCGATCAGATAGATCAGTGTAGGGCAGGAGAAAGGAGAACAGTTCTTTCAGTGATCATGAAGGATGCTGTCAGTGTTTTCCTCCATCAGAATAAGCAGCCTCTAGACTGTAAGAAACGCACACATTTTAACATCATTTTGATTGTCTAAAATTTACTGCAGCTAAAAATTACATTTGGTTTACAATGCATTTTGCCAGATATGTTGTCACTTGTCAAAGCTAAGAATTTTACATGCTGGGTTTTTTTATGGCACATTTAGCACTGATAAGTTGTCACACTCTTGCTTAATATGTTAACATTCTGTCTGTAAACTGTATATGCATAGCTACCTTTTTGAAGCAATATTGAGATTTACTTAAGAACGTGGGGCCCAATAAATACCATCAATGGTGCCCAGTCCAAGAGATGGTGGATCCTATAGGTAAACACCACCTCATCATGCACTAAAACTTACTAAAAAAAAAAAAGATGTGAAGTTCACACATATAGAAAATGGACATTTTGTGAATACATATTACACGTATTGTAAAATAGATAGAGCTCATATGTAGAGTTTGTTTGATAAACTTTCCTACTACTTTGTCTAAATTAGAAGCAAATTGGTTGAACATTACTTCTACCTAAAATGGCAGAAAACGCACCTATCTTGGTGATGGACAGGACAGCTAGAGGGGATATGGAGGAGGCTGTTATTTTTTTTTTAATAGGTGTACTTTCACCAATTTGCTGATAATTCATTGAAAGTAGATGATCGGTACAATTGCTGCCAATGCATTTTTTAAAGCTGTATTGTCATGAGTCAAATTTGATCATGTTAGGTTCTTGCATAGGTCCTATAGCATTGATAAGTTTCCACCCTCTTTCCTACATACACACATCTCTCCTGCATACACACAACTCTACTACTATCACACACGCAATTTTCCGAAATACACACACAACTCTCCTCCATACACAAACACAGTTCTAACACATATAGCTTTTCTACAGCTTTGAAGTATGCACTCACACCTCTGTTACATACACGCACTGTTTTGCTACATACTTGTACACAGCTTTCTTACATACACCAACAGCTCTCTTATATACTCATGCAGCTCCACACACACAAACACTATATATATATATATATATATATATATATATATATATATATATGTACACTCATCCATCGTATACATTACCACATCTTGAAATTCCTTCCAGGAATGTGACTGATCACATGACCTGAAAGGTTCAATGGCTAATCAACAACTTTGTTTGATTGGGACCCTATCCATGCCACCTCACATATCAGGAGTGTCGTTCTTCTTTTCATAAAGAGGTCCAAGGGCTAGTCTTGCAGAAGTTTTTTCAGCTACACAGGATGCGCAACATCCGTGTAAGTCCTGGTGACTTTCTCCCCTGCACTGCACCGATCAGATAGATCAGTGTAGGGCAGGAGAAAGGAGAACAGTTCTTTCAGTGATCATGAAGGATGCTGTCAGTGTTTTCCTCCATCAGAATAAGCAGCCTCTAGACTGTAAGAAACGCACACATTTTAACATCATTTTGATTGTCTAAAATTTACTGCAGCTAAAAATTACATTTGGTTTACAATGCATTTTGCCAGATATGTTGTCACTTGTCAAAGCTAAGAATTTTACATGCTGGGTTTTTTTATGGCACATTTAGCACTGATAAGTTGTCACACTCTTGCTTAATATGTTAACATTCTGTCTGTAAACTGTATATGCATAGCTACCTTTTTGAAGCAATATTGAGATTTACTTAAGAACGTGGGGCCCAATAAATACCATCAATGGTGCCCAGTCCAAGAGATGGTGGATCCTATAGGTAAACACCACCTCATCATGCACTAAAACTTACTAAAAAAAAAAAAGATGTGAAGTTCACACATATAGAAAATGGACATTTTGTGAATACATATTACACGTATTGTAAAATAGATAGAGCTCATATGTAGAGTTTGTTTGATAAACTTTCCTACTACTTTGTCTAAATTAGAAGCAAATTGGTTGAACATTACTTCTACCTAAAATGGCAGAAAACGCACCTATCTTGGTGATGGACAGGACAGCTAGAGGGGATATGGAGGAGGCTGTTATTTTTTTTTTAATAGGTGTACTTTCACCAATTTGCTGATAATTCATTGAAAGTAGATGATCGGTACAATTGCTGCCAATGCATTTTTTAAAGCTGTATTGTCATGAGTCAAATTTGATCATGTTAGGTTCTTGCATAGGTCCTATAGCATTGATAAGTTTCCACCCTCTTTCCTACATACACACATCTCTCCTGCATACACACAACTCTACTACTATCACACACGCAATTTTCCGAAATACACACACAACTCTCCTCCATACACAAACACAGTTCTAACACATATAGCTTTTCTACAGCTTTGAAGTATGCACTCACACCTCTGTTACATACACGCACTGTTTTGCTACATACTTGTACACAGCTTTCTTACATACACCAACAGCTCTCTTATATACTCATGCAGCTCCACACACACAAACACTTATATATATATATATATATATATGTACACTCATCCATCGTATACATTACCACATCTTGAAATTCCTTCCAGGAATGTGACTGATCACATGACCTGAAAGGTTCAATGGCTAATCAACAACTTTGTTTGATTGGGACCCTATCCATGCCACCTCACATATCAGGAGTGTCGTTCTTCTTTTCATAAAGAGGTCCAAGGGCTAGTCTTGCAGAAGTTTTTTCAGCTACACAGGATGCGCAACATCCGTGTAAGTCCTGGTGACTTTCTCCCCTGCACTGCACCGATCAGATAGATCAGTGTAGGGCAGGAGAAAGGAGAACAGTTCTTTCAGTGATCATGAAGGATGCTGTCAGTGTTTTCCTCCATCAGAATAAGCAGCCTCTAGACTGTAAGAAACGCACACATTTTAACATCATTTTGATTGTCTAAAATTTACTGCAGCTAAAAATTACATTTGGTTTACAATGCATTTTGCCAGATATGTTGTCACTTGTCAAAGCTAAGAATTTACATGCTGGGTTTTTTTATGGCACATTTAGCACTGATAAGTTGTCACACTCTTGCTTAATATGTTAACATTCTGTCTGTAAACTGTATATGCATAGCTACCTTTTTGAAGCAATATTGAGATTTACTTAAGAACGTGGGGCCCAATAAATACCATCAATGGTGCCCAGTCCAAGAGATGGTGGATCCTATAGGTAAACACCACCTCATCATGCACTAAAACTTACTAAAAAAAAAAAAGATGTGAAGTTCACACATATAGAAAATGGACATTTTGTGAATACATATTACACGTATTGTAAAATAGATAGAGCTCATATGTAGAGTTTGTTTGATAAACTTTCCTACTACTTTGTCTAAATTAGAAGCAAATTGGTTGAACATTACTTCTACCTAAAATGGCAGAAAACGCACCTATCTTGGTGATGGACAGGACAGCTAGAGGGGATATGGAGGAGGCTGTTATTTTTTTTTTAATAGGTGTACTTTCACCAATTTGCTGATAATTCATTGAAAGTAGATGATCGGTACAATTGCTGCCAATGCATTTTTTAAAGCTGTATTGTCATGAGTCAAATTTGATCATGTTAGGTTCTTGCATAGGTCCTATAGCATTGATAAGTTTCCACCCTCTTTCCTACATACACACATCTCTCCTGCATACACACAACTCTACTACTATCACACACGCAATTTTCCGAAATACACACACAACTCTCCTCCATACACAAACACAGTTCTAACACATATAGCTTTTCTACAGCTTTGAAGTATGCACTCACACCTCTGTTACATACACGCACTGTTTTGCTACATACTTGTACACAGCTTTCTTACATACACCAACAGCTCTCTTATATACTCATGCAGCTCCACACACACAAACACTTATATATATATATATATATATGTACACTCATCCATCGTATACATTACCACATCTTGAAATTCCTTCCAGGAATGTGACTGATCACATGACCTGAAAGGTTCAATGGCTAATCAACAACTTTGTTTGATTGGGACCCTATCCATGCCACCTCACATATCAGGAGTGTCGTTCTTCTTTTCATAAAGAGGTCCAAGGGCTAGTCTTGCAGAAGTTTTTTCAGCTACACAGGATGCGCAACATCCGTGTAAGTCCTGGTGACTTTCTCCCCTGCACTGCACCGATCAGATAGATCAGTGTAGGGCAGGAGAAAGGAGAACAGTTCTTTCAGTGATCATGAAGGATGCTGTCAGTGTTTTCCTCCATCAGAATAAGCAGCCTCTAGACTGTAAGAAACGCACACATTTTAACATCATTTTGATTGTCTAAAATTTACTGCAGCTAAAAATTACATTTGGTTTACAATGCATTTTGCCAGATATGTTGTCACTTGTCAAAGCTAAGAATTTTACATGCTGGGTTTTTTTATGGCACATTTAGCACTGATAAGTTGTCACACTCTTGCTTAATATGTTAACATTCTGTCTGTAAACTGTATATGCATAGCTACCTTTTTGAAGCAATATTGAGATTTACTTAAGAACGTGGGGCCCAATAAATACCATCAATGGTGCCCAGTCCAAGAGATGGTGGATCCTATAGGTAAACACCACCTCATCATGCACTAAAACTTACTAAAAAAAAAAAAGATGTGAAGTTCACACATATAGAAAATGGACATTTTGTGAATACATATTACACGTATTGTAAAATAGATAGAGCTCATATGTAGAGTTTGTTTGATAAACTTTCCTACTACTTTGTCTAAATTAGAAGCAAATTGGTTGAACATTACTTCTACCTAAAATGGCAGAAAACGCACCTATCTTGGTGATGGACAGGACAGCTAGAGGGGATATGGAGGAGGCTGTTATTTTTTTTTTAATAGGTGTACTTTCACCAATTTGCTGATAATTCATTGAAAGTAGATGATCGGTACAATTGCTGCCAATGCATTTTTTAAAGCTGTATTGTCATGAGTCAAATTTGATCATGTTAGGTTCTTGCATAGGTCCTATAGCATTGATAAGTTTCCACCCTCTTTCCTACATACACACATCTCTCCTGCATACACACAACTCTACTACTATCACACACGCAATTTTCCGAAATACACACACAACTCTCCTCCATACACAAACACAGTTCTAACACATATAGCTTTTCTACAGCTTTGAAGTATGCACTCACACCTCTGTTACATACACGCACTGTTTTGCTACATACTTGTACACAGCTTTCTTACATACACCAACAGCTCTCTTATATACTCATGCAGCTCCACACACACAAACACTTATATATATATATATATATATATATATATATGTACACTCATCCATCGTATACATTACCACATCTTGAAATTCCTTCCAGGAATGTGACTGATCACATGACCTGAAAGGTTCAATGGCTAATCAACAACTTTGTTTGATTGGGACCCTATCCATGCCACCTCACATATCAGGAGTGTCGTTCTTCTTTTCATAAAGAGGTCCAAGGGCTAGTCTTGCAGAAGTTTTTTCAGCTACACAGGATGCGCAACATCCGTGTAAGTCCTGGTGACTTTCTCCCCTGCACTGCACCGATCAGATAGATCAGTGTAGGGCAGGAGAAAGGAGAACAGTTCTTTCAGTGATCATGAAGGATGCTGTCAGTGTTTTCCTCCATCAGAATAAGCAGCCTCTAGACTGTAAGAAACGCACACATTTTAACACCATTTTGATTGTCTAAAATTTACTGCAGCTAAAAATTACATTTGGTTTACAATGCATTTTGCCAGATATGTTGTCACTTGTCAAAGCTAAGAATTTTACATGCTGGGTTTTTTTATGGCACATTTAGCACTGATAAGTTGTCACACTCTTGCTTAATATGTTAACATTCTGTCTGTAAACTGTATATGCATAGCTACCTTTTTGAAGCAATATTGAGATTTACTTAAGAACGTGGGGCCCAATAAATACCATCAATGGTGCCCAGTCCAAGAGATGGTGGATCCTATAGGTAAACACCACCTCATCATGCACTAAAACTTACTAAAAAAAAAAAAGATGTGAAGTTCACACATATAGAAAATGGACATTTTGTGAATACATATTACACGTATTGTAAAATAGATAGAGCTCATATGTAGAGTTTGTTTGATAAACTTTCCTACTACTTTGTCTAAATTAGAAGCAAATTGGTTGAACATTACTTCTACCTAAAATGGCAGAAAACGCACCTATCTTGGTGATGGACAGGACAGCTAGAGGGGATATGGAGGAGGCTGTTATTTTTTTTTTAATAGGTGTACTTTCACCAATTTGCTGATAATTCATTGAAAGTAGATGATCGGTACAATTGCTGCCAATGCATTTTTTAAAGCTGTATTGTCATGAGTCAAATTTGATCATGTTAGGTTCTTGCATAGGTCCTATAGCATTGATAAGTTTCCACCCTCTTTCCTACATACACACATCTCTCCTGCATACACACAACTCTACTACTATCACACACGCAATTTTCCGAAATACACACACAACTCTCCTCGATACACAAACACAGTTCTAACACATATAGCTTTTCTACAGCTTTGAAGTATGCACTCACACCTCTGTTACATACACGCACTGTTTTGCTACATACTTGTACACAGCTTTCTTACATACACCAACAGCTCTCTTATATACTCATGCAGCTCCACACACACAAACACTTATATATATATATATATATATATATATATATATATATATGTACACTCATCCATCGTATACATTACCACATCTTGAAATTCCTTCCAGGAATGTGACTGATCACATGACCTGAAAGGTTCAATGGCTAATCAACAACTTTGTTTGATTGGGACCCTATCCATGCCACCTCACATATCAGGAGTGTCGTTCTTCTTTTCATAAAGAGGTCCAAGGGCTAGTCTTGCAGAAGTTTTTTCAGCTACACAGGATGCGCAACATCCGTGTAAGTCCTGGTGACTTTCTCCCCTGCACTGCACCGATCAGATAGATCAGTGTAGGGCAGGAGAAAGGAGAACAGTTCTTTCAGTGATCATGAAGGATGCTGTCAGTGTTTTCCTCCATCAGAATAAGCAGCCTCTAGACTGTAAGAAACGCACACATTTTAACATCATTTTGATTGTCTAAAATTTACTGCAGCTAAAAATTACATTTGGTTTACAATGCATTTTGCCAGATATGTTGTCACTTGTCAAAGCTAAGAATTTTACATGCTGGGTTTTTTTATGGCACATTTAGCACTGATAAGTTGTCACACTCTTGCTTAATATGTTAACATTCTGTCTGTAAACTGTATATGCATAGCTACCTTTTTGAAGCAATATTGAGATTTACTTAAGAACGTGGGGCCCAATAAATACCATCAATGGTGCCCAGTCCAAGAGATGGTGGATCCTATAGGTAAACACCACCTCATCATGCACTAAAACTTACTAAAAAAAAAAAAGATGTGAAGTTCACACATATAGAAAATGGACATTTTGTGAATACATATTACACGTATTGTAAAATAGATAGAGCTCATATGTAGAGTTTGTTTGATAAACTTTCCTACTACTTTGTCTAAATTAGAAGCAAATTGGTTGAACATTACTTCTACCTAAAATGGCAGAAAACGCACCTATCTTGGTGATGGACAGGACAGCTAGAGGGGATATGGAGGAGGCTGTTATTTTTTTTTTAATAGGTGTACTTTCACCAATTTGCTGATAATTCATTGAAAGTAGATGATCGGTACAATTGCTGCCAATGCATTTTTTAAAGCTGTATTGTCATGAGTCAAATTTGATCATGTTAGGTTCTTGCATAGGTCCTATAGCATTGATAAGTTTCCACCCTCTTTCCTACATACACACATCTCTCCTGCATACACACAACTCTACTACTATCACACACGCAATTTTCCGAAATACACACACAACTCTCCTCCATACACAAACACAGTTCTAACACATATAGCTTTTCTACAGCTTTGAAGTATGCACTCACACCTCTGTTACATACACGCACTGTTTTGCTACATACTTGTACACAGCTTTCTTACATACACCAACAGCTCTCTTATATACTCATGCAGCTCCACACACACAAACACTTATATATATATATATATATATATATATATATATATATATATATGTACACTCATCCATCGTATACATTACCACATCTTGAAATTCCTTCCAGGAATGTGACTGATCACATGACCTGAAAGGTTCAATGGCTAATCAACAACTTTGTTTGATTGGGACCCTATCCATGCCACCTCACATATCAGGAGTGTCGTTCTTCTTTTCATAAAGAGGTCCAAGGGCTAGTCTTGCAGAAGTTTTTTCAGCTACACAGGATGCGCAACATCCGTGTAAGTCCTGGTGACTTTCTCCCCTGCACTGCACCGATCAGATAGATCAGTGTAGGGCAGGAGAAAGGAGAACAGTTCTTTCAGTGATCATGAAGGATGCTGTCAGTGTTTTCCTCCATCAGAATAAGCAGCCTCTAGACTGTAAGAAACGCACACATTTTAACATCATTTTGATTGTCTAAAATTTACTGCAGCTAAAAATTACATTTGGTTTACAATGCATTTTGCCAGATATGTTGTCACTTGTCAAAGCTAAGAATTTTACATGCTGGGTTTTTTTATGGCACATTTAGCACTGATAAGTTGTCACACTCTTGCTTAATATGTTAACATTCTGTCTGTAAACTGTATATGCATAGCTACCTTTTTGAAGCAATATTGAGATTTACTTAAGAACGTGGGGCCCAATAAATACCATCAATGGTGCCCAGTCCAAGAGATGGTGGATCCTATAGGTAAACACCACCTCATCATGCACTAAAACTTACTAAAAAAAAAAAAGATGTGAAGTTCACACATATAGAAAATGGACATTTTGTGAATACATATTACACGTATTGTAAAATAGATAGAGCTCATATGTAGAGTTTGTTTGATAAACTTTCCTACTACTTTGTCTAAATTAGAAGCAAATTGGTTGAACATTACTTCTACCTAAAATGGCAGAAAACGCACCTATCTTGGTGATGGACAGGACAGCTAGAGGGGATATGGAGGAGGCTGTTATTTTTTTTTTAATAGGTGTACTTTCACCAATTTGCTGATAATTCATTGAAAGTAGATGATCGGTACAATTGCTGCCAATGCATTTTTTAAAGCTGTATTGTCATGAGTCAAATTTGATCATGTTAGGTTCTTGCATAGGTCCTATAGCATTGATAAGTTTCCACCCTCTTTCCTACATACACACATCTCTCCTGCATACACACAACTCTACTACTATCACACACGCAATTTTCCGAAATACACACACAACTCTCCTCCATACACAAACACAGTTCTAACACATATAGCTTTTCTACAGCTTTGAAGTATGCACTCACACCTCTGTTACATACACGCACTGTTTTGCTACATACTTGTACACAGCTTTCTTACATACACCAACAGCTCTCTTATATACTCATGCAGCTCCACACACACAAACACTTATATATATATATATATATATATATATATGTACACTCATCCATCGTATACATTACCACATCTTGAAATTCCTTCCAGGAATGTGACTGATCACATGACCTGAAAGGTTCAATGGCTAATCAACAACTTTGTTTGATTGGGACCCTATCCATGCCACCTCACATATCAGGAGTGTCGTTCTTCTTTTCATAAAGAGGTCCAAGGGCTAGTCTTGCAGAAGTTTTTTCAGCTACACAGGATGCGCAACATCCGTGTAAGTCCTGGTGACTTTCTCCCCTGCACTGCACCGATCAGATAGATCAGTGTAGGGCAGGAGAAAGGAGAACAGTTCTTTCAGTGATCATGAAGCATGCTGTCAGTGTTTTCCTCCATCAGAATAAGCAGCCTCTAGACTGTAAGAAACGCACACATTTTAACATCATTTTGATTGTCTAAAATTTACTGCAGCTAAAAATTACATTTGGTTTACAATGCATTTTGCCAGATATGTTGTCACTTGTCAAAGCTAAGAATTTTACATGCTGGGTTTTTTTATGGCACATTTAGCACTGATAAGTTGTCACACTCTTGCTTAATATGTTAACATTCTGTCTGTAAACTGTATATGCATAGCTACCTTTTTGAAGCAATATTGAGATTTACTTAAGAACGTGGGGCCCAATAAATACCATCAATGGTGCCCAGTCCAAGAGATGGTGGATCCTATAGGTAAACACCACCTCATCATGCACTAAAACTTACTAAAAAAAAAAAAGATGTGAAGTTCACACATATAGAAAATGGACATTTTGTGAATACATATTACACGTATTGTAAAATAGATAGAGCTCATATGTAGAGTTTGTTTGATAAACTTTCCTACTACTTTGTCTAAATTAGAAGCAAATTGGTTGAACATTACTTCTACCTAAAATGGCAGAAAACGCACCTATCTTGGTGATGGACAGGACAGCTAGAGGGGATATGGAGGAGGCTGTTATTTTTTTTTTAATAGGTGTACTTTCACCAATTTGCTGATAATTCATTGAAAGTAGATGATCGGTACAATTGCTGCCAATGCATTTTTTAAAGCTGTATTGTCATGAGTCAAATTTGATCATGTTAGGTTCTTGCATAGGTCCTATAGCATTGATAAGTTTCCACCCTCTTTCCTACATACACACATCTCTCCTGCATACACACAACTCTACTACTATCACACACGCAATTTTCCGAAATACACACACAACTCTCCTCCATACACAAACACAGTTCTAACACATATAGCTTTTCTACAGCTTTGAAGTATGCACTCACACCTCTGTTACATACACGCACTGTTTTGCTACATACTTGTACACAGCTTTCTTACATACACCAACAGCTCTCTTATATACTCATGCAGCTCCACACACACAAACACTTATATATATATATATATATATATATATATGTACACTCATCCATCGTATACATTACCACATCTTGAAATTCCTTCCAGGAATGTGACTGATCACATGACCTGAAAGGTTCAATGGCTAATCAACAACTTTGTTTGATTGGGACCCTATCCATGCCACCTCACATATCAGGAGTGTCGTTCTTCTTTTCATAAAGAGGTCCAAGGGCTAGTCTTGCAGAAGTTTTTTCAGCTACACAGGATGCGCAACATCCGTGTAAGTCCTGGTGACTTTCTCCCCTGCACTGCACCGATCAGATAGATCAGTGTAGGGCAGGAGAAAGGAGAACAGTTCTTTCAGTGATCATGAAGGATGCTGTCAGTGTTTTCCTCCATCAGAATAAGCAGCCTCTAGACTGTAAGAAACGCACACATTTTAACATCATTTTGATTGTCTAAAATTTACTGCAGCTAAAAATTACATTTGGTTTACAATGCATTTTGCCAGATATGTTGTCACTTGTCAAAGCTAAGAATTTTACATGCTGGGTTTTTTTATGGCACATTTAGCACTGATAAGTTGTCACACTCTTGCTTAATATGTTAACATTCTGTCTGTAAACTGTATATGCATAGCTACCTTTTTGAAGCAATATTGAGATTTACTTAAGAACGTGGGGCCCAATAAATACCATCAATGGTGCCCAGTCCAAGAGATGGTGGATCCTATAGGTAAACACCACCTCATCATGCACTAAAACTTACTAAAAAAAAAAAAGATGTGAAGTTCACACATATAGAAAATGGACATTTTGTGAATACATATTACACGTATTGTAAAATAGATAGAGCTCATATGTAGAGTTTGTTTGATAAACTTTCCTACTACTTTGTCTAAATTAGAAGCAAATTGGTTGAACATTACTTCTACCTAAAATGGCAGAAAACGCACCTATCTTGGTGATGGACAGGACAGCTAGAGGGGATATGGAGGAGGCTGTTATTTTTTTTTTAATAGGTGTACTTTCACCAATTTGCTGATAATTCATTGAAAGTAGATGATCGGTACAATTGCTGCCAATGCATTTTTTAAAGCTGTATTGTCATGAGTCAAATTTGATCATGTTAGGTTCTTGCATAGGTCCTATAGCATTGATAAGTTTCCACCCTCTTTCCTACATACACACATCTCTCCTGCATACACACAACTCTACTACTATCACACACGCAATTTTCCGAAATACACACACAACTCTCCTCGATACACAAACACAGTTCTAACACATATAGCTTTTCTACAGCTTTGAAGTATGCACTCACACCTCTGTTACATACACGCACTGTTTTGCTACATACTTGTACACAGCTTTCTTACATACACCAACAGCTCTCTTATATACTCATGCAGCTCCACACACACAAACACTTATATATATATATATATATATATATATATATATATATATGTACACTCATCCATCGTATACATTACCACATCTTGAAATTCCTTCCAGGAATGTGACTGATCACATGACCTGAAAGGTTCAATGGCTAATCAACAACTTTGTTTGATTGGGACCCTATCCATGCCACCTCACATATCAGGAGTGTCGTTCTTCTTTTCATAAAGAGGTCCAAGGGCTAGTCTTGCAGAAGTTTTTTCAGCTACACAGGATGCGCAACATCCGTGTAAGTCCTGGTGACTTTCTCCCCTGCACTGCACCGATCAGATAGATCAGTGTAGGGCAGGAGAAAGGAGAACAGTTCTTTCAGTGATCATGAAGGATGCTGTCAGTGTTTTCCTCCATCAGAATAAGCAGCCTCTAGACTGTAAGAAACGCACACATTTTAACATCATTTTGATTGTCTAAAATTTACTGCAGCTAAAAATTACATTTGGTTTACAATGCATTTTGCCAGATATGTTGTCACTTGTCAAAGCTAAGAATTTTACATGCTGGGTTTTTTTATGGCACATTTAGCACTGATAAGTTGTCACACTCTTGCTTAATATGTTAACATTCTGTCTGTAAACTGTATATGCATAGCTACCTTTTTGAAGCAATATTGAGATTTACTTAAGAACGTGGGGCCCAATAAATACCATCAATGGTGCCCAGTCCAAGAGATGGTGGATCCTATAGGTAAACACCACCTCATCATGCACTAAAACTTACTAAAAAAAAAAAAGATGTGAAGTTCACACATATAGAAAATGGACATTTTGTGAATACATATTACACGTATTGTAAAATAGATAGAGCTCATATGTAGAGTTTGTTTGATAAACTTTCCTACTACTTTGTCTAAATTAGAAGCAAATTGGTTGAACATTACTTCTACCTAAAATGGCAGAAAACGCACCTATCTTGGTGATGGACAGGACAGCTAGAGGGGATATGGAGGAGGCTGTTATTTTTTTTTTAATAGGTGTACTTTCACCAATTTGCTGATAATTCATTGAAAGTAGATGATCGGTACAATTGCTGCCAATGCATTTTTTAAAGCTGTATTGTCATGAGTCAAATTTGATCATGTTAGGTTCTTGCATAGGTCCTATAGCATTGATAAGTTTCCACCCTCTTTCCTACATACACACATCTCTCCTGCATACACACAACTCTACTACTATCACACACGCAATTTTCCGAAATACACACACAACTCTCCTCGATACACAAACACAGTTCTAACACATATAGCTTTTCTACAGCTTTGAAGTATGCACTCACACCTCTGTTACATACACGCACTGTTTTGCTACATACTTGTACACAGCTTTCTTACATACACCAACAGCTCTCTTATATACTCATGCAGCTCCACACACACAAACACTTATATATATATATATATATATATATATATATATATATATGTACACTCATCCATCGTATACATTACCACATCTTGAAATTCCTTCCAGGAATGTGACTGATCACATGACCTGAAAGGTTCAATGGCTAATCAACAACTTTGTTTGATTGGGACCCTATCCATGCCACCTCACATATCAGGAGTGTCGTTCTTCTTTTCATAAAGAGGTCCAAGGGCTAGTCTTGCAGAAGTTTTTTCAGCTACACAGGATGCGCAACATCCGTGTAAGTCCTGGTGACTTTCTCCCCTGCACTGCACCGATCAGATAGATCAGTGTAGGGCAGGAGAAAGGAGAACAGTTCTTTCAGTGATCATGAAGGATGCTGTCAGTGTTTTCCTCCATCAGAATAAGCAGCCTCTAGACTGTAAGAAACGCACACATTTTAACATCATTTTGATTGTCTAAAATTTACTGCAGCTAAAAATTACATTTGGTTTACAATGCATTTTGCCAGATATGTTGTCACTTGTCAAAGCTAAGAATTTTACATGCTGGGTTTTTTTATGGCACATTTAGCACTGATAAGTTGTCACACTCTTGCTTAATATGTTAACATTCTGTCTGTAAACTGTATATGCATAGCTACCTTTTTGAAGCAATATTGAGATTTACTTAAGAACGTGGGGCCCAATAAATACCATCAATGGTGCCCAGTCCAAGAGATGGTGGATCCTATAGGTAAACACCACCTCATCATGCACTAAAACTTACTAAAAAAAAAAAAGATGTGAAGTTCACACATATAGAAAATGGACATTTTGTGAATACATATTACACGTATTGTAAAATAGATAGAGCTCATATGTAGAGTTTGTTTGATAAACTTTCCTACTACTTTGTCTAAATTAGAAGCAAATTGGTTGAACATTACTTCTACCTAAAATGGCAGAAAACGCACCTATCTTGGTGATGGACAGGACAGCTAGAGGGGATATGGAGGAGGCTGTTATTTTTTTTTTAATAGGTGTACTTTCACCAATTTGCTGATAATTCATTGAAAGTAGATGATCGGTACAATTGCTGCCAATGCATTTTTTAAAGCTGTATTGTCATGAGTCAAATTTGATCATGTTAGGTTCTTGCATAGGTCCTATAGCATTGATAAGTTTCCACCCTCTTTCCTACATACACACATCTCTCCTGCATACACACAACTCTACTACTATCACACACGCAATTTTCCGAAATACACACACAACTCTCCTCCATACACAAACACAGTTCTAACACATATAGCTTTTCTACAGCTTTGAAGTATGCACTCACACCTCTGTTACATACACGCACTGTTTTGCTACATACTTGTACACAGCTTTCTTACATACACCAACAGCTCTCTTATATACTCATGCAGCTCCACACACACAAACACTTATATATATATATATATATATATATATATATATGTACACTCATCCATCGTATACATTACCACATCTTGAAATTCCTTCCAGGAATGTGACTGATCACATGACCTGAAAGGTTCAATGGCTAATCAACAACTTTGTTTGATTGGGACCCTATCCATGCCACCTCACATATCAGGAGTGTCGTTCTTCTTTTCATAAAGAGGTCCAAGGGCTAGTCTTGCAGAAGTTTTTTCAGCTACACAGGATGCGCAACATCCGTGTAAGTCCTGGTGACTTTCTCCCCTGCACTGCACCGATCAGATAGATCAGTGTAGGGCAGGAGAAAGGAGAACAGTTCTTTCAGTGATCATGAAGGATGCTGTCAGTGTTTTCCTCCATCAGAATAAGCAGCCTCTAGACTGTAAGAAACGCACACATTTTAACATCATTTTGATTGTCTAAAATTTACTGCAGCTAAAAATTACATTTGGTTTACAATGCATTTTGCCAGATATGTTGTCACTTGTCAAAGCTAAGAATTTTACATGCTGGGTTTTTTTATGGCACATTTAGCACTGATAAGTTGTCACACTCTTGCTTAATATGTTAACATTCTGTCTGTAAACTGTATATGCATAGCTACCTTTTTGAAGCAATATTGAGATTTACTTAAGAACGTGGGGCCCAATAAATACCATCAATGGTGCCCAGTCCAAGAGATGGTGGATCCTATAGGTAAACACCACCTCATCATGCACTAAAACTTACTAAAAAAAAAAAAGATGTGAAGTTCACACATATAGAAAATGGACATTTTGTGAATACATATTACACGTATTGTAAAATAGATAGAGCTCATATGTAGAGTTTGTTTGATAAACTTTCCTACTACTTTGTCTAAATTAGAAGCAAATTGGTTGAACATTACTTCTACCTAAAATGGCAGAAAACGCACCTATCTTGGTGATGGACAGGACAGCTAGAGGGGATATGGAGGAGGCTGTTATTTTTTTTTTAATAGGTGTACTTTCACCAATTTGCTGATAATTCATTGAAAGTAGATGATCGGTACAATTGCTGCCAATGCATTTTTTAAAGCTGTATTGTCATGAGTCAAATTTGATCATGTTAGGTTCTTGCATAGGTCCTATAGCATTGATAAGTTTCCACCCTCTTTCCTACATACACACATCTCTCCTGCATACACACAACTCTACTACTATCACACACGCAATTTTCCGAAATACACACACAACTCTCCTCCATACACAAACACAGTTCTAACACATATAGCTTTTCTACAGCTTTGAAGTATGCACTCACACCTCTGTTACATACACGCACTGTTTTGCTACATACTTGTACACAGCTTTCTTACATACACCAACAGCTCTCTTATATACTCATGCAGCTCCACACACACAAACACTTATATATATATATATATATATATATATATATATATGTACACTCATCCATCGTATACATTACCACATCTTGAAATTCCTTCCAGGAATGTGACTGATCACATGACCTGAAAGGTTCAATGGCTAATCAACAACTTTGTTTGATTGGGACCCTATCCATGCCACCTCACATATCAGGAGTGTCGTTCTTCTTTTCATAAAGAGGTCCAAGGGCTAGTCTTGCAGAAGTTTTTTCAGCTACACAGGATGCGCAACATCCGTGTAAGTCCTGGTGACTTTCTCCCCTGCACTGCACCGATCAGATAGATCAGTGTAGGGCAGGAGAAAGGAGAACAGTTCTTTCAGTGATCATGAAGCATGCTGTCAGTGTTTTCCTCCATCAGAATAAGCAGCCTCTAGACTGTAAGAAACGCACACATTTTAACATCATTTTGATTGTCTAAAATTTACTGCAGCTAAAAATTACATTTGGTTTACAATGCATTTTGCCAGATATGTTGTCACTTGTCAAAGCTAAGAATTTTACATGCTGGGTTTTTTTATGGCACATTTAGCACTGATAAGTTGTCACACTCTTGCTTAATATGTTAACATTCTGTCTGTAAACTGTATATGCATAGCTACCTTTTTGAAGCAATATTGAGATTTACTTAAGAACGTGGGGCCCAATAAATACCATCAATGGTGCCCAGTCCAAGAGATGGTGGATCCTATAGGTAAACACCACCTCATCATGCACTAAAACTTACTAAAAAAAAAAAAGATGTGAAGTTCACACATATAGAAAATGGACATTTTGTGAATACATATTACACGTATTGTAAAATAGATAGAGCTCATATGTAGAGTTTGTTTGATAAACTTTCCTACTACTTTGTCTAAATTAGAAGCAAATTGGTTGAACATTACTTCTACCTAAAATGGCAGAAAACGCACCTATCTTGGTGATGGACAGGACAGCTAGAGGGGATATGGAGGAGGCTGTTATTTTTTTTTTAATAGGTGTACTTTCACCAATTTGCTGATAATTCATTGAAAGTAGATGATCGGTACAATTGCTGCCAATGCATTTTTTAAAGCTGTATTGTCATGAGTCAAATTTGATCATGTTAGGTTCTTGCATAGGTCCTATAGCATTGATAAGTTTCCACCCTCTTTCCTACATACACACATCTCTCCTGCATACACACAACTCTACTACTATCACACACGCAATTTTCCGAAATACACACACAACTCTCCTCCATACACAAACACAGTTCTAACACATATAGCTTTTCTACAGCTTTGAAGTATGCACTCACACCTCTGTTACATACACGCACTGTTTTGCTACATACTTGTACACAGCTTTCTTACATACACCAACAGCTCTCTTATATACTCATGCAGCTCCACACACACAAACACTTATATATATATATATATATATATATATATATATATGTACACTCATCCATCGTATACATTACCACATCTTGAAATTCCTTCCAGGAATGTGACTGATCACATGACCTGAAAGGTTCAATGGCTAATCAACAACTTTGTTTGATTGGGACCCTATCCATGCCACCTCACATATCAGGAGTGTCGTTCTTCTTTTCATAAAGAGGTCCAAGGGCTAGTCTTGCAGAAGTTTTTTCAGCTACACAGGATGCGCAACATCCGTGTAAGTCCTGGTGACTTTCTCCCCTGCACTGCACCGATCAGATAGATCAGTGTAGGGCAGGAGAAAGGAGAACAGTTCTTTCAGTGATCATGAAGCATGCTGTCAGTGTTTTCCTCCATCAGAATAAGCAGCCTCTAGACTGTAAGAAACGCACACATTTTAACATCATTTTGATTGTCTAAAATTTACTGCAGCTAAAAATTACATTTGGTTTACAATGCATTTTGCCAGATATGTTGTCACTTGTCAAAGCTAAGAATTTTACATGCTGGGTTTTTTTATGGCACATTTAGCACTGATAAGTTGTCACACTCTTGCTTAATATGTTAACATTCTGTCTGTAAACTGTATATGCATAGCTACCTTTTTGAAGCAATATTGAGATTTACTTAAGAACGTGGGGCCCAATAAATACCATCAATGGTGCCCAGTCCAAGAGATGGTGGATCCTATAGGTAAACACCACCTCATCATGCACTAAAACTTACTAAAAAAAAAAAAGATGTGAAGTTCACACATATAGAAAATGGACATTTTGTGAATACATATTACACGTATTGTAAAATAGATAGAGCTCATATGTAGAGTTTGTTTGATAAACTTTCCTACTACTTTGTCTAAATTAGAAGCAAATTGGTTGAACATTACTTCTACCTAAAATGGCAGAAAACGCACCTATCTTGGTGATGGACAGGACAGCTAGAGGGGATATGGAGGAGGCTGTTATTTTTTTTTTAATAGGTGTACTTTCACCAATTTGCTGATAATTCATTGAAAGTAGATGATCGGTACAATTGCTGCCAATGCATTTTTTAAAGCTGTATTGTCATGAGTCAAATTTGATCATGTTAGGTTCTTGCATAGGTCCTATAGCATTGATAAGTTTCCACCCTCTTTCCTACATACACACATCTCTCCTGCATACACACAACTCTACTACTATCACACACGCAATTTTCCGAAATACACACACAACTCTCCTCCATACACAAACACAGTTCTAACACATATAGCTTTTCTACAGCTTTGAAGTATGCACTCACACCTCTGTTACATACACGCACTGTTTTGCTACATACTTGTACACAGCTTTCTTACATACACCAACAGCTCTCTTATATACTCATGCAGCTCCACACACACAAACACTTATATATATATATATATATATATATATATATGTACACTCATCCATCGTATACATTACCACATCTTGAAATTCCTTCCAGGAATGTGACTGATCACATGACCTGAAAGGTTCAATGGCTAATCAACAACTTTGTTTGATTGGGACCCTATCCATGCCACCTCACATATCAGGAGTGTCGTTCTTCTTTTCATAAAGAGGTCCAAGGGCTAGTCTTGCAGAAGTTTTTTCAGCTACACAGGATGCGCAACATCCGTGTAAGTCCTGGTGACTTTCTCCCCTGCACTGCACCGATCAGATAGATCAGTGTAGGGCAGGAGAAAGGAGAACAGTTCTTTCAGTGATCATGAAGGATGCTGTCAGTGTTTTCCTCCATCAGAATAAGCAGCCTCTAGACTGTAAGAAACGCACACATTTTAACATCATTTTGATTGTCTAAAATTTACTGCAGCTAAAAATTACATTTGGTTTACAATGCATTTTGCCAGATATGTTGTCACTTGTCAAAGCTAAGAATTTTACATGCTGGGTTTTTTTATGGCACATTTAGCACTGATAAGTTGTCACACTCTTGCTTAATATGTTAACATTCTGTCTGTAAACTGTATATGCATAGCTACCTTTTTGAAGCAATATTGAGATTTACTTAAGAACGTGGGGCCCAATAAATACCATCAATGGTGCCCAGTCCAAGAGATGGTGGATCCTATAGGTAAACACCACCTCATCATGCACTAAAACTTACTAAAAAAAAAAAAGATGTGAAGTTCACACATATAGAAAATGGACATTTTGTGAATACATATTACACGTATTGTAAAATAGATAGAGCTCATATGTAGAGTTTGTTTGATAAACTTTCCTACTACTTTGTCTAAATTAGAAGCAAATTGGTTGAACATTACTTCTACCTAAAATGGCAGAAAACGCACCTATCTTGGTGATGGACAGGACAGCTAGAGGGGATATGGAGGAGGCTGTTATTTTTTTTTTAATAGGTGTACTTTCACCAATTTGCTGATAATTCATTGAAAGTAGATGATCGGTACAATTGCTGCCAATGCATTTTTTAAAGCTGTATTGTCATGAGTCAAATTTGATCATGTTAGGTTCTTGCATAGGTCCTATAGCATTGATAAGTTTCCACCCTCTTTCCTACATACACACATCTCTCCTGCATACACACAACTCTACTACTATCACACACGCAATTTTCCGAAATACACACACAACTCTCCTCCATACACAAACACAGTTCTAACACATATAGCTTTTCTACAGCTTTGAAGTATGCACTCACACCTCTGTTACATACACGCACTGTTTTGCTACATACTTGTACACAGCTTTCTTACATACACCAACAGCTCTCTTATATACTCATGCAGCTCCACACACACAAACACTTATATATATATATATATATATATATATATATGTACACTCATCCATCGTATACATTACCACATCTTGAAATTCCTTCCAGGAATGTGACTGATCACATGACCTGAAAGGTTCAATGGCTAATCAACAACTTTGTTTGATTGGGACCCTATCCATGCCACCTCACATATCAGGAGTGTCGTTCTTCTTTTCATAAAGAGGTCCAAGGGCTAGTCTTGCAGAAGTTTTTTCAGCTACACAGGATGCGCAACATCCGTGTAAGTCCTGGTGACTTTCTCCCCTGCACTGCACCGATCAGATAGATCAGTGTAGGGCAGGAGAAAGGAGAACAGTTCTTTCAGTGATCATGAAGGATGCTGTCAGTGTTTTCCTCCATCAGAATAAGCAGCCTCTAGACTGTAAGAAACGCACACATTTTAACATCATTTTGATTGTCTAAAATTTACTGCAGCTAAAAATTACATTTGGTTTACAATGCATTTTGCCAGATATGTTGTCACTTGTCAAAGCTAAGAATTTTACATGCTGGGTTTTTTTATGGCACATTTAGCACTGATAAGTTGTCACACTCTTGCTTAATATGTTAACATTCTGTCTGTAAACTGTATATGCATAGCTACCTTTTTGAAGCAATATTGAGATTTACTTAAGAACGTGGGGCCCAATAAATACCATCAATGGTGCCCAGTCCAAGAGATGGTGGATCCTATAGGTAAACACCACCTCATCATGCACTAAAACTTACTAAAAAAAAAAAAGATGTGAAGTTCACACATATAGAAAATGGACATTTTGTGAATACATATTACACGTATTGTAAAATAGATAGAGCTCATATGTAGAGTTTGTTTGATAAACTTTCCTACTACTTTGTCTAAATTAGAAGCAAATTGGTTGAACATTACTTCTACCTAAAATGGCAGAAAACGCACCTATCTTGGTGATGGACAGGACAGCTAGAGGGGATATGGAGGAGGCTGTTATTTTTTTTTTAATAGGTGTACTTTCACCAATTTGCTGATAATTCATTGAAAGTAGATGATCGGTACAATTGCTGCCAATGCATTTTTTAAAGCTGTATTGTCATGAGTCAAATTTGATCATGTTAGGTTCTTGCATAGGTCCTATAGCATTGATAAGTTTCCACCCTCTTTCCTACATACACACATCTCTCCTGCATACACACAACTCTACTACTATCACACACGCAATTTTCCGAAATACACACACAACTCTCCTCCATACACAAACACAGTTCTAACACATATAGCTTTTCTACAGCTTTGAAGTATGCACTCACACCTCTGTTACATACACGCACTGTTTTGCTACATACTTGTACACAGCTTTCTTACATACACCAACAGCTCTCTTATATACTCATGCAGCTCCACACACACAAACACTTATATATATATATATATATATATATATATATGTACACTCATCCATCGTATACATTACCACATCTTGAAATTCCTTCCAGGAATGTGACTGATCACATGACCTGAAAGGTTCAATGGCTAATCAACAACTTTGTTTGATTGGGACCCTATCCATGCCACCTCACATATCAGGAGTGTCGTTCTTCTTTTCATAAAGAGGTCCAAGGGCTAGTCTTGCAGAAGTTTTTTCAGCTACACAGGATGCGCAACATCCGTGTAAGTCCTGGTGACTTTCTCCCCTGCACTGCACCGATCAGATAGATCAGTGTAGGGCAGGAGAAAGGAGAACAGTTCTTTCAGTGATCATGAAGGATGCTGTCAGTGTTTTCCTCCATCAGAATAAGCAGCCTCTAGACTGTAAGAAACGCACACATTTTAACATCATTTTGATTGTCTAAAATTTACTGCAGCTAAAAATTACATTTGGTTTACAATGCATTTTGCCAGATATGTTGTCACTTGTCAAAGCTAAGAATTTTACATGCTGGGTTTTTTTATGGCACATTTAGCACTGATAAGTTGTCACACTCTTGCTTAATATGTTAACATTCTGTCTGTAAACTGTATATGCATAGCTACCTTTTTGAAGCAATATTGAGATTTACTTAAGAACGTGGGGCCCAATAAATACCATCAATGGTGCCCAGTCCAAGAGATGGTGGATCCTATAGGTAAACACCACCTCATCATGCACTAAAACTTACTAAAAAAAAAAAAGATGTGAAGTTCACACATATAGAAAATGGACATTTTGTGAATACATATTACACGTATTGTAAAATAGATAGAGCTCATATGTAGAGTTTGTTTGATAAACTTTCCTACTACTTTGTCTAAATTAGAAGCAAATTGGTTGAACATTACTTCTACCTAAAATGGCAGAAAACGCACCTATCTTGGTGATGGACAGGACAGCTAGAGGGGATATGGAGGAGGCTGTTATTTTTTTTTTAATAGGTGTACTTTCACCAATTTGCTGATAATTCATTGAAAGTAGATGATCGGTACAATTGCTGCCAATGCATTTTTTAAAGCTGTATTGTCATGAGTCAAATTTGATCATGTTAGGTTCTTGCATAGGTCCTATAGCATTGATAAGTTTCCACCCTCTTTCCTACATACACACATCTCTCCTGCATACACACAACTCTACTACTATCACACACGCAATTTTCCGAAATACACACACAACTCTCCTCCATACACAAACACAGTTCTAACACATATAGCTTTTCTACAGCTTTGAAGTATGCACTCACACCTCTGTTACATACACGCACTGTTTTGCTACATACTTGTACACAGCTTTCTTACATACACCAACAGCTCTCTTATATACTCATGCAGCTCCACACACACAAACACTTATATATATATATATATATATATATATATATGTACACTCATCCATCGTATACATTACCACATCTTGAAATTCCTTCCAGGAATGTGACTGATCACATGACCTGAAAGGTTCAATGGCTAATCAACAACTTTGTTTGATTGGGACCCTATCCATGCCACCTCACATATCAGGAGTGTCGTTCTTCTTTTCATAAAGAGGTCCAAGGGCTAGTCTTGCAGAAGTTTTTTCAGCTACACAGGATGCGCAACATCCGTGTAAGTCCTGGTGACTTTCTCCCCTGCACTGCACCGATCAGATAGATCAGTGTAGGGCAGGAGAAAGGAGAACAGTTCTTTCAGTGATCATGAAGGATGCTGTCAGTGTTTTCCTCCATCAGAATAAGCAGCCTCTAGACTGTAAGAAACGCACACATTTTAACATCATTTTGATTGTCTAAAATTTACTGCAGCTAAAAATTACATTTGGTTTACAATGCATTTTGCCAGATATGTTGTCACTTGTCAAAGCTAAGAATTTTACATGCTGGGTTTTTTTATGGCACATTTAGCACTGATAAGTTGTCACACTCTTGCTTAATATGTTAACATTCTGTCTGTAAACTGTATATGCATAGCTACCTTTTTGAAGCAATATTGAGATTTACTTAAGAACGTGGGGCCCAATAAATACCATCAATGGTGCCCAGTCCAAGAGATGGTGGATCCTATAGGTAAACACCACCTCATCATGCACTAAAACTTACTAAAAAAAAAAAAGATGTGAAGTTCACACATATAGAAAATGGACATTTTGTGAATACATATTACACGTATTGTAAAATAGATAGAGCTCATATGTAGAGTTTGTTTGATAAACTTTCCTACTACTTTGTCTAAATTAGAAGCAAATTGGTTGAACATTACTTCTACCTAAAATGGCAGAAAACGCACCTATCTTGGTGATGGACAGGACAGCTAGAGGGGATATGGAGGAGGCTGTTATTTTTTTTTTAATAGGTGTACTTTCACCAATTTGCTGATAATTCATTGAAAGTAGATGATCGGTACAATTGCTGCCAATGCATTTTTTAAAGCTGTATTGTCATGAGTCAAATTTGATCATGTTAGGTTCTTGCATAGGTCCTATAGCATTGATAAGTTTCCACCCTCTTTCCTACATACACACATCTCTCCTGCATACACACAACTCTACTACTATCACACACGGAATTTTCCGAAATACACACACAACTCTCCTCCATACACAAACACAGTTCTAACACATATAGCTTTTCTACAGCTTTGAAGTATGCACTCACACCTCTGTTACATACACGCACTGTTTTGCTACATACTTGTACACAGCTTTCTTACATACACCAACAGCTCTCTTATATACTCATGCAGCTCCACACACACAAACACTTATATATATATATATATATATATATATATATGTACACTCATCCATCGTATACATTACCACATCTTGAAATTCCTTCCAGGAATGTGACTGATCACATGACCTGAAAGGTTCAATGGCTAATCAACAACTTTGTTTGATTGGGACCCTATCCATGCCACCTCACATATCAGGAGTGTCGTTCTTCTTTTCATAAAGAGGTCCAAGGGCTAGTCTTGCAGAAGTTTTTTCAGCTACACAGGATGCGCAACATCCGTGTAAGTCCTGGTGACTTTCTCCCCTGCACTGCACCGATCAGATAGATCAGTGTAGGGCAGGAGAAAGGAGAACAGTTCTTTCAGTGATCATGAAGCATGCTGTCAGTGTTTTCCTCCATCAGAATAAGCAGCCTCTAGACTGTAAGAAACGCACACATTTTAACATCATTTTGATTGTCTAAAATTTACTGCAGCTAAAAATTACATTTGGTTTACAATGCATTTTGCCAGATATGTTGTCACTTGTCAAAGCTAAGAATTTTACATGCTGGGTTTTTTTATGGCACATTTAGCACTGATAAGTTGTCACACTCTTGCTTAATATGTTAACATTCTGTCTGTAAACTGTATATGCATAGCTACCTTTTTGAAGCAATATTGAGATTTACTTAAGAACGTGGGGCCCAATAAATACCATCAATGGTGCCCAGTCCAAGAGATGGTGGATCCTATAGGTAAACACCACCTCATCATGCACTAAAACTTACTAAAAAAAAAAAAGATGTGAAGTTCACACATATAGAAAATGGACATTTTGTGAATACATATTACACGTATTGTAAAATAGATAGAGCTCATATGTAGAGTTTGTTTGATAAACTTTCCTACTACTTTGTCTAAATTAGAAGCAAATTGGTTGAACATTACTTCTACCTAAAATGGCAGAAAACGCACCTATCTTGGTGATGGACAGGACAGCTAGAGGGGATATGGAGGAGGCTGTTATTTTTTTTTTAATAGGTGTACTTTCACCAATTTGCTGATAATTCATTGAAAGTAGATGATCGGTACAATTGCTGCCAATGCATTTTTTAAAGCTGTATTGTCATGAGTCAAATTTGATCATGTTAGGTTCTTGCATAGGTCCTATAGCATTGATAAGTTTCCACCCTCTTTCCTACATACACACATCTCTCCTGCATACACACAACTCTACTACTATCACACACGCAATTTTCCGAAATACACACACAACTCTCCTCCATACACAAACACAGTTCTAACACATATAGCTTTTCTACAGCTTTGAAGTATGCACTCACACCTCTGTTACATACACGCACTGTTTTGCTACATACTTGTACACAGCTTTCTTACATACACCAACAGCTCTCTTATATACTCATGCAGCTCCACACACACAAACACTTATATATATATATATATATATATATATATATATATATGTACACTCATCCATCGTATACATTACCACATCTTGAAATTCCTTCCAGGAATGTGACTGATCACATGACCTGAAAGGTTCAATGGCTAATCAACAACTTTGTTTGATTGGGACCCTATCCATGCCACCTCACATATCAGGAGTGTCGTTCTTCTTTTCATAAAGAGGTCCAAGGGCTAGTCTTGCAGAAGTTTTTTCAGCTACACAGGATGCGCAACATCCGTGTAAGTCCTGGTGACTTTCTCCCCTGCACTGCACCGATCAGATAGATCAGTGTAGGGCAGGAGAAAGGAGAACAGTTCTTTCAGTGATCATGAAGGATGCTGTCAGTGTTTTCCTCCATCAGAATAAGCAGCCTCTAGACTGTAAGAAACGCACACATTTTAACATCATTTTGATTGTCTAAAATTTACTGCAGCTAAAAATTACATTTGGTTTACAATGCATTTTGCCAGATATGTTGTCACTTGTCAAAGCTAAGAATTTTACATGCTGGGTTTTTTTATGGCACATTTAGCACTGATAAGTTGTCACACTCTTGCTTAATATGTTAACATTCTGTCTGTAAACTGTATATGCATAGCTACCTTTTTGAAGCAATATTGAGATTTACTTAAGAACGTGGGGCCCAATAAATACCATCAATGGTGCCCAGTCCAAGAGATGGTGGATCCTATAGGTAAACACCACCTCATCATGCACTAAAACTTACTAAAAAAAAAAAAGATGTGAAGTTCACACATATAGAAAATGGACATTTTGTGAATACATATTACACGTATTGTAAAATAGATAGAGCTCATATGTAGAGTTTGTTTGATAAACTTTCCTACTACTTTGTCTAAATTAGAAGCAAATTGGTTGAACATTACTTCTACCTAAAATGGCAGAAAACGCACCTATCTTGGTGATGGACAGGACAGCTAGAGGGGATATGGAGGAGGCTGTTATTTTTTTTTTAATAGGTGTACTTTCACCAATTTGCTGATAATTCATTGAAAGTAGATGATCGGTACAATTGCTGCCAATGCATTTTTTAAAGCTGTATTGTCATGAGTCAAATTTGATCATGTTAGGTTCTTGCATAGGTCCTATAGCATTGATAAGTTTCCACCCTCTTTCCTACATACACACATCTCTCCTGCATACACACAACTCTACTACTATCACACACGGAATTTTCCGAAATACACACACAACTCTCCTCCATACACAAACACAGTTCTAACACATATAGCTTTTCTACAGCTTTGAAGTATGCACTCACACCTCTGTTACATACACGCACTGTTTTGCTACATACTTGTACACAGCTTTCTTACATACACCAACAGCTCTCTTATATACTCATGCAGCTCCACACACACAAACACTTATATATATATATATATATATATATATATATATGTACACTCATCCATCGTATACATTACCACATCTTGAAATTCCTTCCAGGAATGTGACTGATCACATGACCTGAAAGGTTCAATGGCTAATCAACAACTTTGTTTGATTGGGACCCTATCCATGCCACCTCACATATCAGGAGTGTCGTTCTTCTTTTCATAAAGAGGTCCAAGGGCTAGTCTTGCAGAAGTTTTTTCAGCTACACAGGATGCGCAACATCCGTGTAAGTCCTGGTGACTTTCTCCCCTGCACTGCACCGATCAGATAGATCAGTGTAGGGCAGGAGAAAGGAGAACAGTTCTTTCAGTGATCATGAAGCATGCTGTCAGTGTTTTCCTCCATCAGAATAAGCAGCCTCTAGACTGTAAGAAACGCACACATTTTAACATCATTTTGATTGTCTAAAATTTACTGCAGCTAAAAATTACATTTGGTTTACAATGCATTTTGCCAGATATGTTGTCACTTGTCAAAGCTAAGAATTTTACATGCTGGGTTTTTTTATGGCACATTTAGCACTGATAAGTTGTCACACTCTTGCTTAATATGTTAACATTCTGTCTGTAAACTGTATATGCATAGCTACCTTTTTGAAGCAATATTGAGATTTACTTAAGAACGTGGGGCCCAATAAATACCATCAATGGTGCCCAGTCCAAGAGATGGTGGATCCTATAGGTAAACACCACCTCATCATGCACTAAAACTTACTAAAAAAAAAAAAGATGTGAAGTTCACACATATAGAAAATGGACATTTTGTGAATACATATTACACGTATTGTAAAATAGATAGAGCTCATATGTAGAGTTTGTTTGATAAACTTTCCTACTACTTTGTCTAAATTAGAAGCAAATTGGTTGAACATTACTTCTACCTAAAATGGCAGAAAACGCACCTATCTTGGTGATGGACAGGACAGCTAGAGGGGATATGGAGGAGGCTGTTATTTTTTTTTTAATAGGTGTACTTTCACCAATTTGCTGATAATTCATTGAAAGTAGATGATCGGTACAATTGCTGCCAATGCATTTTTTAAAGCTGTATTGTCATGAGTCAAATTTGATCATGTTAGGTTCTTGCATAGGTCCTATAGCATTGATAAGTTTCCACCCTCTTTCCTACATACACACATCTCTCCTGCATACACACAACTCTACTACTATCACACACGCAATTTTCCGAAATACACACACAACTCTCCTCCATACACAAACACAGTTCTAACACATATAGCTTTTCTACAGCTTTGAAGTATGCACTCACACCTCTGTTACATACACGCACTGTTTTGCTACATACTTGTACACAGCTTTCTTACATACACCAACAGCTCTCTTATATACTCATGCAGCTCCACACACACAAACACTTATATATATATATATATATATATATATATATGTACACTCATCCATCGTATACATTACCACATCTTGAAATTCCTTCCAGGAATGTGACTGATCACATGACCTGAAAGGTTCAATGGCTAATCAACAACTTTGTTTGATTGGGACCCTATCCATGCCACCTCACATATCAGGAGTGTCGTTCTTCTTTTCATAAAGAGGTCCAAGGGCTAGTCTTGCAGAAGTTTTTTCAGCTACACAGGATGCGCAACATCCGTGTAAGTCCTGGTGACTTTCTCCCCTGCACTGCACCGATCAGATAGATCAGTGTAGGGCAGGAGAAAGGAGAACAGTTCTTTCAGTGATCATGAAGCATGCTGTCAGTGTTTTCCTCCATCAGAATAAGCAGCCTCTAGACTGTAAGAAACGCACACATTTTAACATCATTTTGATTGTCTAAAATTTACTGCAGCTAAAAATTACATTTGGTTTACAATGCATTTTGCCAGATATGTTGTCACTTGTCAAAGCTAAGAATTTTACATGCTGGGTTTTTTTATGGCACATTTAGCACTGATAAGTTGTCACACTCTTGCTTAATATGTTAACATTCTGTCTGTAAACTGTATATGCATAGCTACCTTTTTGAAGCAATATTGAGATTTACTTAAGAACGTGGGGCCCAATAAATACCATCAATGGTGCCCAGTCCAAGAGATGGTGGATCCTATAGGTAAACACCACCTCATCATGCACTAAAACTTACTAAAAAAAAAAAAGATGTGAAGTTCACACATATAGAAAATGGACATTTTGTGAATACATATTACACGTATTGTAAAATAGATAGAGCTCATATGTAGAGTTTGTTTGATAAACTTTCCTACTACTTTGTCTAAATTAGAAGCAAATTGGTTGAACATTACTTCTACCTAAAATGGCAGAAAACGCACCTATCTTGGTGATGGACAGGACAGCTAGAGGGGATATGGAGGAGGCTGTTATTTTTTTTTAATAGGTGTACTTTCACCAATTTGCTGATAATTCATTGAAAGTAGATGATCGGTACAATTGCTGCCAATGCATTTTTTAAAGCTGTATTGTCATGAGTCAAATTTGATCATGTTAGGTTCTTGCATAGGTCCTATAGCATTGATAAGTTTCCACCCTCTTTCCTACATACACACATCTCTCCTGCATACACACAACTCTACTACTATCACACACGCAATTTTCCGAAATACACACACAACTCTCCTCCATACACAAACACAGTTCTAACACATATAGCTTTTCTACAGCTTTGAAGTATGCACTCACACCTCTGTTACATACACGCACTGTTTTGCTACATACTTGTACACAGCTTTCTTACATACACCAACAGCTCTCTTATATACTCATGCAGCTCCACACACACAAACACTTATATATATATATATATATATATATATATATATATATGTACACTCATCCATCGTATACATTACCACATCTTGAAATTCCTTCCAGGAATGTGACTGATCACATGACCTGAAAGGTTCAATGGCTAATCAACAACTTTGTTTGATTGGGACCCTATCCATGCCACCTCACATATCAGGAGTGTCGTTCTTCTTTTCATAAAGAGGTCCAAGGGCTAGTCTTGCAGAAGTTTTTTCAGCTACACAGGATGCGCAACATCCGTGTAAGTCCTGGTGACTTTCTCCCCTGCACTGCACCGATCAGATAGATCAGTGTAGGGCAGGAGAAAGGAGAACAGTTCTTTCAGTGATCATGAAGGATGCTGTCAGTGTTTTCCTCCATCAGAATAAGCAGCCTCTAGACTGTAAGAAACGCACACATTTTAACATCATTTTGATTGTCTAAAATTTACTGCAGCTAAAAATTACATTTGGTTTACAATGCATTTTGCCAGATATGTTGTCACTTGTCAAAGCTAAGAATTTTACATGCTGGGTTTTTTTATGGCACATTTAGCACTGATAAGTTGTCACACTCTTGCTTAATATGTTAACATTCTGTCTGTAAACTGTATATGCATAGCTACCTTTTTGAAGCAATATTGAGATTTACTTAAGAACGTGGGGCCCAATAAATACCATCAATGGTGCCCAGTCCAAGAGATGGTGGATCCTATAGGTAAACACCACCTCATCATGCACTAAAACTTACTAAAAAAAAAAAAGATGTGAAGTTCACACATATAGAAAATGGACATTTTGTGAATACATATTACACGTATTGTAAAATAGATAGAGCTCATATGTAGAGTTTGTTTGATAAACTTTCCTACTACTTTGTCTAAATTAGAAGCAAATTGGTTGAACATTACTTCTACCTAAAATGGCAGAAAACGCACCTATCTTGGTGATGGACAGGACAGCTAGAGGGGATATGGAGGAGGCTGTTATTTTTTTTTTAATAGGTGTACTTTCACCAATTTGCTGATAATTCATTGAAAGTAGATGATCGGTACAATTGCTGCCAATGCATTTTTTAAAGCTGTATTGTCATGAGTCAAATTTGATCATGTTAGGTTCTTGCATAGGTCCTATAGCATTGATAAGTTTCCACCCTCTTTCCTACATACACACATCTCTCCTGCATACACACAACTCTACTACTATCACACACGGAATTTTCCGAAATACACACACAACTCTCCTCCATACACAAACACAGTTCTAACACATATAGCTTTTCTACAGCTTTGAAGTATGCACTCACACCTCTGTTACATACACGCACTGTTTTGCTACATACTTGTACACAGCTTTCTTACATACACCAACAGCTCTCTTATATACTCATGCAGCTCCACACACACAAACACTTATATATATATATATATATATATATATATATATGTACACTCATCCATCGTATACATTACCACATCTTGAAATTCCTTCCAGGAATGTGACTGATCACATGACCTGAAAGGTTCAATGGCTAATCAACAACTTTGTTTGATTGGGACCCTATCCATGCCACCTCACATATCAGGAGTGTCGTTCTTCTTTTCATAAAGAGGTCCAAGGGCTAGTCTTGCAGAAGTTTTTTCAGCTACACAGGATGCGCAACATCCGTGTAAGTCCTGGTGACTTTCTCCCCTGCACTGCACCGATCAGATAGATCAGTGTAGGGCAGGAGAAAGGAGAACAGTTCTTTCAGTGATCATGAAGCATGCTGTCAGTGTTTTCCTCCATCAGAATAAGCAGCCTCTAGACTGTAAGAAACGCACACATTTTAACATCATTTTGATTGTCTAAAATTTACTGCAGCTAAAAATTACATTTGGTTTACAATGCATTTTGCCAGATATGTTGTCACTTGTCAAAGCTAAGAATTTTACATGCTGGGTTTTTTTATGGCACATTTAGCACTGATAAGTTGTCACACTCTTGCTTAATATGTTAACATTCTGTCTGTAAACTGTATATGCATAGCTACCTTTTTGAAGCAATATTGAGATTTACTTAAGAACGTGGGGCCCAATAAATACCATCAATGGTGCCCAGTCCAAGAGATGGTGGATCCTATAGGTAAACACCACCTCATCATGCACTAAAACTTACTAAAAAAAAAAAAGATGTGAAGTTCACACATATAGAAAATGGACATTTTGTGAATACATATTACACGTATTGTAAAATAGATAGAGCTCATATGTAGAGTTTGTTTGATAAACTTTCCTACTACTTTGTCTAAATTAGAAGCAAATTGGTTGAACATTACTTCTACCTAAAATGGCAGAAAACGCACCTATCTTGGTGATGGACAGGACAGCTAGAGGGGATATGGAGGAGGCTGTTATTTTTTTTTTAATAGGTGTACTTTCACCAATTTGCTGATAATTCATTGAAAGTAGATGATCGGTACAATTGCTGCCAATGCATTTTTTAAAGCTGTATTGTCATGAGTCAAATTTGATCATGTTAGGTTCTTGCATAGGTCCTATAGCATTGATAAGTTTCCACCCTCTTTCCTACATACACACATCTCTCCTGCATACACACAACTCTACTACTATCACACACGCAATTTTCCGAAATACACACACAACTCTCCTCCATACACAAACACAGTTCTAACACATATAGCTTTTCTACAGCTTTGAAGTATGCACTCACACCTCTGTTACATACACGCACTGTTTTGCTACATACTTGTACACAGCTTTCTTACATACACCAACAGCTCTCTTATATACTCATGCAGCTCCACACACACAAACACTTATATATATATATATATATATATATATATATATGTACACTCATCCATCGTATACATTACCACATCTTGAAATTCCTTCCAGGAATGTGACTGATCACATGACCTGAAAGGTTCAATGGCTAATCAACAACTTTGTTTGATTGGGACCCTATCCATGCCACCTCACATATCAGGAGTGTCGTTCTTCTTTTCATAAAGAGGTCCAAGGGCTAGTCTTGCAGAAGTTTTTTCAGCTACACAGGATGCGCAACATCCGTGTAAGTCCTGGTGACTTTCTCCCCTGCACTGCACCGATCAGATAGATCAGTGTAGGGCAGGAGAAAGGAGAACAGTTCTTTCAGTGATCATGAAGCATGCTGTCAGTGTTTTCCTCCATCAGAATAAGCAGCCTCTAGACTGTAAGAAACGCACACATTTTAACATCATTTTGATTGTCTAAAATTTACTGCAGCTAAAAATTACATTTGGTTTACAATGCATTTTGCCAGATATGTTGTCACTTGTCAAAGCTAAGAATTTTACATGCTGGGTTTTTTTATGGCACATTTAGCACTGATAAGTTGTCACACTCTTGCTTAATATGTTAACATTCTGTCTGTAAACTGTATATGCATAGCTACCTTTTTGAAGCAATATTGAGATTTACTTAAGAACGTGGGGCCCAATAAATACCATCAATGGTGCCCAGTCCAAGAGATGGTGGATCCTATAGGTAAACACCACCTCATCATGCACTAAAACTTACTAAAAAAAAAAAAGATGTGAAGTTCACACATATAGAAAATGGACATTTTGTGAATACATATTACACGTATTGTAAAATAGATAGAGCTCATATGTAGAGTTTGTTTGATAAACTTTCCTACTACTTTGTCTAAATTAGAAGCAAATTGGTTGAACATTACTTCTACCTAAAATGGCAGAAAACGCACCTATCTTGGTGATGGACAGGACAGCTAGAGGGGATATGGAGGAGGCTGTTATTTTTTTTTTAATAGGTGTACTTTCACCAATTTGCTGATAATTCATTGAAAGTAGATGATCGGTACAATTGCTGCCAATGCATTTTTTAAAGCTGTATTGTCATGAGTCAAATTTGATCATGTTAGGTTCTTGCATAGGTCCTATAGCATTGATAAGTTTCCACCCTCTTTCCTACATACACACATCTCTCCTGCATACACACAACTCTACTACTATCACACACGCAATTTTCCGAAATACACACACAACTCTCCTCCATACACAAACACAGTTCTAACACATATAGCTTTTCTACAGCTTTGAAGTATGCACTCACACCTCTGTTACATACACGCACTGTTTTGCTACATACTTGTACACAGCTTTCTTACATACACCAACAGCTCTCTTATATACTCATGCAGCTCCACACACACAAACACTTATATATATATATATATATATATATATATATATGTACACTCATCCATCGTATACATTACCACATCTTGAAATTCCTTCCAGGACTGTGACTGATCACATGACCTGAAAGGTTCAATGGCTAATCAACAACTTTGTTTGATTGGGACCCTATCCATGCCACCTCACATATCAGGAGTGTCGTTCTTCTTTTCATAAAGAGGTCCAAGGGCTAGTCTTGCAGAAGTTTTTTCAGCTACACAGGATGCGCAACATCCGTGTAAGTCCTGGTGACTTTCTCCCCTGCACTGCACCGATCAGATAGATCAGTGTAGGGCAGGAGAAAGGAGAACAGTTCTTTCAGTGATCATGAAGCATGCTGTCAGTGTTTTCCTCCATCAGAATAAGCAGCCTCTAGACTGTAAGAAACGCACACATTTTAACATCATTTTGATTGTCTAAAATTTACTGCAGCTAAAAATTACATTTGGTTTACAATGCATTTTGCCAGATATGTTGTCACTTGTCAAAGCTAAGAATTTTACATGCTGGGTTTTTTTATGGCACATTTAGCACTGATAAGTTGTCACACTCTTGCTTAATATGTTAACATTCTGTCTGTAAACTGTATATGCATAGCTACCTTTTTGAAGCAATATTGAGATTTACTTAAGAACGTGGGGCCCAATAAATACCATCAATGGTGCCCAGTCCAAGAGATGGTGGATCCTATAGGTAAACACCACCTCATCATGCACTAAAACTTACTAAAAAAAAAAAAGATGTGAAGTTCACACATATAGAAAATGGACATTTTGTGAATACATATTACACGTATTGTAAAATAGATAGAGCTCATATGTAGAGTTTGTTTGATAAACTTTCCTACTACTTTGTCTAAATTAGAAGCAAATTGGTTGAACATTACTTCTACCTAAAATGGCAGAAAACGCACCTATCTTGGTGATGGACAGGACAGCTAGAGGGGATATGGAGGAGGCTGTTATTTTTTTTTTAATAGGTGTACTTTCACCAATTTGCTGATAATTCATTGAAAGTAGATGATCGGTACAATTGCTGCCAATGCATTTTTTAAAGCTGTATTGTCATGAGTCAAATTTGATCATGTTAGGTTCTTGCATAGGTCCTATAGCATTGATAAGTTTCCACCCTCTTTCCTACATACACACATCTCTCCTGCATACACACAACTCTACTACTATCACACACGCAATTTTCCGAAATACACACACAACTCTCCTCCATACACAAACACAGTTCTAACACATATAGCTTTTCTACAGCTTTGAAGTATGCACTCACACCTCTGTTACATACACGCACTGTTTTGCTACATACTTGTACACAGCTTTCTTACATACACCAACAGCTCTCTTATATACTCATGCAGCTCCACACACACAAACACTTATATATATATATATATATATATATATATATGTACACTCATCCATCGTATACATTACCACATCTTGAAATTCCTTCCAGGAATGTGACTGATCACATGACCTGAAAGGTTCAATGGCTAATCAACAACTTTGTTTGATTGGGACCCTATCCATGCCACCTCACATATCAGGAGTGTCGTTCTTCTTTTCATAAAGAGGTCCAAGGGCTAGTCTTGCAGAAGTTTTTTCAGCTACACAGGATGCGCAACATCCGTGTAAGTCCTGGTGACTTTCTCCCCTGCACTGCACCGATCAGATAGATCAGTGTAGGGCAGGAGAAAGGAGAACAGTTCTTTCAGTGATCATGAAGGATGCTGTCAGTGTTTTCCTCCATCAGAATAAGCAGCCTCTAGACTGTAAGAAACGCACACATTTTAACATCATTTTGATTGTCTAAAATTTACTGCAGCTAAAAATTACATTTGGTTTACAATGCATTTTGCCAGATATGTTGTCACTTGTCAAAGCTAAGAATTTTACATGCTGGGTTTTTTTATGGCACATTTAGCACTGATAAGTTGTCACACTCTTGCTTAATATGTTAACATTCTGTCTGTAAACTGTATATGCATAGCTACCTTTTTGAAGCAATATTGAGATTTACTTAAGAACGTGGGGCCCAATAAATACCATCAATGGTGCCCAGTCCAAGAGATGGTGGATCCTATAGGTAAACACCACCTCATCATGCACTAAAACTTACTAAAAAAAAAAAAGATGTGAAGTTCACACATATAGAAAATGGACATTTTGTGAATACATATTACACGTATTGTAAAATAGATAGAGCTCATATGTAGAGTTTGTTTGATAAACTTTCCTACTACTTTGTCTAAATTAGAAGCAAATTGGTTGAACATTACTTCTACCTAAAATGGCAGAAAACGCACCTATCTTGGTGATGGACAGGACAGCTAGAGGGGATATGGAGGAGGCTGTTATTTTTTTTTTAATAGGTGTACTTTCACCAATTTGCTGATAATTCATTGAAAGTAGATGATCGGTACAATTGCTGCCAATGCATTTTTTAAAGCTGTATTGTCATGAGTCAAATTTGATCATGTTAGGTTCTTGCATAGGTCCTATAGCATTGATAAGTTTCCACCCTCTTTCCTACATACACACATCTCTCCTGCATACACACAACTCTACTACTATCACACACGCAATTTTCCGAAATACACACACAACTCTCCTCGATACACAAACACAGTTCTAACACATATAGCTTTTCTACAGCTTTGAAGTATGCACTCACACCTCTGTTACATACACGCACTGTTTTGCTACATACTTGTACACAGCTTTCTTACATACACCAACAGCTCTCTTATATACTCATGCAGCTCCACACACACAAACACTTATATATATATATATATATATATATATATATATATATGTACACTCATCCATCGTATACATTACCACATCTTGAAATTCCTTCCAGGAATGTGACTGATCACATGACCTGAAAGGTTCAATGGCTAATCAACAACTTTGTTTGATTGGGACCCTATCCATGCCACCTCACATATCAGGAGTGTCGTTCTTCTTTTCATAAAGAGGTCCAAGGGCTAGTCTTGCAGAAGTTTTTTCAGCTACACAGGATGCGCAACATCCGTGTAAGTCCTGGTGACTTTCTCCCCTGCACTGCACCGATCAGATAGATCAGTGTAGGGCAGGAGAAAGGAGAACAGTTCTTTCAGTGATCATGAAGGATGCTGTCAGTGTTTTCCTCCATCAGAATAAGCAGCCTCTAGACTGTAAGAAACGCACACATTTTAACATCATTTTGATTGTCTAAAATTTACTGCAGCTAAAAATTACATTTGGTTTACAATGCATTTTGCCAGATATGTTGTCACTTGTCAAAGCTAAGAATTTTACATGCTGGGTTTTTTTATGGCACATTTAGCACTGATAAGTTGTCACACTCTTGCTTAATATGTTAACATTCTGTCTGTAAACTGTATATGCATAGCTACCTTTTTGAAGCAATATTGAGATTTACTTAAGAACGTGGGGCCCAATAAATACCATCAATGGTGCCCAGTCCAAGAGATGGTGGATCCTATAGGTAAACACCACCTCATCATGCACTAAAACTTACTAAAAAAAAAAAAGATGTGAAGTTCACACATATAGAAAATGGACATTTTGTGAATACATATTACACGTATTGTAAAATAGATAGAGCTCATATGTAGAGTTTGTTTGATAAACTTTCCTACTACTTTGTCTAAATTAGAAGCAAATTGGTTGAACATTACTTCTACCTAAAATGGCAGAAAACGCACCTATCTTGGTGATGGACAGGACAGCTAGAGGGGATATGGAGGAGGCTGTTATTTTTTTTTTAATAGGTGTACTTTCACCAATTTGCTGATAATTCATTGAAAGTAGATGATCGGTACAATTGCTGCCAATGCATTTTTTAAAGCTGTATTGTCATGAGTCAAATTTGATCATGTTAGGTTCTTGCATAGGTCCTATAGCATTGATAAGTTTCCACCCTCTTTCCTACATACACACATCTCTCCTGCATACACACAACTCTACTACTATCACACACGCAATTTTCCGAAATACACACACAACTCTCCTCCATACACAAACACAGTTCTAACACATATAGCTTTTCTACAGCTTTGAAGTATGCACTCACACCTCTGTTACATACATGCACTGTTTTGCTACATACTTGTACACAGCTTTCTTACATACACCAACAGCTCTCTTATATACTCATGCAGCTCCACACACACAAACACTTATATATATATATATATATATATATATATATGTACACTCATCCATCGTATACATTACCACATCTTGAAATTCCTTCCAGGAATGTGACTGATCACATGACCTGAAAGGTTCAATGGCTAATCAACAACTTTGTTTGATTGGGACCCTATCCATGCCACCTCACATATCAGGAGTGTCGTTCTTCTTTTCATAAAGAGGTCCAAGGGCTAGTCTTGCAGAAGTTTTTTCAGCTACACAGGATGCGCAACATCCGTGTAAGTCCTGGTGACTTTCTCCCCTGCACTGCACCGATCAGATAGATCAGTGTAGGGCAGGAGAAAGGAGAACAGTTCTTTCAGTGATCATGAAGGATGCTGTCAGTGTTTTCCTCCATCAGAATAAGCAGCCTCTAGACTGTAAGAAACGCACACATTTTAACATCATTTTGATTGTCTAAAATTTACTGCAGCTAAAAATTACATTTGGTTTACAATGCATTTTGCCAGATATGTTGTCACTTGTCAAAGCTAAGAATTTTACATGCTGGGTTTTTTTATGGCACATTTAGCACTGATAAGTTGTCACACTCTTGCTTAATATGTTAACATTCTGTCTGTAAACTGTATATGCATAGCTACCTTTTTGAAGCAATATTGAGATTTACTTAAGAACGTGGGGCCCAATAAATACCATCAATGGTGCCCAGTCCAAGAGATGGTGGATCCTATAGGTAAACACCACCTCATCATGCACTAAAACTTACTAAAAAAAAAAAAGATGTGAAGTTCACACATATAGAAAATGGACATTTTGTGAATACATATTACACGTATTGTAAAATAGATAGAGCTCATATGTAGAGTTTGTTTGATAAACTTTCCTACTACTTTGTCTAAATTAGAAGCAAATTGGTTGAACATTACTTCTACCTAAAATGGCAGAAAACGCACCTATCTTGGTGATGGACAGGACAGCTAGAGGGGATATGGAGGAGGCTGTTATTTTTTTTTTAATAGGTGTACTTTCACCAATTTGCTGATAATTCATTGAAAGTAGATGATCGGTACAATTGCTGCCAATGCATTTTTTAAAGCTGTATTGTCATGAGTCAAATTTGATCATGTTAGGTTCTTGCATAGGTCCTATAGCATTGATAAGTTTCCACCCTCTTTCCTACATACACACATCTCTCCTGCATACACACAACTCTACTACTATCACACACGCAATTTTCCGAAATACACACACAACTCTCCTCGATACACAAACACAGTTCTAACACATATAGCTTTTCTACAGCTTTGAAGTATGCACTCACACCTCTGTTACATACACGCACTGTTTTGCTACATACTTGTACACAGCTTTCTTACATACACCAACAGCTCTCTTATATACTCATGCAGCTCCACACACACAAACACTTATATATATATATATATATATATATATATATGTACACTCATCCATCGTATACATTACCACATCTTGAAATTCCTTCCAGGAATGTGACTGATCACATGACCTGAAAGGTTCAATGGCTAATCAACAACTTTGTTTGATTGGGACCCTATCCATGCCACCTCACATATCAGGAGTGTCGTTCTTCTTTTCATAAAGAGGTCCAAGGGCTAGTCTTGCAGAAGTTTTTTCAGCTACACAGGATGCGCAACATCCGTGTAAGTCCTGGTGACTTTCTCCCCTGCACTGCACCGATCAGATAGATCAGTGTAGGGCAGGAGAAAGGAGAACAGTTCTTTCAGTGATCATGAAGGATGCTGTCAGTGTTTTCCTCCATCAGAATAAGCAGCCTCTAGACTGTAAGAAACGCACACATTTTAACATCATTTTGATTGTCTAAAATTTACTGCAGCTAAAAATTACATTTGGTTTACAATGCATTTTGCCAGATATGTTGTCACTTGTCAAAGCTAAGAATTTTACATGCTGGGTTTTTTTATGGCACATTTAGCACTGATAAGTTGTCACACTCTTGCTTAATATGTTAACATTCTGTCTGTAAACTGTATATGCATAGCTACCTTTTTGAAGCAATATTGAGATTTACTTAAGAACGTGGGGCCCAATAAATACCATCAATGGTGCCCAGTCCAAGAGATGGTGGATCCTATAGGTAAACACCACCTCATCATGCACTAAAACTTACTAAAAAAAAAAAAGATGTGAAGTTCACACATATAGAAAATGGACATTTTGTGAATACATATTACACGTATTGTAAAATAGATAGAGCTCATATGTAGAGTTTGTTTGATAAACTTTCCTACTACTTTGTCTAAATTAGAAGCAAATTGGTTGAACATTACTTCTACCTAAAATGGCAGAAAACGCACCTATCTTGGTGATGGACAGGACAGCTAGAGGGGATATGGAGGAGGCTGTTATTTTTTTTTTAATAGGTGTACTTTCACCAATTTGCTGATAATTCATTGAAAGTAGATGATCGGTACAATTGCTGCCAATGCATTTTTTAAAGCTGTATTGTCATGAGTCAAATTTGATCATGTTAGGTTCTTGCATAGGTCCTATAGCATTGATAAGTTTCCACCCTCTTTCCTACATACACACATCTCTCCTGCATACACACAACTCTACTACTATCACACACGCAATTTTCCGAAATACACACACAACTCTCCTCCATACACAAACACAGTTCTAACACATATAGCTTTTCTACAGCTTTGAAGTATGCACTCACACCTCTGTTACATACATGCACTGTTTTGCTACATACTTGTACACAGCTTTCTTACATACACCAACAGCTCTCTTATATACTCATGCAGCTCCACACACACAAACACTTATATATATATATATATATATATATATATGTACACTCATCCATCGTATACATTACCACATCTTGAAATTCCTTCCAGGAATGTGACTGATCACATGACCTGAAAGGTTCAATGGCTAATCAACAACTTTGTTTGATTGGGACCCTATCCATGCCACCTCACATATCAGGAGTGTCGTTCTTCTTTTCATAAAGAGGTCCAAGGGCTAGTCTTGCAGAAGTTTTTTCAGCTACACAGGATGCGCAACATCCGTGTAAGTCCTGGTGACTTTCTCCCCTGCACTGCACCGATCAGATAGATCAGTGTAGGGCAGGAGAAAGGAGAACAGTTCTTTCAGTGATCATGAAGGATGCTGTCAGTGTTTTCCTCCATCAGAATAAGCAGCCTCTAGACTGTAAGAAACGCACACATTTTAACATCATTTTGATTGTCTAAAATTTACTGCAGCTAAAAATTACATTTGGTTTACAATGCATTTTGCCAGATATGTTGTCACTTGTCAAAGCTAAGAATTTTACATGCTGGGTTTTTTTATGGCACATTTAGCACTGATAAGTTGTCACACTCTTGCTTAATATGTTAACATTCTGTCTGTAAACTGTATATGCATAGCTACCTTTTTGAAGCAATATTGAGATTTACTTAAGAACGTGGGGCCCAATAAATACCATCAATGGTGCCCAGTCCAAGAGATGGTGGATCCTATAGGTAAACACCACCTCATCATGCACTAAAACTTACTAAAAAAAAAAAAGATGTGAAGTTCACACATATAGAAAATGGACATTTTGTGAATACATATTACACGTATTGTAAAATAGATAGAGCTCATATGTAGAGTTTGTTTGATAAACTTTCCTACTACTTTGTCTAAATTAGAAGCAAATTGGTTGAACATTACTTCTACCTAAAATGGCAGAAAACGCACCTATCTTGGTGATGGACAGGACAGCTAGAGGGGATATGGAGGAGGCTGTTATTTTTTTTTTAATAGGTGTACTTTCACCAATTTGCTGATAATTCATTGAAAGTAGATGATCGGTACAATTGCTGCCAATGCATTTTTTAAAGCTGTATTGTCATGAGTCAAATTTGATCATGTTAGGTTCTTGCATAGGTCCTATAGCATTGATAAGTTTCCACCCTCTTTCCTACATACACACATCTCTCCTGCATACACACAACTCTACTACTATCACACACGCAATTTTCCGAAATACACACACAACTCTCCTCGATACACAAACACAGTTCTAACACATATAGCTTTTCTACAGCTTTGAAGTATGCACTCACACCTCTGTTACATACACGCACTGTTTTGCTACATACTTGTACACAGCTTTCTTACATACACCAACAGCTCTCTTATATACTCATGCAGCTCCACACACACAAACACTTATATATATATATATATATATATATATATATATATATGTACACTCATCCATCGTATACATTACCACATCTTGAAATTCCTTCCAGGAATGTGACTGATCACATGACCTGAAAGGTTCAATGGCTAATCAACAACTTTGTTTGATTGGGACCCTATCCATGCCACCTCACATATCAGGAGTGTCGTTCTTCTTTTCATAAAGAGGTCCAAGGGCTAGTCTTGCAGAAGTTTTTTCAGCTACACAGGATGCGCAACATCCGTGTAAGTCCTGGTGACTTTCTCCCCTGCACTGCACCGATCAGATAGATCAGTGTAGGGCAGGAGAAAGGAGAACAGTTCTTTCAGTGATCATGAAGGATGCTGTCAGTGTTTTCCTCCATCAGAATAAGCAGCCTCTAGACTGTAAGAAACGCACACATTTTAACATCATTTTGATTGTCTAAAATTTACTGCAGCTAAAAATTACATTTGGTTTACAATGCATTTTGCCAGATATGTTGTCACTTGTCAAAGCTAAGAATTTTACATGCTGGGTTTTTTTATGGCACATTTAGCACTGATAAGTTGTCACACTCTTGCTTAATATGTTAACATTCTGTCTGTAAACTGTATATGCATAGCTACCTTTTTGAAGCAATATTGAGATTTACTTAAGAACGTGGGGCCCAATAAATACCATCAATGGTGCCCAGTCCAAGAGATGGTGGATCCTATAGGTAAACACCACCTCATCATGCACTAAAACTTACTAAAAAAAAAAAAGATGTGAAGTTCACACATATAGAAAATGGACATTTTGTGAATACATATTACACGTATTGTAAAATAGATAGAGCTCATATGTAGAGTTTGTTTGATAAACTTTCCTACTACTTTGTCTAAATTAGAAGCAAATTGGTTGAACATTACTTCTACCTAAAATGGCAGAAAACGCACCTATCTTGGTGATGGACAGGACAGCTAGAGGGGATATGGAGGAGGCTGTTATTTTTTTTTTAATAGGTGTACTTTCACCAATTTGCTGATAATTCATTGAAAGTAGATGATCGGTACAATTGCTGCCAATGCATTTTTTAAAGCTGTATTGTCATGAGTCAAATTTGATCATGTTAGGTTCTTGCATAGGTCCTATAGCATTGATAAGTTTCCACCCTCTTTCCTACATACACACATCTCTCCTGCATACACACAACTCTACTACTATCACACACGCAATTTTCCGAAATACACACACAACTCTCCTCCATACACAAACACAGTTCTAACACATATAGCTTTTCTACAGCTTTGAAGTATGCACTCACACCTCTGTTACATACACGCACTGTTTTGCTACATACTTGTACACAGCTTTCTTACATACACCAACAGCTCTCTTATATACTCATGCAGCTCCACACACACAAACACTTATATATATATATATATATATATATATATGTACACTCATCCATCGTATACATTACCACATCTTGAAATTCCTTCCAGGAATGTGACTGATCACATGACCTGAAAGGTTCAATGGCTAATCAACAACTTTGTTTGATTGGGACCCTATCCATGCCACCTCACATATCAGGAGTGTCGTTCTTCTTTTCATAAAGAGGTCCAAGGGCTAGTCTTGCAGAAGTTTTTTCAGCTACACAGGATGCGCAACATCCGTGCAAGTCCTGGTGACTTTCTCCCCTGCACTGCACCGATCAGATAGATCAGTGTGGGGCAGGAGAAAGGAGAACAGTTCTTTCAGTGATCATGAAGGATGCTGTCAGTGTTTTCCTCCATCAGAATAAGCAGCCTCTAGACTGTAAGAAACACACACATTTTAACATCATTTTGATTGTCTAAAATTTACTGCAGCTAAAAATTACATTTGGTTTACAATGCATTTTGCCAGATATGTTGTCACTTGTCAAAGCTAAGAATTTTACATGCTGGGTTTTTTTATGGCACATTTAGCACTGATAAGTTGTCACACTCTTGCTTAATATGTTAACATTCTGTCTGTAAACTGTATATGCATAGCTACCTTTTTGAAGCAATATTGAGATTTACTTAAGAACGTGGGGCCCAATAAATACCATCAATGGTGCCCAGTCCAAGAGATGGTGGATCCTATAGGTAAACACCACCTCATCATGCACTAAAACTTACTAAAAAAAAAAAAGATGTGAAGTTCACACATATAGAAAATGGACATTTTGTGAATACATATTACACGTATTGTAAAATAGATAGAGCTCATATGTAGAGTTTGTTTGATAAACTTTCCTACTACTTTGTCTAAATTAGAAGCAAATTGGTTGAACATTACTTCTACCTAAAATGGCAGAAAACGCACCTATCTTGGTGATGGACAGGACAGCTAGAGGGGATATGGAGGAGGCTGTTATTTTTTTTTTAATAGGTGTACTTTCACCAATTTGCTGATAATTCATTGAAAGTAGATGATCGGTACAATTGCTGCCAATGCATTTTTTAAAGCTGTATTGTCATGAGTCAAATTTGATCATGTTAGGTTCTTGCATAGGTCCTATAGCATTGATAAGTTTCCACCCTCTTTCCTACATACACACATCTCTCCTGCATACACACAACTCTACTACTATCACACACGCAATTTTCCGAAATACACACACAACTCTCCTCCATACACAAACACAGTTCTAACACATATAGCTTTTCTACAGCTTTGAAGTATGCACTCACACCTCTGTTACATACACGCACTGTTTTGCTACATACTTGTACACAGCTTTCTTACATACACCAACAGCTCTCTTATATACTCATGCAGCTCCACACACACAAACACTTATATATATATATATATATATATATATATGTACACTCATCCATCGTATACATTACCACATCTTGAAATTCCTTCCAGGAATGTGACTGATCACATGACCTGAAAGGTTCAATGGCTAATCAACAACTTTGTTTGATTGGGACCCTATCCATGCCACCTCACATATCAGGAGTGTCGTTCTTCTTTTCATAAAGAGGTCCAAGGGCTAGTCTTGCAGAAGTTTTTTCAGCTACACAGGATGCGCAACATCCGTGCAAGTCCTGGTGACTTTCTCCCCTGCACTGCACCGATCAGATAGATCAGTGTGGGGCAGGAGAAAGGAGAACAGTTCTTTCAGTGATCATGAAGGATGCTGTCAGTGTTTTCCTCCATCAGAATAAGCAGCCTCTAGACTGTAAGAAACACACACATTTTAACATCATTTTGATTGTCTAAAATTTACTGCAGCTAAAAATTACATTTGGTTTACAATGCATTTTGCCAGATATGTTGTCACTTGTCAAAGCTAAGAATTTTACATGCTGGGTTTTTTTATGGCACATTTAGCACTGATAAGTTGTCACACTCTTGCTTAATATGTTAACATTCTGTCTGTAAACTGTATATGCATAGCTACCTTTTTGAAGCAATATTGAGATTTACTTAAGAACGTGGGGCCCAATAAATACCATCAATGGTGCCCAGTCCAAGAGATGGTGGATCCTATAGGTAAACACCACCTCATCATGCACTAAAACTTACTAAAAAAAAAAAAGATGTGAAGTTCACACATATAGAAAATGGACATTTTGTGAATACATATTACACGTATTGTAAAATAGATAGAGCTCATATGTAGAGTTTGTTTGATAAACTTTCCTACTACTTTGTCTAAATTAGAAGCAAATTGGTTGAACATTACTTCTACCTAAAATGGCAGAAAACGCACCTATCTTGGTGATGGACAGGACAGCTAGAGGGGATATGGAGGAGGCTGTTATTTTTTTTTTAATAGGTGTACTTTCACCAATTTGCTGATAATTCATTGAAAGTAGATGATCGGTACAATTGCTGCCAATGCATTTTTTAAAGCTGTATTGTCATGAGTCAAATTTGATCATGTTAGGTTCTTGCATAGGTCCTATAGCATTGATAAGTTTCCACCCTCTTTCCTACATACACACATCTCTCCTGCATACACACAACTCTACTACTATCACACACGCAATTTTCCGAAATACACACACAACTCTCCTCCATACACAAACACAGTTCTAACACATATAGCTTTTCTACAGCTTTGAAGTATGCACTCACACCTCTGTTACATACACGCACTGTTTTGCTACATACTTGTACACAGCTTTCTTACATACACCAACAGCTCTCTTATATACTCATGCAGCTCCACACACACAAACACTTATATATATATATATATATATATATATATGTACACTCATCCATCGTATACATTACCACATCTTGAAATTCCTTCCAGGAATGTGACTGATCACATGACCTGAAAGGTTCAATGGCTAATCAACAACTTTGTTTGATTGGGACCCTATCCATGCCACCTCACATATCAGGAGTGTCGTTCTTCTTTTCATAAAGAGGTCCAAGGGCTAGTCTTGCAGAAGTTTTTTCAGCTACACAGGATGCGCAACATCCGTGCAAGTCCTGGTGACTTTCTCCCCTGCACTGCACCGATCAGATAGATCAGTGTGGGGCAGGAGAAAGGAGAACAGTTCTTTCAGTGATCATGAAGGATGCTGTCAGTGTTTTCCTCCATCAGAATAAGCAGCCTCTAGACTGTAAGAAACACACACATTTTAACATCATTTTGATTGTCTAAAATTTACTGCAGCTAAAAATTACATTTGGTTTACAATGCATTTTGCCAGATATGTTGTCACTTGTCAAAGCTAAGAATTTTACATGCTGGGTTTTTTTATGGCACATTTAGCACTGATAAGTTGTCACACTCTTGCTTAATATGTTAACATTCTGTCTGTAAACTGTATATGCATAGCTACCTTTTTGAAGCAATATTGAGATTTACTTAAGAACGTGGGGCCCAATAAATACCATCAATGGTGCCCAGTCCAAGAGATGGTGGATCCTATAGGTAAACACCACCTCATCATGCACTAAAACTTACTAAAAAAAAAAAGATGTGAAGTTCACACATATAGAAAATGGACATTTTGTGAATACATATTACACGTATTGTAAAATAGATAGAGCTCATATGTAGAGTTTGTTTGATAAACTTTCCTACTACTTTGTCTAAATTAGAAGCAAATTGGTTGAACATTACTTCTACCTAAAATGGCAGAAAACGCACCTATCTTGGTGATGGACAGGACAGCTAGAGGGGATATGGAGGAGGCTGTTATTTTTTTTTTAATAGGTGTACTTTCACCAATTTGCTGATAATTCATTGAAAGTAGATGATCGGTACAATTGCTGCCAATGCATTTTTTAAAGCTGTATTGTCATGAGTCAAATTTGATCATGTTAGGTTCTTGCATAGGTCCTATAGCATTGATAAGTTTCCACCCTCTTTCCTACATACACACATCTCTCCTGCATACACACAACTCTACTACTATCACACACGCAATTTTCCGAAATACACACACAACTCTCCTCCATACACAAACACAGTTCTAACACATATAGCTTTTCTACAGCTTTGAAGTATGCACTCACACCTCTGTTACATACACGCACTGTTTTGCTACATACTTGTACACAGCTTTCTTACATACACCAACAGCTCTCTTATATACTCATGCAGCTCCACACACACAAACACTTATATATATATATATATATATATATATATGTACACTCATCCATCGTATACATTACCACATCTTGAAATTCCTTCCAGGAATGTGACTGATCACATGACCTGAAAGGTTCAATGGCTAATCAACAACTTTGTTTGATTGGGACCCTATCCATGCCACCTCACATATCAGGAGTGTCGTTCTTCTTTTCATAAAGAGGTCCAAGGGCTAGTCTTGCAGAAGTTTTTTCAGCTACACAGGATGCGCAACATCCGTGCAAGTCCTGGTGACTTTCTCCCCTGCACTGCACCGATCAGATAGATCAGTGTGGGGCAGGAGAAAGGAGAACAGTTCTTTCAGTGATCATGAAGGATGCTGTCAGTGTTTTCCTCCATCAGAATAAGCAGCCTCTAGACTGTAAGAAACACACACATTTTAACATCATTTTGATTGTCTAAAATTTACTGCAGCTAAAAATTACATTTGGTTTACAATGCATTTTGCCAGATATGTTGTCACTTGTCAAAGCTAAGAATTTTACATGCTGGGTTTTTTTATGGCACATTTAGCACTGATAAGTTGTCACACTCTTGCTTAATATGTTAACATTCTGTCTGTAAACTGTATATGCATAGCTACCTTTTTGAAGCAATATTGAGATTTACTTAAGAACGTGGGGCCCAATAAATACCATCAATGGTGCCCAGTCCAAGAGATGGTGGATCCTATAGGTAAACACCACCTCATCATGCACTAAAACTTACTAAAAAAAAAAAAGATGTGAAGTTCACACATATAGAAAATGGACATTTTGTGAATACATATTACACGTATTGTAAAATAGATAGAGCTCATATGTAGAGTTTGTTTGATAAACTTTCCTACTACTTTGTCTAAATTAGAAGCAAATTGGTTGAACATTACTTCTACCTAAAATGGCAGAAAACGCACCTATCTTGGTGATGGACAGGACAGCTAGAGCGGATATGGAGGAGGCTGTTATTTTTTTTTTAATAGGTGTACTTTCACCAATTTGCTGATAATTCATTGAAAGTAGATGATCGGTACAATTGCTGCCAATGCATTTTTTAAAGCTGTATTGTCATGAGTCAAATTTGATCATGTTAGGTTCTTGCATAGGTCCTATAGTATTGATAAGTTTCCACCCTCTTTCCTACATACACACATCTCTCCTGCATACACACAACTCTACTACTATCACACACGCAATTTTCCGAAATACACACACAACTCTCCTCCATACACAAACACAGTTCTAACACATATAGCTTTTCTACAGCTTTGAAGTATGCACTCACACCTCTGTTACATACACGCACTGTTTTGCTACATACTTGTACACAGCTTTCTTACATACACCAACAGCTCTCTTATATACTCATGCAGCTCCACACACACAAACACTTATATATATATATATATATATATATATATATATATATGTACACTCATCCATCGTATACATTACCACATCTTGAAATTCCTTCCAGGAATGTGACTGATCACATGACCTGAAAGGTTCAATGGCTAATCAACAACTTTGTTTGATTGGGACCCTATCCATGCCACCTCACATATCAGGAGTGTCGTTCTTCTTTTCATAAAGAGGTCCAAGGGCTAGTCTTGCAGAAGTTTTTTCAGCTACACAGGATGCGCAACATCCGTGCAAGTCCTGGTGACTTTCTCCCCTGCACTGCACCGATCAGATAGATCAGTGTGGGGCAGGAGAAAGGAGAACAGTTCTTTCAGTGATCATGAAGGATGCTGTCAGTGTTTTCCTCCATCAGAATAAGCAGCCTCTAGACTGTAAGAAACACACACATTTTAACATCATTTTGATTGTCTAAAATTTACTGCAGCTAAAAATTACATTTGGTTTACAATGCATTTTGCCAGATATGTTGTCACTTGTCAAAGCTAAGAATTTTACATGCTGGGTTTTTTTATGGCACATTTAGCACTGATAAGTTGTCACACTCTTGCTTAATATGTTAACATTCTGTCTGTAAACTGTATATGCATAGCTACCTTTTTGAAGCAATATTGAGATTTACTTAAGAACGTGGGGCCCAATAAATACCATCAATGGTGCCCAGTCCAAGAGATGGTGGATCCTATAGGTAAACACCACCTCATCATGCACTAAAACTTACTAAAAAAAAAAAAGATGTGAAGTTCACACATATAGAAAATGGACATTTTGTGAATACATATTACACGTATTGTAAAATAGATAGAGCTCATATGTAGAGTTTGTTTGATAAACTTTCCTACTACTTTGTCTAAATTAGAAGCAAATTGGTTGAACATTACTTCTACCTAAAATGGCAGAAAACGCACCTATCTTGGTGATGGACAGGACAGCTAGAGGGGATATGGAGGAGGCTGTTATTTTTTTTTTAATAGGTGTACTTTCACCAATTTGCTGATAATTCATTGAAAGTAGATGATCGGTACAATTGCTGCCAATGCATTTTTTAAAGCTGTATTGTCATGAGTCAAATTTGATCATGTTAGGTTCTTGCATAGGTCCTATAGCATTGATAAGTTTCCACCCTCTTTCCTACATACACACATCTCTCCTGCATACACACAACTCTACTACTATCACACACGCAATTTTCCGAAATACACACACAACTCTCCTCCATACACAAACACAGTTCTAACACATATAGCTTTTCTACAGCTTTGAAGTATGCACTCACACCTCTGTTACATACACGCACTGTTTTGCTACATACTTGTACACAGCTTTCTTACATACACCAACAGCTCTCTTATATACTCATGCAGCTCCACACACACAAACACTTATATATATATATATATATATATATATATATGTACACTCATCCATCGTATACATTACCACATCTTGAAATTCCTTCCAGGAATGTGACTGATCACATGACCTGAAAGGTTCAATGGCTAATCAACAACTTTGTTTGATTGGGACCCTATCCATGCCACCTCACATATCAGGAGTGTCGTTCTTCTTTTCATAAAGAGGTCCAAGGGCTAGTCTTGCAGAAGTTTTTTCAGCTACACAGGATGCGCAACATCCGTGCAAGTCCTGGTGACTTTCTCCCCTGCACTGCACCGATCAGATAGATCAGTGTGGGGCAGGAGAAAGGAGAACAGTTCTTTCAGTGATCATGAAGGATGCTGTCAGTGTTTTCCTCCATCAGAATAAGCAGCCTCTAGACTGTAAGAAACACACACATTTTAACATCATTTTGATTGTCTAAAATTTACTGCAGCTAAAAATTACATTTGGTTTACAATGCATTTTGCCAGATATGTTGTCACTTGTCAAAGCTAAGAATTTTACATGCTGGGTTTTTTTATGGCACATTTAGCACTGATAAGTTGTCACACTCTTGCTTAATATGTTAACATTCTGTCTGTAAACTGTATATGCATAGCTACCTTTTTGAAGCAATATTGAGATTTACTTAAGAACGTGGGGCCCAATAAATACCATCAATGGTGCCCAGTCCAAGAGATGGTGGATCCTATAGGTAAACACCACCTCATCATGCACTAAAACTTACTAAAAAAAAAAAAGATGTGAAGTTCACACATATAGAAAATGGACATTTTGTGAATACATATTACACGTATTGTAAAATAGATAGAGCTCATATGTAGAGTTTGTTTGATAAACTTTCCTACTACTTTGTCTAAATTAGAAGCAAATTGGTTGAACATTACTTCTACCTAAAATGGCAGAAAACGCACCTATCTTGGTGATGGACAGGACAGCTAGAGGGGATATGGAGGAGGCTGTTATTTTTTTTTTAATAGGTGTACTTTCACCAATTTGCTGATAATTCATTGAAAGTAGATGATCGGTACAATTGCTGCCAATGCATTTTTTAAAGCTGTATTGTCATGAGTCAAATTTGATCATGTTAGGTTCTTGCATAGGTCCTATAGTATTGATAAGTTTCCACCCTCTTTCCTACATACACACATCTCTCCTGCATACACACAACTCTACTACTATCACACACGCAATTTTCCGAAATACACACACAACTCTCCTCCATACACAAACACAGTTCTAACACATATAGCTTTTCTACAGCTTTGAAGTATGCACTCACACCTCTGTTACATACACGCACTGTTTTGCTACATACTTGTACACAGCTTTCTTACATACACCAACAGCTCTCTTATATACTCATGCAGCTCCACACACACAAACACTTATATATATATATATATATATATATATGTACACTCATCCATCGTATACATTACCACATCTTGAAATTCCTTCCAGGAATGTGACTGATCACATGACCTGAAAGGTTCAATGGCTAATCAACAACTTTGTTTGATTGGGACCCTATCCATGCCACCTCACATATCAGGAGTGTCGTTCTTCTTTTCATAAAGAGGTCCAAGGGCTAGTCTTGCAGAAGTTTTTTCAGCTACACAGGATGCGCAACATCCGTGCAAGTCCTGGTGACTTTCTCCCCTGCACTGCACCGATCAGATAGATCAGTGTGGGGCAGGAGAAAGGAGAACAGTTCTTTCAGTGATCATGAAGGATGCTGTCAGTGTTTTCCTCCATCAGAATAAGCAGCCTCTAGACTGTAAGAAACACACACATTTTAACATCATTTTGATTGTCTAAAATTTACTGCAGCTAAAAATTACATTTGGTTTACAATGCATTTTGCCAGATATGTTGTCACTTGTCAAAGCTAAGAATTTTACATGCTGGGTTTTTTTATGGCACATTTAGCACTGATAAGTTGTCACACTCTTGCTTAATATGTTAACATTCTGTCTGTAAACTGTATATGCATAGCTACCTTTTTGAAGCAATATTGAGATTTACTTAAGAACGTGGGGCCCAATAAATACCATCAATGGTGCCCAGTCCAAGAGATGGTGGATCCTATAGGTAAACACCACCTCATCATGCACTAAAACTTACTAAAAAAAAAAAAGATGTGAAGTTCACACATATAGAAAATGGACATTTTGTGAATACATATTACACGTATTGTAAAATAGATAGAGCTCATATGTAGAGTTTGTTTGATAAACTTTCCTACTACTTTGTCTAAATTAGAAGCAAATTGGTTGAACATTACTTCTACCTAAAATGGCAGAAAACGCACCTATCTTGGTGATGGACAGGACAGCTAGAGCGGATATGGAGGAGGCTGTTATTTTTTTTTTAATAGGTGTACTTTCACCAATTTGCTGATAATTCATTGAAAGTAGATGATCGGTACAATTGCTGCCAATGCATTTTTTAAAGCTGTATTGTCATGAGTCAAATTTGATCATGTTAGGTTCTTGCATAGGTCCTATAGTATTGATAAGTTTCCACCCTCTTTCCTACATACACACATCTCTCCTGCATACACACAACTCTACTACTATCACACACGCAATTTTCCGAAATACACACACAACTCTCCTCCATACACAAACACAGTTCTAACACATATAGCTTTTCTACAGCTTTGAAGTATGCACTCACACCTCTGTTACATACACGCACTGTTTTGCTACATACTTGTACACAGCTTTCTTACATACACCAACAGCTCTCTTATATACTCATGCAGCTCCACACACACAAACACTTATATATATATATATATATATATATATATATATATATGTACACTCATCCATCGTATACATTACCACATCTTGAAATTCCTTCCAGGAATGTGACTGATCACATGACCTGAAAGGTTCAATGGCTAATCAACAACTTTGTTTGATTGGGACCCTATCCATGCCACCTCACATATCAGGAGTGTCGTTCTTCTTTTCATAAAGAGGTCCAAGGGCTAGTCTTGCAGAAGTTTTTTCAGCTACACAGGATGCGCAACATCCGTGCAAGTCCTGGTGACTTTCTCCCCTGCACTGCACCGATCAGATAGATCAGTGTGGGGCAGGAGAAAGGAGAACAGTTCTTTCAGTGATCATGAAGGATGCTGTCAGTGTTTTCCTCCATCAGAATAAGCAGCCTCTAGACTGTAAGAAACACACACATTTTAACATCATTTTGATTGTCTAAAATTTACTGCAGCTAAAAATTACATTTGGTTTACAATGCATTTTGCCAGATATGTTGTCACTTGTCAAAGCTAAGAATTTTACATGCTGGGTTTTTTTATGGCACATTTAGCACTGATAAGTTGTCACACTCTTGCTTAATATGTTAACATTCTGTCTGTAAACTGTATATGCATAGCTACCTTTTTGAAGCAATATTGAGATTTACTTAAGAACGTGGGGCCCAATAAATACCATCAATGGTGCCCAGTCCAAGAGATGGTGGATCCTATAGGTAAACACCACCTCATCATGCACTAAAACTTACTAAAAAAAAAAAAGATGTGAAGTTCACACATATAGAAAATGGACATTTTGTGAATACATATTACACGTATTGTAAAATAGATAGAGCTCATATGTAGAGTTTGTTTGATAAACTTTCCTACTACTTTGTCTAAATTAGAAGCAAATTGGTTGAACATTACTTCTACCTAAAATGGCAGAAAACGCACCTATCTTGGTGATGGACAGGACAGCTAGAGGGGATATGGAGGAGGCTGTTATTTTTTTTTTAATAGGTGTACTTTCACCAATTTGCTGATAATTCATTGAAAGTAGATGATCGGTACAATTGCTGCCAATGCATTTTTTAAAGCTGTATTGTCATGAGTCAAATTTGATCATGTTAGGTTCTTGCATAGGTCCTATAGCATTGATAAGTTTCCACCCTCTTTCCTACATACACACATCTCTCCTGCATACACACAACTCTACTACTATCACACACGCAATTTTCCGAAATACACACACAACTCTCCTCCATACACAAACACAGTTCTAACACATATAGCTTTTCTACAGCTTTGAAGTATGCACTCACACCTCTGTTACATACACGCACTGTTTTGCTACATACTTGTACACAGCTTTCTTACATACACCAACAGCTCTCTTATATACTCATGCAGCTCCACACACACAAACACTTATATATATATATATATATATATATATATATGTACACTCATCCATCGTATACATTACCACATCTTGAAATTCCTTCCAGGAATGTGACTGATCACATGACCTGAAAGGTTCAATGGCTAATCAACAACTTTGTTTGATTGGGACCCTATCCATGCCACCTCACATATCAGGAGTGTCGTTCTTCTTTTCATAAAGAGGTCCAAGGGCTAGTCTTGCAGAAGTTTTTTCAGCTACACAGGATGCGCAACATCCGTGCAAGTCCTGGTGACTTTCTCCCCTGCACTGCACCGATCAGATAGATCAGTGTGGGGCAGGAGAAAGGAGAACAGTTCTTTCAGTGATCATGAAGGATGCTGTCAGTGTTTTCCTCCATCAGAATAAGCAGCCTCTAGACTGTAAGAAACACACACATTTTAACATCATTTTGATTGTCTAAAATTTACTGCAGCTAAAAATTACATTTGGTTTACAATGCATTTTGCCAGATATGTTGTCACTTGTCAAAGCTAAGAATTTTACATGCTGGGTTTTTTTATGGCACATTTAGCACTGATAAGTTGTCACACTCTTGCTTAATATGTTAACATTCTGTCTGTAAACTGTATATGCATAGCTACCTTTTTGAAGCAATATTGAGATTTACTTAAGAACGTGGGGCCCAATAAATACCATCAATGGTGCCCAGTCCAAGAGATGGTGGATCCTATAGGTAAACACCACCTCATCATGCACTAAAACTTACTAAAAAAAAAAAAGATGTGAAGTTCACACATATAGAAAATGGACATTTTGTGAATACATATTACACGTATTGTAAAATAGATAGAGCTCATATGTAGAGTTTGTTTGATAAACTTTCCTACTACTTTGTCTAAATTAGAAGCAAATTGGTTGAACATTACTTCTACCTAAAATGGCAGAAAACGCACCTATCTTGGTGATGGACAGGACAGCTAGAGGGGATATGGAGGAGGCTGTTATTTTTTTTTTAATAGGTGTACTTTCACCAATTTGCTGATAATTCATTGAAAGTAGATGATCGGTACAATTGCTGCCAATGCATTTTTTAAAGCTGTATTGTCATGAGTCAAATTTGATCATGTTAGGTTCTTGCATAGGTCCTATAGTATTGATAAGTTTCCACCCTCTTTCCTACATACACACATCTCTCCTGCATACACACAACTCTACTACTATCACACACGCAATTTTCCGAAATACACACACAACTCTCCTCCATACACAAACACAGTTCTAACACATATAGCTTTTCTACAGCTTTGAAGTATGCACTCACACCTCTGTTACATACACGCACTGTTTTGCTACATACTTGTACACAGCTTTCTTACATACACCAACAGCTCTCTTATATACTCATGCAGCTCCACACACACAAACACTTATATATATATATATATATATATATATGTACACTCATCCATCGTATACATTACCACATCTTGAAATTCCTTCCAGGAATGTGACTGATCACATGACCTGAAAGGTTCAATGGCTAATCAACAACTTTGTTTGATTGGGACCCTATCCATGCCACCTCACATATCAGGAGTGTCGTTCTTCTTTTCATAAAGAGGTCCAAGGGCTAGTCTTGCAGAAGTTTTTTCAGCTACACAGGATGCGCAACATCCGTGCAAGTCCTGGTGACTTTCTCCCCTGCACTGCACCGATCAGATAGATCAGTGTGGGGCAGGAGAAAGGAGAACAGTTCTTTCAGTGATCATGAAGGATGCTGTCAGTGTTTTCCTCCATCAGAATAAGCAGCCTCTAGACTGTAAGAAACACACACATTTTAACATCATTTTGATTGTCTAAAATTTACTGCAGCTAAAAATTACATTTGGTTTACAATGCATTTTGCCAGATATGTTGTCACTTGTCAAAGCTAAGAATTTTACATGCTGGGTTTTTTTATGGCACATTTAGCACTGATAAGTTGTCACACTCTTGCTTAATATGTTAACATTCTGTCTGTAAACTGTATATGCATAGCTACCTTTTTGAAGCAATATTGAGATTTACTTAAGAACGTGGGGCCCAATAAATACCATCAATGGTGCCCAGTCCAAGAGATGGTGGATCCTATAGGTAAACACCACCTCATCATGCACTAAAACTTACTAAAAAAAAAAAAGATGTGAAGTTCACACATATAGAAAATGGACATTTTGTGAATACATATTACACGTATTGTAAAATAGATAGAGCTCATATGTAGAGTTTGTTTGATAAACTTTCCTACTACTTTGTCTAAATTAGAAGCAAATTGGTTGAACATTACTTCTACCTAAAATGGCAGAAAACGCACCTATCTTGGTGATGGACAGGACAGCTAGAGGGGATATGGAGGAGGCTGTTATTTTTTTTTTAATAGGTGTACTTTCACCAATTTGCTGATAATTCATTGAAAGTAGATGATCGGTACAATTGCTGCCAATGCATTTTTTAAAGCTGTATTGTCATGAGTCAAATTTGATCATGTTAGGTTCTTGCATAGGTCCTATAGTATTGATAAGTTTCCACCCTCTTTCCTACATACACACATCTCTCCTGCATACACACAACTCTACTACTATCACACACGCAATTTTCCGAAATACACACACAACTCTCCTCCATACACAAACACAGTTCTAACACATATAGCTTTTCTACAGCTTTGAAGTATGCACTCACACCTCTGTTACATACACGCACTGTTTTGCTACATACTTGTACACAGCTTTCTTACATACACCAACAGCTCTCTTATATACTCATGCAGCTCCACACACACAAACACTTATATATATATATATATATATATATATGTACACTCATCCATCGTATACATTACCACATCTTGAAATTCCTTCCAGGAATGTGACTGATCACATGACCTGAAAGGTTCAATGGCTAATCAACAACTTTGTTTGATTGGGACCCTATCCATGCCACCTCACATATCAGGAGTGTCGTTCTTCTTTTCATAAAGAGGTCCAAGGGCTAGTCTTGCAGAAGTTTTTTCAGCTACACAGGATGCGCAACATCCGTGCAAGTCCTGGTGACTTTCTCCCCTGCACTGCACCGATCAGATAGATCAGTGTGGGGCAGGAGAAAGGAGAACAGTTCTTTCAGTGATCATGAAGGATGCTGTCAGTGTTTTCCTCCATCAGAATAAGCAGCCTCTAGACTGTAAGAAACACACACATTTTAACATCATTTTGATTGTCTAAAATTTACTGCAGCTAAAAATTACATTTGGTTTACAATGCATTTTGCCAGATATGTTGTCACTTGTCAAAGCTAAGAATTTTACATGCTGGGTTTTTTTATGGCACATTTAGCACTGATAAGTTGTCACACTCTTGCTTAATATGTTAACATTCTGTCTGTAAACTGTATATGCATAGCTACCTTTTTGAAGCAATATTGAGATTTACTTAAGAACGTGGGGCCCAATAAATACCATCAATGGTGCCCAGTCCAAGAGATGGTGGATCCTATAGGTAAACACCACCTCATCATGCACTAAAACTTACTAAAAAAAAAAAAGATGTGAAGTTCACACATATAGAAAATGGACATTTTGTGAATACATATTACACGTATTGTAAAATAGATAGAGCTCATATGTAGAGTTTGTTTGATAAACTTTCCTACTACTTTGTCTAAATTAGAAGCAAATTGGTTGAACATTACTTCTACCTAAAATGGCAGAAAACGCACCTATCTTGGTGATGGACAGGACAGCTAGAGGGGATATGGAGGAGGCTGTTATTTTTTTTTTAATAGGTGTACTTTCACCAATTTGCTGATAATTCATTGAAAGTAGATGATCGGTACAATTGCTGCCAATGCATTTTTTAAAGCTGTATTGTCATGAGTCAAATTTGATCATGTTAGGTTCTTGCATAGGTCCTATAGTATTGATAAGTTTCCACCCTCTTTCCTACATACACACATCTCTCCTGCATACACACAACTCTACTACTATCACACACGCAATTTTCCGAAATACACACACAACTCTCCTCCATACACAAACACAGTTCTAACACATATAGCTTTTCTACAGCTTTGAAGTATGCACTCACACCTCTGTTACATACACGCACTGTTTTGCTACATACTTGTACACAGCTTTCTTACATACACCAACAGCTCTCTTATATACTCATGCAGCTCCACACACACAAACACTTATATATATATATATATATATATATATGTACACTCATCCATCGTATACATTACCACATCTTGAAATTCCTTCCAGGAATGTGACTGATCACATGACCTGAAAGGTTCAATGGCTAATCAACAACTTTGTTTGATTGGGACCCTATCCATGCCACCTCACATATCAGGAGTGTCGTTCTTCTTTTCATAAAGAGGTCCAAGGGCTAGTCTTGCAGAAGTTTTTTCAGCTACACAGGATGCGCAACATCCGTGCAAGTCCTGGTGACTTTCTCCCCTGCACTGCACCGATCAGATAGATCAGTGTGGGGCAGGAGAAAGGAGAACAGTTCTTTCAGTGATCATGAAGGATGCTGTCAGTGTTTTCCTCCATCAGAATAAGCAGCCTCTAGACTGTAAGAAACACACACATTTTAACATCATTTTGATTGTCTAAAATTTACTGCAGCTAAAAATTACATTTGGTTTACAATGCATTTTGCCAGATATGTTGTCACTTGTCAAAGCTAAGAATTTTACATGCTGGGTTTTTTTATGGCACATTTAGCACTGATAAGTTGTCACACTCTTGCTTAATATGTTAACATTCTGTCTGTAAACTGTATATGCATAGCTACCTTTTTGAAGCAATATTGAGATTTACTTAAGAACGTGGGGCCCAATAAATACCATCAATGGTGCCCAGTCCAAGAGATGGTGGATCCTATAGGTAAACACCACCTCATCATGCACTAAAACTTACTAAAAAAAAAAAAGATGTGAAGTTCACACATATAGAAAATGGACATTTTGTGAATACATATTACACGTATTGTAAAATAGATAGAGCTCATATGTAGAGTTTGTTTGATAAACTTTCCTACTACTTTGTCTAAATTAGAAGCAAATTGGTTGAACATTACTTCTACCTAAAATGGCAGAAAACGCACCTATCTTGGTGATGGACAGGACAGCTAGAGGGGATATGGAGGAGGCTGTTATTTTTTTTTTAATAGGTGTACTTTCACCAATTTGCTGATAATTCATTGAAAGTAGATGATCGGTACAATTGCTGCCAATGCATTTTTTAAAGCTGTATTGTCATGAGTCAAATTTGATCATGTTAGGTTCTTGCATAGGTCCTATAGCATTGATAAGTTTCCACCCTCTTTCCTACATACACACATCTCTCCTGCATACACACAACTCTACTACTATCACACACGCAATTTTCCGAAATACACACACAACTCTCCTCCATACACAAACACAGTTCTAACACATATAGCTTTTCTACAGCTTTGAAGTATGCACTCACACCTCTGTTACATACACGCACTGTTTTGCTACATACTTGTACACAGCTTTCTTACATACACCAACAGCTCTCTTATATACTCATGCAGCTCCACACACACAAACACTTATATATATATATATATATATATATATATATATATATGTACACTCATCCATCGTATACATTACCACATCTTGAAATTCCTTCCAGGAATGTGACTGATCACATGACCTGAAAGGTTCAATGGCTAATCAACAACTTTGTTTGATTGGGACCCTATCCATGCCACCTCACATATCAGGAGTGTCGTTCTTCTTTTCATAAAGAGGTCCAAGGGCTAGTCTTGCAGAAGTTTTTTCAGCTACACAGGATGCGCAACATCCGTGCAAGTCCTGGTGACTTTCTCCCCTGCACTGCACCGATCAGATAGATCAGTGTGGGGCAGGAGAAAGGAGAACAGTTCTTTCAGTGATCATGAAGGATGCTGTCAGTGTTTTCCTCCATCAGAATAAGCAGCCTCTAGACTGTAAGAAACACACACATTTTAACATCATTTTGATTGTCTAAAATTTACTGCAGCTAAAAATTACATTTGGTTTACAATGCATTTTGCCTGATATGTTGTCACTTGTCAAAGCTAAGAATTTTACATGCTGGGTTTTTTTATGGCACATTTAGCACTGATAAGTTGTCACACTCTTGCTTAATATGTTAACATTCTGTCTGTAAACTGTATATGCATAGCTACCTTTTTGAAGCAATATTGAGATTTACTTAAGAACGTGGGGCCCAATAAATACCATCAATGGTGCCCAGTCCAAGAGATGGTGGATCCTATAGGTAAACACCACCTCATCATGCACTAAAACTTACTAAAAAAAAAAAAGATGTGAAGTTCACACATATAGAAAATGGACATTTTGTGAATACATATTACACGTATTGTAAAATAGATAGAGCTCATATGTAGAGTTTGTTTGATAAACTTTCCTACTACTTTGTCTAAATTAGAAGCAAATTGGTTGAACATTACTTCTACCTAAAATGGCAGAAAACGCACCTATCTTGGTGATGGACAGGACAGCTAGAGGGGATATGGAGGAGGCTGTTATTTTTTTTTTAATAGGTGTACTTTCACCAATTTGCTGATAATTCATTGAAAGTAGATGATCGGTACAATTGCTGCCAATGCATTTTTTAAAGCTGTATTGTCATGAGTCAAATTTGATCATGTTAGGTTCTTGCATAGGTCCTATAGCATTGATAAGTTTCCACCCTCTTTCCTACATACACACATCTCTCCTGCATACACACAACTCTACTACTATCACACACGCAATTTTCCGAAATACACACACAACTCTCCTCCATACACAAACACAGTTCTAACACATATAGCTTTTCTACAGCTTTGAAGTATGCACTCACACCTCTGTTACATACACGCACTGTTTTGCTACATACTTGTACACAGCTTTCTTACATACACCAACAGCTCTCTTATATACTCATGCAGCTCCACACACACAAACACTTATATATATATATATATATATATATATATATATATATGTACACTCATCCATCGTATACATTACCACATCTTGAAATTCCTTCCAGGAATGTGACTGATCACATGACCTGAAAGGTTCAATGGCTAATCAACAACTTTGTTTGATTGGGACCCTATCCATGCCACCTCACATATCAGGAGTGTCGTTCTTCTTTTCATAAAGAGGTCCAAGGGCTAGTCTTGCAGAAGTTTTTTCAGCTACACAGGATGCGCAACATCCGTGCAAGTCCTGGTGACTTTCTCCCCTGCACTGCACCGATCAGATAGATCAGTGTGGGGCAGGAGAAAGGAGAACAGTTCTTTCAGTGATCATGAAGGATGCTGTCAGTGTTTTCCTCCATCAGAATAAGCAGCCTCTAGACTGTAAGAAACACACACATTTTAACATCATTTTGATTGTCTAAAATTTACTGCAGCTAAAAATTACATTTGGTTTACAACGCATTTTGCCAGATATGTTGTCACTTGTCAAAGCTAAGAATTTTACATGCTGGGTTTTTTTATGGCACATTTAGCACTGATAAGTTGTCACACTCTTGCTTAATATGTTAACATTCTGTCTGTAAACTGTATATGCATAGCTACCTTTTTGAAGCAATATTGAGATTTACTTAAGAACGTGGGGCCCAATAAATACCATCAATGGTGCCCAGTCCAAGAGATGGTGGATCCTATAGGTAAACACCACCTCATCATGCACTAAAACTTACTAAAAAAAAAAAAGATGTGAAGTTCACACATATAGAAAATGGACATTTTGTGAATACATATTACACGTATTGTAAAATAGATAGAGCTCATATGTAGAGTTTGTTTGATAAACTTTCCTACTACTTTGTCTAAATTAGAAGCAAATTGGTTGAACATTACTTCTACCTAAAATGGCAGAAAACGCACCTATCTTGGTGATGGACAGGACAGCTAGAGGGGATATGGAGGAGGCTGTTATTTTTTTTTTAATAGGTGTACTTTCACCAATTTGCTGATAATTCATTGAAAGTAGATGATCGGTACAATTGCTGCCAATGCATTTTTTAAAGCTGTATTGTCATGAGTCAAATTTGATCATGTTAGGTTCTTGCATAGGTCCTATAGCATTGATAAGTTTCCACCCTCTTTCCTACATACACACATCTCTCCTGCATACACACAACTCTACTACTATCACACACGCAATTTTCCGAAATACACACACAACTCTCCTCCATACACAAACACAGTTCTAACACATATAGCTTTTCTACAGCTTTGAAGTATGCACTCACACCTCTGTTAAATACACGCACTGTTTTGCTACATACTTGTACACAGCTTTCTTACATACACCAACAGCTCTCTTATATACTCATGCAGCTCCACACACACAAACACTTATATATATATATATATATATATATATATATGTACACTCATCCATCGTATACATTACCACATCTTGAAATTCCTTCCAGGAATGTGACTGATCACATGACCTGAAAGGTTCAATGGCTAATCAACAACTTTGTTTGATTGGGACCCTATCCATGCCACCTCACATATCTGGAGTGTCGTTCTTCTTTTCATAAAGAGGTCCAAGGGCTAGTCTTGCAGAAGTTTTTTCAGCTACACAGGATGCGCAACATCCGTGCAAGTCCTGGTGACTTTCTCCCCTGCACTGCACCGATCAGATAGATCAGTGTGGGGCAGGAGAAAGGAGAACAGTTCTTTCAGTGATCATGAAGGATGCTGTCAGTGTTTTCCTCCATCAGAATAAGCAGCCTCTAGACTGTAAGAAACACACACATTTTAACATCATTTTGATTGTCTAAAATTTACTGCAGCTAAAAATTACATTTGGTTTACAACGCATTTTGCCAGATATGTTGTCACTTGTCAAAGCTAAGAATTTTACATGCTGGGTTTTTTTATGGCACATTTAGCACTGATAAGTTGTCACACTCTTGCTTAATATGTTAACATTCTGTCTGTAAACTGTATATGCATAGCTACCTTTTTGAAGCAATATTGAGATTTACTTAAGAACGTGGGGCCCAATAAATACCATCAATGGTGCCCAGTCCAAGAGATGGTGGATCCTATAGGTAAACACCACCTCATCATGCACTAAAACTTACTAAAAAAAAAAAAGATGTGAAGTTCACACATATAGAAAATGGACATTTTGTGAATACATATTACACGTATTGTAAAATAGATAGAGCTCATATGTAGAGTTTGTTTGATAAACTTTCCTACTACTTTGTCTAAATTAGAAGCAAATTGGTTGAACATTACTTCTACCTAAAATGGCAGAAAACGCACCTATCTTGGTGATGGACAGGACAGCTAGAGGGGATATGGAGGAGGCTGTTATTTTTTTTTTAATAGGTGTACTTTCACCAATTTGCTGATAATTCATTGAAAGTAGATGATTGGTACAATTGCTGCCAATGCATTTTTTAAAGCTGTATTGTCATGAGTCAAATTTGATCATGTTAGGTTCTTGCATAGGTCCTATAGCATTGATAAGTTTCCACCCTCTTTCCTACATACACACATCTCTCCTGCATACACACAACTCTACTACTATCACACACGCAATTTTCCGAAATACACACACAACTCTCCTCCATACACAAACACAGTTCTAACACATATAGCTTTTCTACAGCTTTGAAGTATGCACTCACACCTCTGTTAAATACACGCACTGTTTTGCTACATACTTGTACACAGCTTTCTTACATACACCAACAGCTCTCTTATATACTCATGCAGCTCCACACACACAAACACTTATATATATATATATATATATATATGTACACTCATCCATCGTATACATTACCACATCTTGAAATTCCTTCCAGGAATGTGACTGATCACATGACCTGAAAGGTTCAATGGCTAATCAACAACTTTGTTTGATTGGGACCCTATCCATGCCACCTCACATATCTGGAGTGTCGTTCTTCTTTTCATAAAGAGGTCCAAGGGCTAGTCTTGCAGAAGTTTTTTCAGCTACACAGGATGCGCAACATCCGTGCAAGTCCTGGTGACTTTCTCCCCTGCACTGCACCGATCAGATAGATCAGTGTGGGGCAGGAGAAAGGAGAACAGTTCTTTCAGTGATCATGAAGGATGCTGTCAGTGTTTTCCTCCATCAGAATAAGCAGCCTCTAGACTGTAAGAAACACACACATTTTAACATCATTTTGATTGTCTAAAATTTACTGCAGCTAAAAATTACATTTGGTTTACAATGCATTTTGCCAGATATGTTGTCACTTGTCAAAGCTAAGAATTTTACATGCTGGGTTTTTTTATGGCACATTTAGCACTGATAAGTTGTCACACTCTTGCTTAATATGTTAACATTCTGTCTGTAAACTGTATATGCATAGCTACCTTTTTGAAGCAATATTGAGATTTACTTAAGAACGTGGGGCCCAATAAATACCATCAATGGTGCCCAGTCCAAGAGATGGTGGATCCTATAGGTAAACACCACCTCATCATGCACTAAAACTTACTAAAAAAAAAAAAGATGTGAAGTTCACACATATAGAAAATGGACATTTTGTGAATACATATTACACGTATTGTAAAATAGATAGAGCTCATATGTAGAGTTTGTTTGATAAACTTTCCTACTACTTTGTCTAAATTAGAAGCAAATTGGTTGAACATTACTTCTACCTAAAATGGCAGAAAACGCACCTATCTTGGTGATGGACAGGACAGCTAGAGGGGATATGGAGGAGGCTGTTATTTTTTTTTTAATAGGTGTACTTTCACCAATTTGCTGATAATTCATTGAAAGTAGATGATCGGTACAATTGCTGCCAATGCATTTTTTAAAGCTGTATTGTCATGAGTCAAATTTGATCATGTTAGGTTCTTGCATAGGTCCTATAGCATTGATAAGTTTCCACCCTCTTTCCTACATACACACATCTCTCCTGCATACACACAACTCTACTACTATCACACACGCAATTTTCCGAAATACACACACAACTCTCCTCCATACACAAACACAGTTCTAACACATATAGCTTTTCTACAGCTTTGAAGTATGCACTCACACCTCTGTTAAATACACGCACTGTTTTGCTACATACTTGTACACAGCTTTCTTACATACACCAACAGCTCTCTTATATACTCATGCAGCTCCACACACACAAACACTTATATATATATATATATATATATATATATATGTACACTCATCCATCGTATACATTACCACATCTTGAAATTCCTTCCAGGAATGTGACTGATCACATGACCTGAAAGGTTCAATGGCTAATCAACAACTTTGTTTGATTGGGACCCTATCCATGCCACCTCACATATCAGGAGTGTCGTTCTTCTTTTCATAAAGAGGTCCAAGGGCTAGTCTTGCAGAAGTTTTTTCAGCTACACAGGATGCGCAACATCCGTGCAAGTCCTGGTGACTTTCTCCCCTGCACTGCACCGATCAGATAGATCAGTGTGGGGCAGGAGAAAGGAGAACAGTTCTTTCAGTGATCATGAAGGATGCTGTCAGTGTTTTCCTCCATCAGAATAAGCAGCCTCTAGACTGTAAGAAACACACACATTTTAACATCATTTTGATTGTCTAAAATTTACTGCAGCTAAAAATTACATTTGGTTTACAACGCATTTTGCCAGATATGTTGTCACTTGTCAAAGCTAAGAATTTTACATGCTGGGTTTTTTTATGGCACATTTAGCACTGATAAGTTGTCACACTCTTGCTTAATATGTTAACATTCTGTCTGTAAACTGTATATGCATAGCTACCTTTTTGAAGCAATATTGAGATTTACTTAAGAACGTGGGGCCCAATAAATACCATCAATGGTGCCCAGTCCAAGAGATGGTGGATCCTATAGGTAAACACCACCTCATCATGCACTAAAACTTACTAAAAAAAAAAAAGATGTGAAGTTCACACATATAGAAAATGGACATTTTGTGAATACATATTACACGTATTGTAAAATAGATAGAGCTCATATGTAGAGTTTGTTTGATAAACTTTCCTACTACTTTGTCTAAATTAGAAGCAAATTGGTTGAACATTACTTCTACCTAAAATGGCAGAAAACGCACCTATCTTGGTGATGGACAGGACAGCTAGAGGGGATATGGAGGAGGCTGTTATTTTTTTTTTAATAGGTGTACTTTCACCAATTTGCTGATAATTCATTGAAAGTAGATGATCGGTACAATTGCTGCCAATGCATTTTTTAAAGCTGTATTGTCATGAGTCAAATTTGATCATGTTAGGTTCTTGCATAGGTCCTATAGCATTGATAAGTTTCCACCCTCTTTCCTACATACACACATCTCTCCTGCATACACACAACTCTACTACTATCACACACGCAATTTTCCGAAATACACACACAACTCTCCTCCATACACAAACACAGTTCTAACACATATAGCTTTTCTACAGCTTTGAAGTATGCACTCACACCTCTGTTAAATACACGCACTGTTTTGCTACATACTTGTACACAGCTTTCTTACATACACCAACAGCTCTCTTATATACTCATGCAGCTCCACACACACAAACACTTATATATATATATATATATATATATATATATATGTACACTCATCCATCGTATACATTACCACATCTTGAAATTCCTTCCAGGAATGTGACTGATCACATGACCTGAAAGGTTCAATGGCTAATCAACAACTTTGTTTGATTGGGACCCTATCCATGCCACCTCACATATCAGGAGTGTCGTTCTTCTTTTCATAAAGAGGTCCAAGGGCTAGTCTTGCAGAAGTTTTTTCAGCTACACAGGATGCGCAACATCCGTGCAAGTCCTGGTGACTTTCTCCCCTGCACTGCACCGATCAGATAGATCAGTGTGGGGCAGGAGAAAGGAGAACAGTTCTTTCAGTGATCATGAAGGATGCTGTCAGTGTTTTCCTCCATCAGAATAAGCAGCCTCTAGACTGTAAGAAACACACACATTTTAACATCATTTTGATTGTCTAAAATTTACTGCAGCTAAAAATTACATTTGGTTTACAACGCATTTTGCCAGATATGTTGTCACTTGTCAAAGCTAAGAATTTTACATGCTGGGTTTTTTTATGGCACATTTAGCACTGATAAGTTGTCACACTCTTGCTTAATATGTTAACATTCTGTCTGTAAACTGTATATGCATAGCTACCTTTTTGAAGCAATATTGAGATTTACTTAAGAACGTGGGGCCCAATAAATACCATCAATGGTGCCCAGTCCAAGAGATGGTGGATCCTATAGGTAAACACCACCTCATCATGCACTAAAACTTACTAAAAAAAAAAAAGATGTGAAGTTCACACATATAGAAAATGGACATTTTGTGAATACATATTACACGTATTGTAAAATAGATAGAGCTCATATGTAGAGTTTGTTTGATAAACTTTCCTACTACTTTGTCTAAATTAGAAGCAAATTGGTTGAACATTACTTCTACCTAAAATGGCAGAAAACGCACCTATCTTGGTGATGGACAGGACAGCTAGAGGGGATATGGAGGAGGCTGTTATTTTTTTTTTAATAGGTGTACTTTCACCAATTTGCTGATAATTCATTGAAAGTAGATGATTGGTACAATTGCTGCCAATGCATTTTTTAAAGCTGTATTGTCATGAGTCAAATTTGATCATGTTAGGTTCTTGCATAGGTCCTATAGCATTGATAAGTTTCCACCCTCTTTCCTACATACACACATCTCTCCTGCATACACACAACTCTACTACTATCACACACGCAATTTTCCGAAATACACACACAACTCTCCTCCATACACAAACACAGTTCTAACACATATAGCTTTTCTACAGCTTTGAAGTATGCACTCACACCTCTGTTAAATACACGCACTGTTTTGCTACATACTTGTACACAGCTTTCTTACATACACCAACAGCTCTCTTATATACTCATGCAGCTCCACACACACAAACACTTATATATATATATATATATATATATGTACACTCATCCATCGTATACATTACCACATCTTGAAATTCCTTCCAGGAATGTGACTGATCACATGACCTGAAAGGTTCAATGGCTAATCAACAACTTTGTTTGATTGGGACCCTATCCATGCCACCTCACATATCAGGAGTGTCGTTCTTCTTTTCATAAAGAGGTCCAAGGGCTAGTCTTGCAGAAGTTTTTTCAGCTACACAGGATGCGCAACATCCGTGCAAGTCCTGGTGACTTTCTCCCCTGCACTGCACCGATCAGATAGATCAGTGTGGGGCAGGAGAAAGGAGAACAGTTCTTTCAGTGATCATGAAGGATGCTGTCAGTGTTTTCCTCCATCAGAATAAGCAGCCTCTAGACTGTAAGAAACACACACATTTTAACATCATTTTGATTGTCTAAAATTTACTGCAGCTAAAAATTACATTTGGTTTACAATGCATTTTGCCAGATATGTTGTCACTTGTCAAAGCTAAGAATTTTACATGCTGGGTTTTTTTATGGCACATTTAGCACTGATAAGTTGTCACACTCTTGCTTAATATGTTAACATTCTGTCTGTAAACTGTATATGGATAGCTACCTTTTTGAAGCAATATTGAGATTTACTTAAGAACGTGGGGCCCAATAAATACCATCAATGGTGCCCAGTCCAAGAGATGGTGGATCCTATAGGTAAACACCACCTCATCATGCACTAAAACTTACTAAAAAAAAAAAAGATGTGAAGTTCACACATATAGAAAATGGACATTTTGTGAATACATATTACACGTATTGTAAAATAGATAGAGCTCATATGTAGAGTTTGTTTGATAAACTTTCCTACTACTTTGTCTAAATTAGAAGCAAATTGGTTGAACATTACTTCTACCTAAAATGGCAGAAAACGCACCTATCTTGGTGATGGACAGGACAGCTAGAGGGGATATGGAGGAGGCTGTTATTTTTTTTTTAATAGGTGTACTTTCACCAATTTGCTGATAATTCATTGAAAGTAGATGATCGGTACAATTGCTGCCAATGCATTTTTTAAAGCTGTATTGTCATGAGTCAAATTTGATCATGTTAGGTTCTTGCATAGGTCCTATAGCATTGATAAGTTTCCACCCTCTTTCCTACATACACACATCTCTCCTGCATACACACAACTCTACTACTATCACACACGCAATTTTCCGAAATACACACACAACTCTCCTCCATACACAAACACAGTTCTAACACATATAGCTTTTCTACAGCTTTGAAGTATGCACTCACACCTCTGTTAAATACACGCACTGTTTTGCTACATACTTGTACACAGCTTTCTTACATACACCAACAGCTCTCTTATATACTCATGCAGCTCCACACACACAAACACTTATATATATATATATATATATATATATATATATGTACACTCATCCATCGTATACATTACCACATCTTGAAATTCCTTCCAGGAATGTGACTGATCACATGACCTGAAAGGTTCAATGGCTAATCAACAACTTTGTTTGATTGGGACCCTATCCATGCCACCTCACATATCAGGAGTGTCGTTCTTCTTTTCATAAAGAGGTCCAAGGGCTAGTCTTGCAGAAGTTTTTTCAGCTACACAGGATGCGCAACATCCGTGCAAGTCCTGGTGACTTTCTCCCCTGCACTGCACCGATCAGATAGATCAGTGTGGGGCAGGAGAAAGGAGAACAGTTCTTTCAGTGATCATGAAGGATGCTGTCAGTGTTTTCCTCCATCAGAATAAGCAGCCTCTAGACTGTAAGAAACACACACATTTTAACATCATTTTGATTGTCTAAAATTTACTGCAGCTAAAAATTACATTTGGTTTACAATGCATTTTGCCAGATATGTTGTCACTTGTCAAAGCTAAGAATTTTACATGCTGGGTTTTTTTATGGCACATTTAGCACTGATAAGTTGTCACACTCTTGCTTAATATGTTAACATTCTGTCTGTAAACTGTATATGCATAGCTACCTTTTTGAAGCAATATTGAGATTTACTTAAGAACGTGGGGCCCAATAAATACCATCAATGGTGCCCAGTCCAAGAGATGGTGGATCCTATAGGTAAACACCACCTCATCATGCACTAAAACTTACTAAAAAAAAAAAAGATGTGAAGTTCACACATATAGAAAATGGACATTTTGTGAATACATATTACACGTATTGTAAAATAGATAGAGCTCATATGTAGAGTTTGTTTGATAAACTTTCCTACTACTTTGTCTAAATTAGAAGCAAATTGGTTGAACATTACTTCTACCTAAAATGGCAGAAAACGCACCTATCTTGGTGATGGACAGGACAGCTAGAGGGGATATGGAGGAGGCTGTTATTTTTTTTTTAATAGGTGTACTTTCACCAATTTGCTGATAATTCATTGAAAGTAGATGATCGGTACAATTGCTGCCAATGCATTTTTTAAAGCTGTATTGTCATGAGTCAAATTTGATCATGTTAGGTTCTTGCATAGGTCCTATAGCATTGATAAGTTTCCACCCTCTTTCCTACATACACACATCTCTCCTGCATACACACAACTCTACTACTATCACACACGCAATTTTCCGAAATACACACACAACTCTCCTCCATACACAAACACAGTTCTAACACATATAGCTTTTCTACAGCTTTGAAGTATGCACTCACACCTCTGTTAAATACACGCACTGTTTTGCTACATACTTGTACACAGCTTTCTTACATACACCAACAGCTCTCTTATATACTCATGCAGCTCCACACACACAAACACTTATATATATATATATATATATATATATATGTACACTCATCCATCGTATACATTACCACATCTTGAAATTCCTTCCAGGAATGTGACTGATCACATGACCTGAAAGGTTCAATGGCTAATCAACAACTTTGTTTGATTGGGACCCTATCCATGCCACCTCACATATCAGGAGTGTCGTTCTTCTTTTCATAAAGAGGTCCAAGGGCTAGTCTTGCAGAAGTTTTTTCAGCTACACAGGATGCGCAACATCCGTGCAAGTCCTGGTGACTTTCTCCCCTGCACTGCACCGATCAGATAGATCAGTGTGGGGCAGGAGAAAGGAGAACAGTTCTTTCAGTGATCATGAAGGATGCTGTCAGTGTTTTCCTCCATCAGAATAAGCAGCCTCTAGACTGTAAGAAACACACACATTTTAACATCATTTTGATTGTCTAAAATTTACTGCAGCTAAAAATTACATTTGGTTTACAATGCATTTTGCCAGATATGTTGTCACTTGTCAAAGCTAAGAATTTTACATGCTGGGTTTTTTTATGGCACATTTAGCACTGATAAGTTGTCACACTCTTGCTTAATATGTTAACATTCTGTCTGTAAACTGTATATGCATAGCTACCTTTTTGAAGCAATATTGAGATTTACTTAAGAACGTGGGGCCCAATAAATACCATCAATGGTGCCCAGTCCAAGAGATGGTGGATCCTATAGGTAAACACCACCTCATCATGCACTAAAACTTACTAAAAAAAAAAAAGATGTGAAGTTCACACATATAGAAAATGGACATTTTGTGAATACATATTACACGTATTGTAAAATAGATAGAGCTCATATGTAGAGTTTGTTTGATAAACTTTCCTACTACTTTGTCTAAATTAGAAGCAAATTGGCTGAACATTACTTCTACCTAAAATGGCAGAAAACGCACCTATCTTGGTGATGGACAGGACAGCTAGAGGGGATATGGAGGAGGCTGTTATTTTTTTTTTAATAGGTGTACTTTCACCAATTTGCTGATAATTCATTGAAAGTAGATGATCGGTACAATTGCTGCCAATTCATTTTTTAAAGCTGTATTGTCATGAGTCAAATTTGATCATGTTAGGTTCTTGCATAGGTCCTATAGCATTGATAAGTTTCCACCCTCTTTCCTACATACACACATCTCTCCTGCATACACACAACTCTACTACTATCACACACGCAATTTTCCGAAATACTCACACAACTCTCCTCCATACACAAACACAGTTCTAACACATATAGCTTTTCTACAGCTTTGAAGTATGCACTCACACCTCTGTTAAATACACGCACTGTTTTGCTACATACTTGTACACAGCTTTCTTACATACACCAACAGCTCTCTTATATACTCATGCAGCTCCACACACACAAACACTTATATATATATATATATATATGTACACTCATCCATCGTATACATTACCACATCTTGAAATTCCTTCCAGGAATGTGACTGATCACATGACCTGAAAGGTTCAATGGCTAATCAACAACTTTGTTTGATTGGGACCCTATCCATGCCACCTCACATATCAGGAGTGTCGTTCTTCTTTTCATAAAGAGGTCCAAGGGCTAGTCTTGCAGAAGTTTTTTCAGCTACACAGGATGCGCAACATCCGTGCAAGTCCTGGTGACTTTCTCCCCTGCACTGCACCGATCAGATAGATCAGTGTGGGGCAGGAGAAAGGAGAACAGTTCTTTCAGTGATCATGAAGGATGCTGTCAGTGTTTTCCTCCATCAGAATAAGCAGCCTCTAGACTGTAAGAAACACACACATTTTAACATCATTTTGATTGTCTAAAATTTACTGCAGCTAAAAATTACATTTGGTTTACAACGCATTTTGCCAGATATGTTGTCACTTGTCAAAGCTAAGAATTTTACATGCTGGGTTTTTTTATGGCACATTTAGCACTGATAAGTTGTCACACTCTTGCTTAATATGTTAACATTCTGTCTGTAAACTGTATATGGATAGCTACCTTTTTGAAGCAATATTGAGATTTACTTAAGAACGTGGGGCCCAATAAATACCATCAATGGTGCCCAGTCCAAGAGATGGTGGATCCTATAGGTAAACACCACCTCATCATGCACTAAAACTTACTAAAAAAAAAAAAGATGTGAAGTTCACACATATAGAAAATGGACATTTTGTGAATACATATTACACGTATTGTAAAATAGATAGAGCTCATATGTAGAGTTTGTTTGATAAACTTTCCTACTACTTTGTCTAAATTAGAAGCAAATTGGTTGAACATTACTTCTACCTAAAATGGCAGAAAACGCACCTATCTTGGTGATGGACAGGACAGCTAGAGGGGATATGGAGGAGGCTGTTATTTTTTTTTTAATAGGTGTACTTTCACCAATTTGCTGATAATTCATTGAAAGTAGATGATCGGTACAATTGCTGCCAATGCATTTTTTAAAGCTGTATTGTCATGAGTCAAATTTGATCATGTTAGGTTCTTGCATAGGTCCTATAGCATTGATAAGTTTCCACCCTCTTTCCTACATACACACATCTCTCCTGCATACACACAACTCTACTACTATCACACACGCAATTTTCCGAAATACACACACAACTCTCCTCCATACACAAACACAGTTCTAACACATATAGCTTTTCTACAGCTTTGAAGTATGCACTCACACCTCTGTTAAATACACGCACTGTTTTGCTACATACTTGTACACAGCTTTCTTACATACACCAACAGCTCTCTTATATACTCATGCAGCTCCACACACACAAACACTTATATATATATATATATATATATATATATATATGTACACTCATCCATCGTATACATTACCACATCTTGAAATTCCTTCCAGGAATGTGACTGATCACATGACCTGAAAGGTTCAATGGCTAATCAACAACTTTGTTTGATTGGGACCCTATCCATGCCACCTCACATATCAGGAGTGTCGTTCTTCTTTTCATAAAGAGGTCCAAGGGCTAGTCTTGCAGAAGTTTTTTCAGCTACACAGGATGCGCAACATCCGTGCAAGTCCTGGTGACTTTCTCCCCTGCACTGCACCGATCAGATAGATCAGTGTGGGGCAGGAGAAAGGAGAACAGTTCTTTCAGTGATCATGAAGGATGCTGTCAGTGTTTTCCTCCATCAGAATAAGCAGCCTCTAGACTGTAAGAAACACACACATTTTAACATCATTTTGATTGTCTAAAATTTACTGCAGCTAAAAATTACATTTGGTTTACAATGCATTTTGCCAGATATGTTGTCACTTGTCAAAGCTAAGAATTTTACATGCTGGGTTTTTTTATGGCACATTTAGCACTGATAAGTTGTCACACTCTTGCTTAATATGTTAACATTCTGTCTGTAAACTGTATATGCATAGCTACCTTTTTGAAGCAATATTGAGATTTACTTAAGAACGTGGGGCCCAATAAATACCATCAATGGTGCCCAGTCCAAGAGATGGTGGATCCTATAGGTAAACACCACCTCATCATGCACTAAAACTTACTAAAAAAAAAAAAGATGTGAAGTTCACACATATAGAAAATGGACATTTTGTGAATACATATTACACGTATTGTAAAATAGATAGAGCTCATATGTAGAGTTTGTTTGATAAACTTTCCTACTACTTTGTCTAAATTAGAAGCAAATTGGTTGAACATTACTTCTACCTAAAATGGCAGAAAACGCACCTATCTTGGTGATGGACAGGACAGCTAGAGGGGATATGGAGGAGGCTGTTATTTTTTTTTTAATAGGTGTACTTTCACCAATTTGCTGATAATTCATTGAAAGTAGATGATCGGTACAATTGCTGCCAATGCATTTTTTAAAGCTGTATTGTCATGAGTCAAATTTGATCATGTTAGGTTCTTGCATAGGTCCTATAGCATTGATAAGTTTCCACCCTCTTTCCTACATACACACATCTCTCCTGCATACACACAACTCTACTACTATCACACACGCAATTTTCCGAAATACACACACAACTCTCCTCCATACACAAACACAGTTCTAACACATATAGCTTTTCTACAGCTTTGAAGTATGCACTCACACCTCTGTTAAATACACGCACTGTTTTGCTACATACTTGTACACAGCTTTCTTACATACACCAACAGCTCTCTTATATACTCATGCAGCTCCACACACACAAACACTTATATATATATATATATATATATATATATGTACACTCATCCATCGTATACATTACCACATCTTGAAATTCCTTCCAGGAATGTGACTGATCACATGACCTGAAAGGTTCAATGGCTAATCAACAACTTTGTTTGATTGGGACCCTATCCATGCCACCTCACATATCAGGAGTGTCGTTCTTCTTTTCATAAAGAGGTCCAAGGGCTAGTCTTGCAGAAGTTTTTTCAGCTACACAGGATGCGCAACATCCGTGCAAGTCCTGGTGACTTTCTCCCCTGCACTGCACCGATCAGATAGATCAGTGTGGGGCAGGAGAAAGGAGAACAGTTCTTTCAGTGATCATGAAGGATGCTGTCAGTGTTTTCCTCCATCAGAATAAGCAGCCTCTAGACTGTAAGAAACACACACATTTTAACATCATTTTGATTGTCTAAAATTTACTGCAGCTAAAAATTACATTTGGTTTACAATGCATTTTGCCAGATATGTTGTCACTTGTCAAAGCTAAGAATTTTACATGCTGGGTTTTTTTATGGCACATTTAGCACTGATAAGTTGTCACACTCTTGCTTAATATGTTAACATTCTGTCTGTAAACTGTATATGCATAGCTACCTTTTTGAAGCAATATTGAGATTTACTTAAGAACGTGGGGCCCAATAAATACCATCAATGGTGCCCAGTCCAAGAGATGGTGGATCCTATAGGTAAACACCACCTCATCATGCACTAAAACTTACTAAAAAAAAAAAAGATGTGAAGTTCACACATATAGAAAATGGACATTTTGTGAATACATATTACACGTATTGTAAAATAGATAGAGCTCATATGTAGAGTTTGTTTGATAAACTTTCCTACTACTTTGTCTAAATTAGAAGCAAATTGGCTGAACATTACTTCTACCTAAAATGGCAGAAAACGCACCTATCTTGGTGATGGACAGGACAGCTAGAGGGGATATGGAGGAGGCTGTTATTTTTTTTTTAATAGGTGTACTTTCACCAATTTGCTGATAATTCATTGAAAGTAGATGATCGGTACAATTGCTGCCAATTCATTTTTTAAAGCTGTATTGTCATGAGTCAAATTTGATCATGTTAGGTTCTTGCATAGGTCCTATAGCATTGATAAGTTTCCACCCTCTTTCCTACATACACACATCTCTCCTGCATACACACAACTCTACTACTATCACACACGCAATTTTCCGAAATACTCACACAACTCTCCTCCATACACAAACACAGTTCTAACACATATAGCTTTTCTACAGCTTTGAAGTATGCACTCACACCTCTGTTAAATACACGCACTGTTTTGCTACATACTTGTACACAGCTTTCTTACATACACCAACAGCTCTCTTATATACTCATGCAGCTCCACACACACAAACACTTATATATATATATATATATGTACACTCATCCATCGTATACATTACCACATCTTGAAATTCCTTCCAGGAATGTGACTGATCACATGACCTGAAAGGTTCAATGGCTAATCAACAACTTTGTTTGATTGGGACCCTATCCATGCCACCTCACATATCAGGAGTGTCGTTCTTCTTTTCATAAAGAGGTCCAAGGGCTAGTCTTGCAGAAGTTTTTTCAGCTACACAGGATGCGCAACATCCGTGCAAGTCCTGGTGACTTTCTCCCCTGCACTGCACCGATCAGATAGATCAGTGTGGGGCAGGAGAAAGGAGAACAGTTCTTTCAGTGATCATGAAGGATGCTGTCAGTGTTTTCCTCCATCAGAATAAGCAGCCTCTAGACTGTAAGAAACACACACATTTTAACATCATTTTGATTGTCTAAAATTTACTGCAGCTAAAAATTACATTTGGTTTACAATGCATTTTGCCAGATATGTTGTCACTTGTCAAAGCTAAGAATTTTACATGCTGGGTTTTTTTATGGCACATTTAGCACTGATAAGTTGTCACACTCTTGCTTAATATGTTAACATTCTGTCTGTAAACTGTATATGCATAGCTACCTTTTTGAAGCAATATTGAGATTTACTTAAGAACGTGGGGCCCAATAAATACCATCAATGGTGCCCAGTCCAAGAGATGGTGGATCCTATAGGTAAACACCACCTCATCATGCACTAAAACTTACTAAAAAAAAAAAAGATGTGAAGTTCACACATATAGAAAATGGACATTTTGTGAATACATATTACACGTATTGTAAAATAGATAGAGCTCATATGTAGAGTTTGTTTGATAAACTTTCCTACTACTTTGTCTAAATTAGAAGCAAATTGGTTGAACATTACTTCTACCTAAAATGGCAGAAAACGCACCTATCTTGGTGATGGACAGGACAGCTAGAGGGGATATGGAGGAGGCTGTTATTTTTTTTTTAATAGGTGTACTTTCACCAATTTGCTGATAATTCATTGAAAGTAGATGATCGGTACAATTGCTGCCAATGCATTTTTTAAAGCTGTATTGTCATGAGTCAAATTTGATCATGTTAGGTTCTTGCATAGGTCCTATAGCATTGATAAGTTTCCACCCTCTTTCCTACATACACACATCTCTCCTGCATACACACAACTCTACTACTATCACACACGCAATTTTCCGAAATACACACACAACTCTCCTCCATACACAAACACAGTTCTAACACATATAGCTTTTCTACAGCTTTGAAGTATGCACTCACACCTCTGTTAAATACACGCACTGTTTTGCTACATACTTGTACACAGCTTTCTTACATACACCAACAGCTCTCTTATATACTCATGCAGCTCCACACACACAAACACTTATATATATATATATATATATATATATATGTACACTCATCCATCGTATACATTACCACATCTTGAAATTCCTTCCAGGAATGTGACTGATCACATGACCTGAAAGGTTCAATGGCTAATCAACAACTTTGTTTGATTGGGACCCTATCCATGCCACCTCACATATCAGGAGTGTCGTTCTTCTTTTCATAAAGAGGTCCAAGGGCTAGTCTTGCAGAAGTTTTTTCAGCTACACAGGATGCGCAACATCCGTGCAAGTCCTGGTGACTTTCTCCCCTGCACTGCACCGATCAGATAGATCAGTGTGGGGCAGGAGAAAGGAGAACAGTTCTTTCAGTGATCATGAAGGATGCTGTCAGTGTTTTCCTCCATCAGAATAAGCAGCCTCTAGACTGTAAGAAACACACACATTTTAACATCATTTTGATTGTCTAAAATTTACTGCAGCTAAAAATTACATTTGGTTTACAATGCATTTTGCCAGATATGTTGTCACTTGTCAAAGCTAAGAATTTTACATGCTGGGTTTTTTTATGGCACATTTAGCACTGATAAGTTGTCACACTCTTGCTTAATATGTTAACATTCTGTCTGTAAACTGTATATGCATAGCTACCTTTTTGAAGCAATATTGAGATTTACTTAAGAACGTGGGGCCCAATAAATACCATCAATGGTGCCCAGTCCAAGAGATGGTGGATCCTATAGGTAAACACCACCTCATCATGCACTAAAACTTACTAAAAAAAAAAAAGATGTGAAGTTCACACATATAGAAAATGGACATTTTGTGAATACATATTACACGTATTGTAAAATAGATAGAGCTCATATGTAGAGTTTGTTTGATAAACTTTCCTACTACTTTGTCTAAATTAGAAGCAAATTGGCTGAACATTACTTCTACCTAAAATGGCAGAAAACGCACCTATCTTGGTGATGGACAGGACAGCTAGAGGGGATATGGAGGAGGCTGTTATTTTTTTTTTAATAGGTGTACTTTCACCAATTTGCTGATAATTCATTGAAAGTAGATGATCGGTACAATTGCTGCCAATTCATTTTTTAAAGCTGTATTGTCATGAGTCAAATTTGATCATGTTAGGTTCTTGCATAGGTCCTATAGCATTGATAAGTTTCCACCCTCTTTCCTACATACACACATCTCTCCTGCATACACACAACTCTACTACTATCACACACGCAATTTTCCGAAATACTCACACAACTCTCCTCCATACACAAACACAGTTCTAACACATATAGCTTTTCTACAGCTTTGAAGTATGCACTCACACCTCTGTTAAATACACGCACTGTTTTGCTACATACTTGTACACAGCTTTCTTACATACACCAACAGCTCTCTTATATACTCATGCAGCTCCACACACACAAACACTTATATATATATATATATATGTACACTCATCCATCGTATACATTACCACATCTTGAAATTCCTTCCAGGAATGTGACTGATCACATGACCTGAAAGGTTCAATGGCTAATCAACAACTTTGTTTGATTGGGACCCTATCCATGCCACCTCACATATCAGGAGTGTCGTTCTTCTTTTCATAAAGAGGTCCAAGGGCTAGTCTTGCAGAAGTTTTTTCAGCTACACAGGATGCGCAACATCCGTGCAAGTCCTGGTGACTTTCTCCCCTGCACTGCACCGATCAGATAGATCAGTGTGGGGCAGGAGAAAGGAGAACAGTTCTTTCAGTGATCATGAAGGATGCTGTCAGTGTTTTCCTCCATCAGAATAAGCAGCCTCTAGACTGTAAGAAACACACACATTTTAACATCATTTTGATTGTCTAAAATTTACTGCAGCTAAAAATTACATTTGGTTTACAACGCATTTTGCCAGATATGTTGTCACTTGTCAAAGCTAAGAATTTTACATGCTGGGTTTTTTTATGGCACATTTAGCACTGATAAGTTGTCACACTCTTGCTTAATATGTTAACATTCTGTCTGTAAACTGTATATGGATAGCTACCTTTTTGAAGCAATATTGAGATTTACTTAAGAACGTGGGGCCCAATAAATACCATCAATGGTGCCCAGTCCAAGAGATGGTGGATCCTATAGGTAAACACCACCTCATCATGCACTAAAACTTACTAAAAAAAAAAAAGATGTGAAGTTCACACATATAGAAAATGGACATTTTGTGAATACATATTACACGTATTGTAAAATAGATAGAGCTCATATGTAGAGTTTGTTTGATAAACTTTCCTACTACTTTGTCTAAATTAGAAGCAAATTGGTTGAACATTACTTCTACCTAAAATGGCAGAAAACGCACCTATCTTGGTGATGGACAGGACAGCTAGAGGGGATATGGAGGAGGCTGTTATTTTTTTTTTAATAGGTGTACTTTCACCAATTTGCTGATAATTCATTGAAAGTAGATGATCGGTACAATTGCTGCCAATGCATTTTTTAAAGCTGTATTGTCATGAGTCAAATTTGATCATGTTAGGTTCTTGCATAGGTCCTATAGCATTGATAAGTTTCCACCCTCTTTCCTACATACACACATCTCTCCTGCATACACACAACTCTACTACTATCACACACGCAATTTTCCGAAATACACACACAACTCTCCTCCATACACAAACACAGTTCTAACACATATAGCTTTTCTACAGCTTTGAAGTATGCACTCACACCTCTGTTAAATACACGCACTGTTTTGCTACATACTTGTACACAGCTTTCTTACATACACCAACAGCTCTCTTATATACTCATGCAGCTCCACACACACAAACACTTATATATATATATATATATATATATATATATATGTACACTCATCCATCGTATACATTACCACATCTTGAAATTCCTTCCAGGAATGTGACTGATCACATGACCTGAAAGGTTCAATGGCTAATCAACAACTTTGTTTGATTGGGACCCTATCCATGCCACCTCACATATCAGGAGTGTCGTTCTTCTTTTCATAAAGAGGTCCAAGGGCTAGTCTTGCAGAAGTTTTTTCAGCTACACAGGATGCGCAACATCCGTGCAAGTCCTGGTGACTTTCTCCCCTGCACTGCACCGATCAGATAGATCAGTGTGGGGCAGGAGAAAGGAGAACAGTTCTTTCAGTGATCATGAAGGATGCTGTCAGTGTTTTCCTCCATCAGAATAAGCAGCCTCTAGACTGTAAGAAACACACACATTTTAACATCATTTTGATTGTCTAAAATTTACTGCAGCTAAAAATTACATTTGGTTTACAATGCATTTTGCCAGATATGTTGTCACTTGTCAAAGCTAAGAATTTTACATGCTGGGTTTTTTTATGGCACATTTAGCACTGATAAGTTGTCACACTCTTGCTTAATATGTTAACATTCTGTCTGTAAACTGTATATGCATAGCTACCTTTTTGAAGCAATATTGAGATTTACTTAAGAACGTGGGGCCCAATAAATACCATCAATGGTGCCCAGTCCAAGAGATGGTGGATCCTATAGGTAAACACCACCTCATCATGCACTAAAACTTACTAAAAAAAAAAAAGATGTGAAGTTCACACATATAGAAAATGGACATTTTGTGAATACATATTACACGTATTGTAAAATAGATAGAGCTCATATGTAGAGTTTGTTTGATAAACTTTCCTACTACTTTGTCTAAATTAGAAGCAAATTGGTTGAACATTACTTCTACCTAAAATGGCAGAAAACGCACCTATCTTGGTGATGGACAGGACAGCTAGAGGGGATATGGAGGAGGCTGTTATTTTTTTTTTAATAGGTGTACTTTCACCAATTTGCTGATAATTCATTGAAAGTAGATGATCGGTACAATTGCTGCCAATGCATTTTTTAAAGCTGTATTGTCATGAGTCAAATTTGATCATGTTAGGTTCTTGCATAGGTCCTATAGCATTGATAAGTTTCCACCCTCTTTCCTACATACACACATCTCTCCTGCATACACACAACTCTACTACTATCACACACGCAATTTTCCGAAATACACACACAACTCTCCTCCATACACAAACACAGTTCTAACACATATAGCTTTTCTACAGCTTTGAAGTATGCACTCACACCTCTGTTAAATACACGCACTGTTTTGCTACATACTTGTACACAGCTTTCTTACATACACCAACAGCTCTCTTATATACTCATGCAGCTCCACACACACAAACACTTATATATATATATATATATATATATATATGTACACTCATCCATCGTATACATTACCACATCTTGAAATTCCTTCCAGGAATGTGACTGATCACATGACCTGAAAGGTTCAATGGCTAATCAACAACTTTGTTTGATTGGGACCCTATCCATGCCACCTCACATATCAGGAGTGTCGTTCTTCTTTTCATAAAGAGGTCCAAGGGCTAGTCTTGCAGAAGTTTTTTCAGCTACACAGGATGCGCAACATCCGTGCAAGTCCTGGTGACTTTCTCCCCTGCACTGCACCGATCAGATAGATCAGTGTGGGGCAGGAGAAAGGAGAACAGTTCTTTCAGTGATCATGAAGGATGCTGTCAGTGTTTTCCTCCATCAGAATAAGCAGCCTCTAGACTGTAAGAAACACACACATTTTAACATCATTTTGATTGTCTAAAATTTACTGCAGCTAAAAATTACATTTGGTTTACAATGCATTTTGCCAGATATGTTGTCACTTGTCAAAGCTAAGAATTTTACATGCTGGGTTTTTTTATGGCACATTTAGCACTGATAAGTTGTCACACTCTTGCTTAATATGTTAACATTCTGTCTGTAAACTGTATATGCATAGCTACCTTTTTGAAGCAATATTGAGATTTACTTAAGAACGTGGGGCCCAATAAATACCATCAATGGTGCCCAGTCCAAGAGATGGTGGATCCTATAGGTAAACACCACCTCATCATGCACTAAAACTTACTAAAAAAAAAAAAGATGTGAAGTTCACACATATAGAAAATGGACATTTTGTGAATACATATTACACGTATTGTAAAATAGATAGAGCTCATATGTAGAGTTTGTTTGATAAACTTTCCTACTACTTTGTCTAAATTAGAAGCAAATTGGCTGAACATTACTTCTACCTAAAATGGCAGAAAACGCACCTATCTTGGTGATGGACAGGACAGCTAGAGGGGATATGGAGGAGGCTGTTATTTTTTTTTTAATAGGTGTACTTTCACCAATTTGCTGATAATTCATTGAAAGTAGATGATCGGTACAATTGCTGCCAATTCATTTTTTAAAGCTGTATTGTCATGAGTCAAATTTGATCATGTTAGGTTCTTGCATAGGTCCTATAGCATTGATAAGTTTCCACCCTCTTTCCTACATACACACATCTCTCCTGCATACACACAACTCTACTACTATCACACACGCAATTTTCCGAAATACTCACACAACTCTCCTCCATACACAAACACAGTTCTAACACATATAGCTTTTCTACAGCTTTGAAGTATGCACTCACACCTCTGTTAAATACACGCACTGTTTTGCTACATACTTGTACACAGCTTTCTTACATACACCAACAGCTCTCTTATATACTCATGCAGCTCCACACACACAAACACTTATATATATATATATATATGTACACTCATCCATCGTATACATTACCACATCTTGAAATTCCTTCCAGGAATGTGACTGATCACATGACCTGAAAGGTTCAATGGCTAATCAACAACTTTGTTTGATTGGGACCCTATCCATGCCACCTCACATATCAGGAGTGTCGTTCTTCTTTTCATAAAGAGGTCCAAGGGCTAGTCTTGCAGAAGTTTTTTCAGCTACACAGGATGCGCAACATCCGTGCAAGTCCTGGTGACTTTCTCCCCTGCACTGCACCGATCAGATAGATCAGTGTGGGGCAGGAGAAAGGAGAACAGTTCTTTCAGTGATCATGAAGGATGCTGTCAGTGTTTTCCTCCATCAGAATAAGCAGCCTCTAGACTGTAAGAAACACACACATTTTAACATCATTTTGATTGTCTAAAATTTACTGCAGCTAAAAATTACATTTGGTTTACAATGCATTTTGCCAGATATGTTGTCACTTGTCAAAGCTAAGAATTTTACATGCTGGGTTTTTTTATGGCACATTTAGCACTGATAAGTTGTCACACTCTTGCTTAATATGTTAACATTCTGTCTGTAAACTGTATATGCATAGCTACCTTTTTGAAGCAATATTGAGATTTACTTAAGAACGTGGGGCCCAATAAATACCATCAATGGTGCCCAGTCCAAGAGATGGTGGATCCTATAGGTAAACACCACCTCATCATGCACTAAAACTTACTAAAAAAAAAAAAGATGTGAAGTTCACACATATAGAAAATGGACATTTTGTGAATACATATTACACGTATTGTAAAATAGATAGAGCTCATATGTAGAGTTTGTTTGATAAACTTTCCTACTACTTTGTCTAAATTAGAAGCAAATTGGTTGAACATTACTTCTACCTAAAATGGCAGAAAACGCACCTATCTTGGTGATGGACAGGACAGCTAGAGGGGATATGGAGGAGGCTGTTATTTTTTTTTTAATAGGTGTACTTTCACCAATTTGCTGATAATTCATTGAAAGTAGATGATCGGTACAATTGCTGCCAATTCATTTTTTAAAGCTGTATTGTCATGAGTCAAATTTGATCATGTTAGGTTCTTGCATAGGTCCTATAGCATTGATAAGTTTCCACCCTCTTTCCTACATACACACATCTCTCCTGCATACACACAACTCTACTACTATCACACACGCAATTTTCCGAAATACTCACACAACTCTCCTCCATACACAAACACAGTTCTAACACATATAGCTTTTCTACAGCTTTGAAGTATGCACTCACACCTCTGTTAAATACACGCACTGTTTTGCTACATACTTGTACACAGCTTTCTTACATACACCAACAGCTCTCTTATATACTCATGCAGCTCCACACACACAAACACTTATATATATATATATATATGTACACTCATCCATCGTATACATTACCACATCTTGAAATTCCTTCCAGGAATGTGACTGATCACATGACCTGAAAGGTTCAATGGCTAATCAACAACTTTGTTTGATTGGGACCCTATCCATGCCACCTCACATATCAGGAGTGTCGTTCTTCTTTTCATAAAGAGGTCCAAGGGCTAGTCTTGCAGAAGTTTTTTCAGCTACACAGGATGCGCAACATCCGTGCAAGTCCTGGTGACTTTCTCCCCTGCACTGCACCGATCAGATAGATCAGTGTGGGGCAGGAGAAAGGAGAACAGTTCTTTCAGTGATCATGAAGGATGCTGTCAGTGTTTTCCTCCATCAGAATAAGCAGCCTCTAGACTGTAAGAAACACACACATTTTAACATCATTTTGATTGTCTAAAATTTACTGCAGCTAAAAATTACATTTGGTTTACAATGCATTTTGCCAGATATGTTGTCACTTGTCAAAGCTAAGAATTTTACATGCTGGGTTTTTTTATGGCACATTTAGCACTGATAAGTTGTCACACTCTTGCTTAATATGTTAACATTCTGTCTGTAAACTGTATATGCATAGCTACCTTTTTGAAGCAATATTGAGATTTACTTAAGAACGTGGGGCCCAATAAATACCATCAATGGTGCCCAGTCCAAGAGATGGTGGATCCTATAGGTAAACACCACCTCATCATGCACTAAAACTTACTAAAAAAAAAAAAGATGTGAAGTTCACACATATAGAAAATGGACATTTTGTGAATACATATTACACGTATTGTAAAATAGATAGAGCTCATATGTAGAGTTTGTTTGATAAACTTTCCTACTACTTTGTCTAAATTAGAAGCAAATTGGTTGAACATTACTTCTACCTAAAATGGCAGAAAACGCACCTATCTTGGTGATGGACAGGACAGCTAGAGGGGATATGGAGGAGGCTGTTATTTTTTTTTTAATAGGTGTACTTTCACCAATTTGCTGATAATTCATTGAAAGTAGATGATCGGTACAATTGCTGCCAATGCATTTTTTAAAGCTGTATTGTCATGAGTCAAATTTGATCATGTTAGGTTCTTGCATAGGTCCTATAGCATTGATAAGTTTCCACCCTCTTTCCTACATACACACATCTCTCCTGCATACACACAACTCTACTACTATCACACACGCAATTTTCCGAAATACACACACAACTCTCCTCCATACACAAACACAGTTCTAACACATATAGCTTTTCTACAGCTTTGAAGTATGCACTCACACCTCTGTTAAATACACGCACTGTTTTGCTACATACTTGTACACAGCTTTCTTACATACACCAACAGCTCTCTTATATACTCATGCAGCTCCACACACACAAACACTTATATATATATATATATATATATATATATGTACACTCATCCATCGTATACATTACCACATCTTGAAATTCCTTCCAGGAATGTGACTGATCACATGACCTGAAAGGTTCAATGGCTAATCAACAACTTTGTTTGATTGGGACCCTATCCATGCCACCTCACATATCAGGAGTGTCGTTCTTCTTTTCATAAAGAGGTCCAAGGGCTAGTCTTGCAGAAGTTTTTTCAGCTACACAGGATGCGCAACATCCGTGCAAGTCCTGGTGACTTTCTCCCCTGCACTGCACCGATCAGATAGATCAGTGTGGGGCAGGAGAAAGGAGAACAGTTCTTTCAGTGATCATGAAGGATGCTGTCAGTGTTTTCCTCCATCAGAATAAGCAGCCTCTAGACTGTAAGAAACACACACATTTTAACATCATTTTGATTGTCTAAAATTTACTGCAGCTAAAAATTACATTTGGTTTACAATGCATTTTGCCAGATATGTTGTCACTTGTCAAAGCTAAGAATTTTACATGCTGGGTTTTTTTATGGCACATTTAGCACTGATAAGTTGTCACACTCTTGCTTAATATGTTAACATTCTGTCTGTAAACTGTATATGCATAGCTACCTTTTTGAAGCAATATTGAGATTTACTTAAGAACGTGGGGCCCAATAAATACCATCAATGGTGCCCAGTCCAAGAGATGGTGGATCCTATAGGTAAACACCACCTCATCATGCACTAAAACTTACTAAAAAAAAAAAAGATGTGAAGTTCACACATATAGAAAATGGACATTTTGTGAATACATATTACACGTATTGTAAAATAGATAGAGCTCATATGTAGAGTTTGTTTGATAAACTTTCCTACTACTTTGTCTAAATTAGAAGCAAATTGGCTGAACATTACTTCTACCTAAAATGGCAGAAAACGCACCTATCTTGGTGATGGACAGGACAGCTAGAGGGGATATGGAGGAGGCTGTTATTTTTTTTTTAATAGGTGTACTTTCACCAATTTGCTGATAATTCATTGAAAGTAGATGATCGGTACAATTGCTGCCAATTCATTTTTTAAAGCTGTATTGTCATGAGTCAAATTTGATCATGTTAGGTTCTTGCATAGGTCCTATAGCATTGATAAGTTTCCACCCTCTTTCCTACATACACACATCTCTCCTGCATACACACAACTCTACTACTATCACACACGCAATTTTCCGAAATACTCACACAACTCTCCTCCATACACAAACACAGTTCTAACACATATAGCTTTTCTACAGCTTTGAAGTATGCACTCACACCTCTGTTAAATACACGCACTGTTTTGCTACATACTTGTACACAGCTTTCTTACATACACCAACAGCTCTCTTATATACTCATGCAGCTCCACACACACAAACACTTATATATATATATATATATGTACACTCATCCATCGTATACATTACCACATCTTGAAATTCCTTCCAGGAATGTGACTGATCACATGACCTGAAAGGTTCAATGGCTAATCAACAACTTTGTTTGATTGGGACCCTATCCATGCCACCTCACATATCAGGAGTGTCGTTCTTCTTTTCATAAAGAGGTCCAAGGGCTAGTCTTGCAGAAGTTTTTTCAGCTACACAGGATGCGCAACATCCGTGCAAGTCCTGGTGACTTTCTCCCCTGCACTGCACCGATCAGATAGATCAGTGTGGGGCAGGAGAAAGGAGAACAGTTCTTTCAGTGATCATGAAGGATGCTGTCAGTGTTTTCCTCCATCAGAATAAGCAGCCTCTAGACTGTAAGAAACACACACATTTTAACATCATTTTGATTGTCTAAAATTTACTGCAGCTAAAAATTACATTTGGTTTACAATGCATTTTGCCAGATATGTTGTCACTTGTCAAAGCTAAGAATTTTACATGCTGGGTTTTTTTATGGCACATTTAGCACTGATAAGTTGTCACACTCTTGCTTAATATGTTAACATTCTGTCTGTAAACTGTATATGCATAGCTACCTTTTTGAAGCAATATTGAGATTTACTTAAGAACGTGGGGCCCAATAAATACCATCAATGGTGCCCAGTCCAAGAGATGGTGGATCCTATAGGTAAACACCACCTCATCATGCACTAAAACTTACTAAAAAAAAAAAAGATGTGAAGTTCACACATATAGAAAATGGACATTTTGTGAATACATATTACACGTATTGTAAAATAGATAGAGCTCATATGTAGAGTTTGTTTGATAAACTTTCCTACTACTTTGTCTAAATTAGAAGCAAATTGGTTGAACATTACTTCTACCTAAAATGGCAGAAAACGCACCTATCTTGGTGATGGACAGGACAGCTAGAGGGGATATGGAGGAGGCTGTTATTTTTTTTTTAATAGGTGTACTTTCACCAATTTGCTGATAATTCATTGAAAGTAGATGATCGGTACAATTGCTGCCAATTCATTTTTTAAAGCTGTATTGTCATGAGTCAAATTTGATCATGTTAGGTTCTTGCATAGGTCCTATAGCATTGATAAGTTTCCACCCTCTTTCCTACATACACACATCTCTCCTGCATACACACAACTCTACTACTATCACACACGCAATTTTCCGAAATACTCACACAACTCTCCTCCATACACAAACACAGTTCTAACACATATAGCTTTTCTACAGCTTTGAAGTATGCACTCACACCTCTGTTAAATACACGCACTGTTTTGCTACATACTTGTACACAGCTTTCTTACATACACCAACAGCTCTCTTATATACTCATGCAGCTCCACACACACAAACACTTATATATATATATATATATGTACACTCATCCATCGTATACATTACCACATCTTGAAATTCCTTCCAGGAATGTGACTGATCACATGACCTGAAAGGTTCAATGGCTAATCAACAACTTTGTTTGATTGGGACCCTATCCATGCCACCTCACATATCAGGAGTGTCGTTCTTCTTTTCATAAAGAGGTCCAAGGGCTAGTCTTGCAGAAGTTTTTTCAGCTACACAGGATGCGCAACATCCGTGCAAGTCCTGGTGACTTTCTCCCCTGCACTGCACCGATCAGATAGATCAGTGTGGGGCAGGAGAAAGGAGAACAGTTCTTTCAGTGATCATGAAGGATGCTGTCAGTGTTTTCCTCCATCAGAATAAGCAGCCTCTAGACTGTAAGAAACACACACATTTTAACATCATTTTGATTGTCTAAAATTTACTGCAGCTAAAAATTACATTTGGTTTACAATGCATTTTGCCAGATATGTTGTCACTTGTCAAAGCTAAGAATTTTACATGCTGGGTTTTTTTATGGCACATTTAGCACTGATAAGTTGTCACACTCTTGCTTAATATGTTAACATTCTGTCTGTAAACTGTATATGCATAGCTACCTTTTTGAAGCAATATTGAGATTTACTTAAGAACGTGGGGCCCAATAAATACCATCAATGGTGCCCAGTCCAAGAGATGGTGGATCCTATAGGTAAACACCACCTCATCATGCACTAAAACTTACTAAAAAAAAAAAAGATGTGAAGTTCACACATATAGAAAATGGACATTTTGTGAATACATATTACACGTATTGTAAAATAGATAGAGCTCATATGTAGAGTTTGTTTGATAAACTTTCCTACTACTTTGTCTAAATTAGAAGCAAATTGGTTGAACATTACTTCTACCTAAAATGGCAGAAAACGCACCTATCTTGGTGATGGACAGGACAGCTAGAGGGGATATGGAGGAGGCTGTTATTTTTTTTTTAATAGGTGTACTTTCACCAATTTGCTGATAATTCATTGAAAGTAGATGATCGGTACAATTGCTGCCAATGCATTTTTTAAAGCTGTATTGTCATGAGTCAAATTTGATCATGTTAGGTTCTTGCATAGGTCCTATAGCATTGATAAGTTTCCACCCTCTTTCCTACATACACACATCTCTCCTGCATACACACAACTCTACTACTATCACACACGCAATTTTCCGAAATACACACACAACTCTCCTCCATACACAAACACAGTTCTAACACATATAGCTTTTCTACAGCTTTGAAGTATGCACTCACACCTCTGTTAAATACACGCACTGTTTTGCTACATACTTGTACACAGCTTTCTTACATACACCAACAGCTCTCTTATATACTCATGCAGCTCCACACACACAAACACTTATATATATATATATATATGTACACTCATCCATCGTATACATTACCACATCTTGAAATTCCTTCCAGGAATGTGACTGATCACATGACCTGAAAGGTTCAATGGCTAATCAACAACTTTGTTTGATTGGGACCCTATCCATGCCACCTCACATATCAGGAGTGTCGTTCTTCTTTTCATAAAGAGGTCCAAGGGCTAGTCTTGCAGAAGTTTTTTCAGCTACACAGGATGCGCAACATCCGTGCAAGTCCTGGTGACTTTCTCCCCTGCACTGCACCGATCAGATAGATCAGTGTGGGGCAGGAGAAAGGAGAACAGTTCTTTCAGTGATCATGAAGGATGCTGTCAGTGTTTTCCTCCATCAGAATAAGCAGCCTCTAGACTGTAAGAAACACACACATTTTAACATCATTTTGATTGTCTAAAATTTACTGCAGCTAAAAATTACATTTGGTTTACAATGCATTTTGCCAGATATGTTGTCACTTGTCAAAGCTAAGAATTTTACATGCTGGGTTTTTTTATGGCACATTTAGCACTGATAAGTTGTCACACTCTTGCTTAATATGTTAACATTCTGTCTGTAAACTGTATATGCATAGCTACCTTTTTGAAGCAATATTGAGATTTACTTAAGAACGTGGGGCCCAATAAATACCATCAATGGTGCCCAGTCCAAGAGATGGTGGATCCTATAGGTAAACACCACCTCATCATGCACTAAAACTTACTAAAAAAAAAAAAGATGTGAAGTTCACACATATAGAAAATGGACATTTTGTGAATACATATTACACGTATTGTAAAATAGATAGAGCTCATATGTAGAGTTTGTTTGATAAACTTTCCTACTACTTTGTCTAAATTAGAAGCAAATTGGTTGAACATTACTTCTACCTAAAATGGCAGAAAACGCACCTATCTTGGTGATGGACAGGACAGCTAGAGGGGATATGGAGGAGGCTGTTATTTTTTTTTTAATAGGTGTACTTTCACCAATTTGCTGATAATTCATTGAAAGTAGATGATCGGTACAATTGCTGCCAATGCATTTTTTAAAGCTGTATTGTCATGAGTCAAATTTGATCATGTTAGGTTCTTGCATAGGTCCTATAGCATTGATAAGTTTCCACCCTCTTTCCTACATACACACATCTCTCCTGCATACACACAACTCTACTACTATCACACACGCAATTTTCCGAAATACACACACAACTCTCCTCCATACACAAACACAGTTCTAACACATATAGCTTTTCTACAGCTTTGAAGTATGCACTCACACCTCTGTTAAATACACGCACTGTTTTGCTACATACTTGTACACAGCTTTCTTACATACACCAACAGCTCTCTTATATACTCATGCAGCTCCACACACACAAACACTTATATATATATATATATATATATATGTACACTCATCCATCGTATACATTACCACATCTTGAAATTCCTTCCAGGAATGTGACTGATCACATGACCTGAAAGGTTCAATGGCTAATCAACAACTTTGTTTGATTGGGACCCTATCCATGCCACCTCACATATCAGGAGTGTCGTTCTTCTTTTCATAAAGAGGTCCAAGGGCTAGTCTTGCAGAAGTTTTTTCAGCTACACAGGATGCGCAACATCCGTGCAAGTCCTGGTGACTTTCTCCCCTGCACTGCACCGATCAGATAGATCAGTGTGGGGCAGGAGAAAGGAGAACAGTTCTTTCAGTGATCATGAAGGATGCTGTCAGTGTTTTCCTCCATCAGAATAAGCAGCCTCTAGACTGTAAGAAACACACACATTTTAACATCATTTTGATTGTCTAAAATTTACTGCAGCTAAAAATTACATTTGGTTTACAATGCATTTTGCCAGATATGTTGTCACTTGTCAAAGCTAAGAATTTTACATGCTGGGTTTTTTTATGGCACATTTAGCACTGATAAGTTGTCACACTCTTGCTTAATATGTTAACATTCTGTCTGTAAACTGTATATGCATAGCTACCTTTTTGAAGCAATATTGAGATTTACTTAAGAACGTGGGGCCCAATAAATACCATCAATGGTGCCCAGTCCAAGAGATGGTGGATCCTATAGGTAAACACCACCTCATCATGCACTAAAACTTACTAAAAAAAAAAAAGATGTGAAGTTCACACATATAGAAAATGGACATTTTGTGAATACATATTACACGTATTGTAAAATAGATAGAGCTCATATGTAGAGTTTGTTTGATAAACTTTCCTACTACTTTGTCTAAATTAGAAGCAAATTGGTTGAACATTACTTCTACCTAAAATGGCAGAAAACGCACCTATCTTGGTGATGGACAGGACAGCTAGAGGGGATATGGAGGAGGCTGTTATTTTTTTTTTAATAGGTGTACTTTCACCAATTTGCTGATAATTCATTGAAAGTAGATGATCGGTACAATTGCTGCCAATGCATTTTTTAAAGCTGTATTGTCATGAGTCAAATTTGATCATGTTAGGTTCTTGCATAGGTCCTATAGCATTGATAAGTTTCCACCCTCTTTCCTACATACACACATCTCTCCTGCATACACACAACTCTACTACTATCACACACGCAATTTTCCGAAATACACACACAACTCTCCTCCATACACAAACACAGTTCTAACACATATAGCTTTTCTACAGCTTTGAAGTATGCACTCACACCTCTGTTAAATACACGCACTGTTTTGCTACATACTTGTACACAGCTTTCTTACATACACCAACAGCTCTCTTATATACTCATGCAGCTCCACACACACAAACACTTATATATATATATATATATATATATATATATATATGTACACTCATCCATCGTATACATTACCACATCTTGAAATTCCTTCCAGGAATGTGACTGATCACATGACCTGAAAGGTTCAATGGCTAATCAACAACTTTGTTTGATTGGGACCCTATCCATGCCACCTCACATATCAGGAGTGTCGTTCTTCTTTTCATAAAGAGGTCCAAGGGCTAGTCTTGCAGAAGTTTTTTCAGCTACACAGGATGCGCAACATCCGTGCAAGTCCTGGTGACTTTCTCCCCTGCACTGCACCGATCAGATAGATCAGTGTGGGGCAGGAGAAAGGAGAACAGTTCTTTCAGTGATCATGAAGGATGCTGTCAGTGTTTTCCTCCATCAGAATAAGCAGCCTCTAGACTGTAAGAAACACACACATTTTAACATCATTTTGATTGTCTAAAATTTACTGCAGCTAAAAATTACATTTGGTTTACAATGCATTTTGCCAGATATGTTGTCACTTGTCAAAGCTAAGAATTTTACATGCTGGGTTTTTTTATGGCACATTTAGCACTGATAAGTTGTCACACTCTTGCTTAATATGTTAACATTCTGTCTGTAAACTGTATATGCATAGCTACCTTTTTGAAGCAATATTGAGATTTACTTAAGAACGTGGGGCCCAATAAATACCATCAATGGTGCCCAGTCCAAGAGATGGTGGATCCTATAGGTAAACACCACCTCATCATGCACTAAAACTTACTAAAAAAAAAAAAGATGTGAAGTTCACACATATAGAAAATGGACATTTTGTGAATACATATTACACGTATTGTAAAATAGATAGAGCTTATATGTAGAGTTTGTTTGATAAACTTTCCTACTACTTTGTCTAAATTAGAAGCAAATTGGTTGAACATTACTTCTACCTAAAATGGCAGAAAACGCACCTATCTTGGTGATGGACAGGACAGCTAGAGGGGATATGGAGGAGGCTGTTATTTTTTTTTTAATAGGTGTACTTTCACCAATTTGCTGATAATTCATTGAAAGTAGATGATCGGTACAATTGCTGCCAATGCATTTTTTAAAGCTGTATTGTCATGAGTCAAATTTGATCATGTTAGGTTCTTGCATAGGTCCTATAGCATTGATAAGTTTCCACCCTCTTTCCTACATACACACATCTCTCCTGCATACACACAACTCTACTACTATCACACACGCAATTTTCCGAAATACACACACAACTCTCCTCCATACACAAACACAGTTCTAACACATATAGCTTTTCTACAGCTTTGAAGTATGCACTCACACCTCTGTTAAATACACGCACTGTTTTGCTACATACTTGTACACAGCTTTCTTACATACACCAACAGCTCTCTTATATACTCATGCAGCTCCACACACACAAACACTTATATATATATATATATATATATATATATATATATGTACACTCATCCATCGTATACATTACCACATCTTGAAATTCCTTCCAGGAATGTGACTGATCACATGACCTGAAAGGTTCAATGGCTAATCAACAACTTTGTTTGATTGGGACCCTATCCATGCCACCTCACATATCAGGAGTGTCGTTCTTCTTTTCATAAAGAGGTCCAAGGGCTAGTCTTGCAGAAGTTTTTTCAGCTACACAGGATGCGCAACATCCGTGCAAGTCCTGGTGACTTTCTCCCCTGCACTGCACCGATCAGATAGATCAGTGTGGGGCAGGAGAAAGGAGAACAGTTCTTTCAGTGATCATGAAGGATGCTGTCAGTGTTTTCCTCCATCAGAATAAGCAGCCTCTAGACTGTAAGAAACACACACATTTTAACATCATTTTGATTGTCTAAAATTTACTGCAGCTAAAAATTACATTTGGTTTACAATGCATTTTGCCAGATATGTTGTCACTTGTCAAAGCTAAGAATTTTACATGCTGGGTTTTTTTATGGCACATTTAGCACTGATAAGTTGTCACACTCTTGCTTAATATGTTAACATTCTGTCTGTAAACTGTATATGCATAGCTACCTTTTTGAAGCAATATTGAGATTTACTTAAGAACGTGGGGCCCAATAAATACCATCAATGGTGCCCAGTCCAAGAGATGGTGGATCCTATAGGTAAACACCACCTCATCATGCACTAAAACTTACTAAAAAAAAAAAAGATGTGAAGTTCACACATATAGAAAATGGACATTTTGTGAATACATATTACACGTATTGTAAAATAGATAGAGCTCATATGTAGAGTTTGTTTGATAAACTTTCCTACTACTTTGTCTAAATTAGAAGCAAATTGGTTGAACATTACTTCTACCTAAAATGGCAGAAAACGCACCTATCTTGGTGATGGACAGGACAGCTAGAGGGGATATGGAGGAGGCTGTTATTTTTTTTTTAATAGGTGTACTTTCACCAATTTGCTGATAATTCATTGAAAGTAGATGATCGGTACAATTGCTGCCAATGCATTTTTTAAAGCTGTATTGTCATGAGTCAAATTTGATCATGTTAGGTTCTTGCATAGGTCCTATAGCATTGATAAGTTTCCACCCTCTTTCCTACATACACACATCTCTCCTGCATACACACAACTCTACTACTATCACACACGCAATTTTCCGAAATACACACACAACTCTCCTCCATACACAAACACAGTTCTAACACATATAGCTTTTCTACAGCTTTGAAGTATGCACTCACACCTCTGTTAAATACACGCACTGTTTTGCTACATACTTGTACACAGCTTTCTTACATACACCAACAGCTCTCTTATATACTCATGCAGCTCCACACACACAAACACTTATATATATATATATATATATATATATATATGTACACTCATCCATCGTATACATTACCACATCTTGAAATTCCTTCCAGGAATGTGACTGATCACATGACCTGAAAGGTTCAATGGCTAATCAACAACTTTGTTTGATTGGGACCCTATCCATGCCACCTCACATATCAGGAGTGTCGTTCTTCTTTTCATAAAGAGGTCCAAGGGCTAGTCTTGCAGAAGTTTTTTCAGCTACACAGGATGCGCAACATCCGTGCAAGTCCTGGTGACTTTCTCCCCTGCACTGCACCGATCAGATAGATCAGTGTGGGGCAGGAGAAAGGAGAACAGTTCTTTCAGTGATCATGAAGGATGCTGTCAGTGTTTTCCTCCATCAGAATAAGCAGCCTCTAGACTGTAAGAAACACACACATTTTAACATCATTTTGATTGTCTAAAATTTACTGCAGCTAAAAATTACATTTGGTTTACAATGCATTTTGCCAGATATGTTGTCACTTGTCAAAGCTAAGAATTTTACATGCTGGGTTTTTTTATGGCACATTTAGCACTGATAAGTTGTCACACTCTTGCTTAATATGTTAACATTCTGTCTGTAAACTGTATATGCATAGCTACCTTTTTGAAGCAATATTGAGATTTACTTAAGAATGTGGGGCCCAATAAATACCATCAATGGTGCCCAGTCCAAGAGATGGTGGATCCTATAGGTAAACACCACCTCATCATGCACTAAAACTTACTAAAAAAAAAAAAGATGTGAAGTTCACACATATAGAAAATGGACATTTTGTGAATACATATTACACGTATTGTAAAATAGATAGAGCTCATATGTAGAGTTTGTTTGATAAACTTTCCTACTACTTTGTCTAAATTAGAAGCAAATTGGTTGAACATTACTTCTACCTAAAATGGCAGAAAACGCACCTATCTTGGTGATGGACAGGACAGTTAGAGGGGATATGGAGGAGGCTGTTATTTTTTTTTTAATAGGTGTACTTTCACCAATTTGCTGATAATTCATTGAAAGTAGATGATCGGTACAATTGCTGCCAATTCATTTTTTAAAGCTGTATTGTCATGAGTCAAATTTGATCATGTTAGGTTCTTGCATAGGTCCTATAGCATTGATAAGTTTCCACCCTCTTTCCTACATACACACATCTCTCCTGCATACACACAACTCTACTACTATCACACACGCAATTTTCCGAAATACTCACACAACTCTCCTCCATACACAAACACAGTTCTAACACATATAGCTTTTCTACAGCTTTGAAGTATGCACTCACACCTCTGTTAAATACACGCACTGTTTTGCTACATACTTGTACACAGCTTTCTTACATACACCAACAGCTCTCTTATATACTCATGCAGCTCCACACACACAAACACTTATATATATATATATATATATATATATATGTACACTCATCCATCGTATACATTACCACATCTTGAAATTCCTTCCAGGAATGTGACTGATCACATGACCTGAAAGGTTCAATGGCTAATCAACAACTTTGTTTGATTGGGACCCTATCCATGCCACCTCACATATCAGGAGTGTCGTTCTTCTTTTCATAAAGAGGTCCAAGGGCTAGTCTTGCAGAAGTTTTTTCAGCTACACAGGATGCGCAACATCCGTGCAAGTCCTGGTGACTTTCTCCCCTGCACTGCACCGATCAGATAGATCAGTGTGGGGCAGGAGAAAGGAGAACAGTTCTTTCAGTGATCATGAAGGATGCTGTCAGTGTTTTCCTCCATCAGAATAAGCAGCCTCTAGACTGTAAGAAACACACACATTTTAACATCATTTTGATTGTCTAAAATTTACTGCAGCTAAAAATTACATTTGGTTTACAATGCATTTTGCCAGATATGTTGTCACTTGTCAAAGCTAAGAATTTTACATGCTGGGTTTTTTTATGGCACATTTAGCACTGATAAGTTGTCACACTCTTGCTTAATATGTTAACATTCTGTCTGTAAACTGTATATGCATAGCTACCTTTTTGAAGCAATATTGAGATTTACTTAAGAACGTGGGGCCCAATAAATACCATCAATGGTGCCCAGTCCAAGAGATGGTGGATCCTATAGGTAAACACCACCTCATCATGCACTAAAACTTACTAAAAAAAAAAAAGATGTGAAGTTCACACATATAGAAAATGGACATTTTGTGAATACATATTACACGTATTGTAAAATAGATAGAGCTTATATGTAGAGTTTGTTTGATAAACTTTCCTACTACTTTGTCTAAATTAGAAGCAAATTGGTTGAACATTACTTCTACCTAAAATGGCAGAAAACGCACCTATCTTGGTGATGGACAGGACAGCTAGAGGGGATATGGAGGAGGCTGTTATTTTTTTTTTAATAGGTGTACTTTCACCAATTTGCTGATAATTCATTGAAAGTAGATGATCGGTACAATTGCTGCCAATGCATTTTTTAAAGCTGTATTGTCATGAGTCAAATTTGATCATGTTAGGTTCTTGCATAGGTCCTATAGCATTGATAAGTTTCCACCCTCTTTCCTACATACACACATCTCTCCTGCATACACACAACTCTACTACTATCACACACGCAATTTTCCGAAATACACACACAACTCTCCTCCATACACAAACACAGTTCTAACACATATAGCTTTTCTACAGCTTTGAAGTATGCACTCACACCTCTGTTAAATACACGCACTGTTTTGCTACATACTTGTACACAGCTTTCTTACATACACCAACAGCTCTCTTATATACTCATGCAGCTCCACACACACAAACACTTATATATATATATATATATATATATATATATATATGTACACTCATCCATCGTATACATTACCACATCTTGAAATTCCTTCCAGGAATGTGACTGATCACATGACCTGAAAGGTTCAATGGCTAATCAACAACTTTGTTTGATTGGGACCCTATCCATGCCACCTCACATATCAGGAGTGTCGTTCTTCTTTTCATAAAGAGGTCCAAGGGCTAGTCTTGCAGAAGTTTTTTCAGCTACACAGGATGCGCAACATCCGTGCAAGTCCTGGTGACTTTCTCCCCTGCACTGCACCGATCAGATAGATCAGTGTGGGGCAGGAGAAAGGAGAACAGTTCTTTCAGTGATCATGAAGGATGCTGTCAGTGTTTTCCTCCATCAGAATAAGCAGCCTCTAGACTGTAAGAAACACACACATTTTAACATCATTTTGATTGTCTAAAATTTACTGCAGCTAAAAATTACATTTGGTTTACAATGCATTTTGCCAGATATGTTGTCACTTGTCAAAGCTAAGAATTTTACATGCTGGGTTTTTTTATGGCACATTTAGCACTGATAAGTTGTCACACTCTTGCTTAATATGTTAACATTCTGTCTGTAAACTGTATATGCATAGCTACCTTTTTGAAGCAATATTGAGATTTACTTAAGAACGTGGGGCCCAATAAATACCATCAATGGTGCCCAGTCCAAGAGATGGTGGATCCTATAGGTAAACACCACCTCATCATGCACTAAAACTTACTAAAAAAAAAAAAGATGTGAAGTTCACACATATAGAAAATGGACATTTTGTGAATACATATTACACGTATTGTAAAATAGATAGAGCTTATATGTAGAGTTTGTTTGATAAACTTTCCTACTACTTTGTCTAAATTAGAAGCAAATTGGTTGAACATTACTTCTACCTAAAATGGCAGAAAACGCACCTATCTTGGTGATGGACAGGACAGCTAGAGGGGATATGGAGGAGGCTGTTATTTTTTTTTTAATAGGTGTACTTTCACCAATTTGCTGATAATTCATTGAAAGTAGATGATCGGTACAATTGCTGCCAATGCATTTTTTAAAGCTGTATTGTCATGAGTCAAATTTGATCATGTTAGGTTCTTGCATAGGTCCTATAGCATTGATAAGTTTCCACCCTCTTTCCTACATACACACATCTCTCCTGCATACACACAACTCTACTACTATCACACACGCAATTTTCCGAAATACTCACACAACTCTCCTCCATACACAAACACAGTTCTAACACATATAGCTTTTCTACAGCTTTGAAGTATGCACTCACACCTCTGTTAAATACACGCACTGTTTTGCTACATACTTGTACACAGCTTTCTTACATACACCAACAGCTCTCTTATATACTCATGCAGCTCCACACACACAAACACTTATATATATATATATATATGTACACTCATCCATCGTATACATTACCACATCTTGAAATTCCTTCCAGGAATGTGACTGATCACATGACCTGAAAGGTTCAATGGCTAATCAACAACTTTGTTTGATTGGGACCCTATCCATGCCACCTCACATATCAGGAGTGTCGTTCTTCTTTTCATAAAGAGGTCCAAGGGCTAGTCTTGCAGAAGTTTTTTCAGCTACACAGGATGCGCAACATCCGTGCAAGTCCTGGTGACTTTCTCCCCTGCACTGCACCGATCAGATAGATCAGTGTGGGGCAGGAGAAAGGAGAACAGTTCTTTCAGTGATCATGAAGGATGCTGTCAGTGTTTTCCTCCATCAGAATAAGCAGCCTCTAGACTGTAAGAAACACACACATTTTAACATCATTTTGATTGTCTAAAATTTACTGCAGCTAAAAATTACATTTGGTTTACAATGCATTTTGCCAGATATGTTGTCACTTGTCAAAGCTAAGAATTTTACATGCTGGGTTTTTTTATGGCACATTTAGCACTGATAAGTTGTCACACTCTTGCTTAATATGTTAACATTCTGTCTGTAAACTGTATATGCATAGCTACCTTTTTGAAGCAATATTGAGATTTACTTAAGAACGTGGGGCCCAATAAATACCATCAATGGTGCCCAGTCCAAGAGATGGTGGATCCTATAGGTAAACACCACCTCATCATGCACTAAAACTTACTAAAAAAAAAAAAGATGTGAAGTTCACACATATAGAAAATGGACATTTTGTGAATACATATTACACGTATTGTAAAATAGATAGAGCTTATATGTAGAGTTTGTTTGATAAACTTTCCTACTACTTTGTCTAAATTAGAAGCAAATTGGTTGAACATTACTTCTACCTAAAATGGCAGAAAACGCACCTATCTTGGTGATGGACAGGACAGCTAGAGGGGATATGGAGGAGGCTGTTATTTTTTTTTTAATAGGTGTACTTTCACCAATTTGCTGATAATTCATTGAAAGTAGATGATCGGTACAATTGCTGCCAATGCATTTTTTAAAGCTGTATTGTCATGAGTCAAATTTGATCATGTTAGGTTCTTGCATAGGTCCTATAGCATTGATAAGTTTCCACCCTCTTTCCTACATACACACATCTCTCCTGCATACACACAACTCTACTACTATCACACACGCAATTTTCCGAAATACTCACACAACTCTCCTCCATACACAAACACAGTTCTAACACATATAGCTTTTCTACAGCTTTGAAGTATGCACTCACACCTCTGTTAAATACACGCACTGTTTTGCTACATACTTGTACACAGCTTTCTTACATACACCAACAGCTCTCTTATATACTCATGCAGCTCCACACACACAAACACTTATATATATATATATATATGTACACTCATCCATCGTATACATTACCACATCTTGAAATTCCTTCCAGGAATGTGACTGATCACATGACCTGAAAGGTTCAATGGCTAATCAACAACTTTGTTTGATTGGGACCCTATCCATGCCACCTCACATATCAGGAGTGTCGTTCTTCTTTTCATAAAGAGGTCCAAGGGCTAGTCTTGCAGAAGTTTTTTCAGCTACACAGGATGCGCAACATCCGTGCAAGTCCTGGTGACTTTCTCCCCTGCACTGCACCGATCAGATAGATCAGTGTGGGGCAGGAGAAAGGAGAACAGTTCTTTCAGTGATCATGAAGGATGCTGTCAGTGTTTTCCTCCATCAGAATAAGCAGCCTCTAGACTGTAAGAAACACACACATTTTAACATCATTTTGATTGTCTAAAATTTACTGCAGCTAAAAATTACATTTGGTTTACAATGCATTTTGCCAGATATGTTGTCACTTGTCAAAGCTAAGAATTTTACATGCTGGGTTTTTTTATGGCACATTTAGCACTGATAAGTTGTCACACTCTTGCTTAATATGTTAACATTCTGTCTGTAAACTGTATATGCATAGCTACCTTTTTGAAGCAATATTGAGATTTACTTAAGAACGTGGGGCCCAATAAATACCATCAATGGTGCCCAGTCCAAGAGATGGTGGATCCTATAGGTAAACACCACCTCATCATGCACTAAAACTTACTAAAAAAAAAAAAGATGTGAAGTTCACACATATAGAAAATGGACATTTTGTGAATACATATTACACGTATTGTAAAATAGATAGAGCTCATATGTAGAGTTTGTTTGATAAACTTTCCTACTACTTTGTCTAAATTAGAAGCAAATTGGTTGAACATTACTTCTACCTAAAATGGCAGAAAACGCACCTATCTTGGTGATGGACAGGACAGCTAGAGGGGATATGGAGGAGGCTGTTATTTTTTTTTTAATAGGTGTACTTTCACCAATTTGCTGATAATTCATTGAAAGTAGATGATCGGTACAATTGCTGCCAATGCATTTTTTAAAGCTGTATTGTCATGAGTCAAATTTGATCATGTTAGGTTCTTGCATAGGTCCTATAGCATTGATAAGTTTCCACCCTCTTTCCTACATACACACATCTCTCCTGCATACACACAACTCTACTACTATCACACACGCAATTTTCCGAAATACACACACAACTCTCCTCCATACACAAACACAGTTCTAACACATATAGCTTTTCTACAGCTTTGAAGTATGCACTCACACCTCTGTTAAATACACGCACTGTTTTGCTACATACTTGTACACAGCTTTCTTACATACACCAACAGCTCTCTTATATACTCATGCAGCTCCACACACACAAACACTTATATATATATATATATATATATATATATATATATATATGTACACTCATCCATCGTATACATTACCACATCTTGAAATTCCTTCCAGGAATGTGACTGATCACATGACCTGAAAGGTTCAATGGCTAATCAACAACTTTGTTTGATTGGGACCCTATCCATGCCACCTCACATATCAGGAGTGTCGTTCTTCTTTTCATAAAGAGGTCCAAGGGCTAGTCTTGCAGAAGTTTTTTCAGCTACACAGGATGCGCAACATCCGTGCAAGTCCTGGTGACTTTCTCCCCTGCACTGCACCGATCAGATAGATCAGTGTGGGGCAGGAGAAAGGAGAACAGTTCTTTCAGTGATCATGAAGGATGCTGTCAGTGTTTTCCTCCATCAGAATAAGCAGCCTCTAGACTGTAAGAAACACACACATTTTAACATCATTTTGATTGTCTAAAATTTACTGCAGCTAAAAATTACATTTGGTTTACAATGCATTTTGCCAGATATGTTGTCACTTGTCAAAGCTAAGAATTTTACATGCTGGGTTTTTTTATGGCACATTTAGCACTGATAAGTTGTCACACTCTTGCTTAATATGTTAACATTCTGTCTGTAAACTGTATATGCATAGCTACCTTTTTGAAGCAATATTGAGATTTACTTAAGAACGTGGGGCCCAATAAATACCATCAATGGTGCCCAGTCCAAGAGATGGTGGATCCTATAGGTAAACACCACCTCATCATGCACTAAAACTTACTAAAAAAAAAAAAGATGTGAAGTTCACACATATAGAAAATGGACATTTTGTGAATACATATTACACGTATTGTAAAATAGATAGAGCTCATATGTAGAGTTTGTTTGATAAACTTTCCTACTACTTTGTCTAAATTAGAAGCAAATTGGTTGAACATTACTTCTACCTAAAATGGCAGAAAACGCACCTATCTTGGTGATGGACAGGACAGCTAGAGGGGATATGGAGGAGGCTGTTATTTTTTTTTTAATAGGTGTACTTTCACCAATTTGCTGATAATTCATTGAAAGTAGATGATCGGTACAATTGCTGCCAATGCATTTTTTAAAGCTGTATTGTCATGAGTCAAATTTGATCATGTTAGGTTCTTGCATAGGTCCTATAGCATTGATAAGTTTCCACCCTCTTTCCTACATACACACATCTCTCCTGCATACACACAACTCTACTACTATCACACACGCAATTTTCCGAAATACTCACACAACTCTCCTCCATACACAAACACAGTTCTAACACATATAGCTTTTCTACAGCTTTGAAGTATGCACTCACACCTCTGTTAAATACACGCACTGTTTTGCTACATACTTGTACACAGCTTTCTTACATACACCAACAGCTCTCTTATATACTCATGCAGCTCCACACACACAAACACTTATATATATATATATATATGTACACTCATCCATCGTATACATTACCACATCTTGAAATTCCTTCCAGGAATGTGACTGATCACATGACCTGAAAGGTTCAATGGCTAATCAACAACTTTGTTTGATTGGGACCCTATCCATGCCACCTCACATATCAGGAGTGTCGTTCTTCTTTTCATAAAGAGGTCCAAGGGCTAGTCTTGCAGAAGTTTTTTCAGCTACACAGGATGCGCAACATCCGTGCAAGTCCTGGTGACTTTCTCCCCTGCACTGCACCGATCAGATAGATCAGTGTGGGGCAGGAGAAAGGAGAACAGTTCTTTCAGTGATCATGAAGGATGCTGTCAGTGTTTTCCTCCATCAGAATAAGCAGCCTCTAGACTGTAAGAAACACACACATTTTAACATCATTTTGATTGTCTAAAATTTACTGCAGCTAAAAATTACATTTGGTTTACAATGCATTTTGCCAGATATGTTGTCACTTGTCAAAGCTAAGAATTTTACATGCTGGGTTTTTTTATGGCACATTTAGCACTGATAAGTTGTCACACTCTTGCTTAATATGTTAACATTCTGTCTGTAAACTGTATATGCATAGCTACCTTTTTGAAGCAATATTGAGATTTACTTAAGAACGTGGGGCCCAATAAATACCATCAATGGTGCCCAGTCCAAGAGATGGTGGATCCTATAGGTAAACACCACCTCATCATGCACTAAAACTTACTAAAAAAAAAAAAGATGTGAAGTTCACACATATAGAAAATGGACATTTTGTGAATACATATTACACGTATTGTAAAATAGATAGAGCTCATATGTAGAGTTTGTTTGATAAACTTTCCTACTACTTTGTCTAAATTAGAAGCAAATTGGTTGAACATTACTTCTACCTAAAATGGCAGAAAACGCACCTATCTTGGTGATGGACAGGACAGCTAGAGGGGATATGGAGGAGGCTGTTATTTTTTTTTTAATAGGTGTACTTTCACCAATTTGCTGATAATTCATTGAAAGTAGATGATCGGTACAATTGCTGCCAATGCATTTTTTAAAGCTGTATTGTCATGAGTCAAATTTGATCATGTTAGGTTCTTGCATAGGTCCTATAGCATTGATAAGTTTCCACCCTCTTTCCTACATACACACATCTCTCCTGCATACACACAACTCTACTACTATCACACACGCAATTTTCCGAAATACACACACAACTCTCCTCCATACACAAACACAGTTCTAACACATATAGCTTTTCTACAGCTTTGAAGTATGCACTCACACCTCTGTTAAATACACGCACTGTTTTGCTACATACTTGTACACAGCTTTCTTACATACACCAACAGCTCTCTTATATACTCATGCAGCTCCACACACACAAACACTTATATATATATATATATATATATATATATATATATATATGTACACTCATCCATCGTATACATTACCACATCTTGAAATTCCTTCCAGGAATGTGACTGATCACATGACCTGAAAGGTTCAATGGCTAATCAACAACTTTGTTTGATTGGGACCCTATCCATGCCACCTCACATATCAGGAGTGTCGTTCTTCTTTTCATAAAGAGGTCCAAGGGCTAGTCTTGCAGAAGTTTTTTCAGCTACACAGGATGCGCAACATCCGTGCAAGTCCTGGTGACTTTCTCCCCTGCACTGCACCGATCAGATAGATCAGTGTGGGGCAGGAGAAAGGAGAACAGTTCTTTCAGTGATCATGAAGGATGCTGTCAGTGTTTTCCTCCATCAGAATAAGCAGCCTCTAGACTGTAAGAAACACACACATTTTAACATCATTTTGATTGTCTAAAATTTACTGCAGCTAAAAATTACATTTGGTTTACAATGCATTTTGCCAGATATGTTGTCACTTGTCAAAGCTAAGAATTTTACATGCTGGGTTTTTTTATGGCACATTTAGCACTGATAAGTTGTCACACTCTTGCTTAATATGTTAACATTCTGTCTGTAAACTGTATATGCATAGCTACCTTTTTGAAGCAATATTGAGATTTACTTAAGAACGTGGGGCCCAATAAATACCATCAATGGTGCCCAGTCCAAGAGATGGTGGATCCTATAGGTAAACACCACCTCATCATGCACTAAAACTTACTAAAAAAAAAAAAGATGTGAAGTTCACACATATAGAAAATGGACATTTTGTGAATACATATTACACGTATTGTAAAATAGATAGAGCTCATATGTAGAGTTTGTTTGATAAACTTTCCTACTACTTTGTCTAAATTAGAAGCAAATTGGTTGAACATTACTTCTACCTAAAATGGCAGAAAACGCACCTATCTTGGTGATGGACAGGACAGCTAGAGGGGATATGGAGGAGGCTGTTATTTTTTTTTTAATAGGTGTACTTTCACCAATTTGCTGATAATTCATTGAAAGTAGATGATCGGTACAATTGCTGCCAATGCATTTTTTAAAGCTGTATTGTCATGAGTCAAATTTGATCATGTTAGGTTCTTGCATAGGTCCTATAGCATTGATAAGTTTCCACCCTCTTTCCTACATACACACATCTCTCCTGCATACACACAACTCTACTACTATCACACACGCAATTTTCCGAAATACTCACACAACTCTCCTCCATACACAAACACAGTTCTAACACATATAGCTTTTCTACAGCTTTGAAGTATGCACTCACACCTCTGTTAAATACACGCACTGTTTTGCTACATACTTGTACACAGCTTTCTTACATACACCAACAGCTCTCTTATATACTCATGCAGCTCCACACACACAAACACTTATATATATATATATATATGTACACTCATCCATCGTATACATTACCACATCTTGAAATTCCTTCCAGGAATGTGACTGATCACATGACCTGAAAGGTTCAATGGCTAATCAACAACTTTGTTTGATTGGGACCCTATCCATGCCACCTCACATATCAGGAGTGTCGTTCTTCTTTTCATAAAGAGGTCCAAGGGCTAGTCTTGCAGAAGTTTTTTCAGCTACACAGGATGCGCAACATCCGTGCAAGTCCTGGTGACTTTCTCCCCTGCACTGCACCGATCAGATAGATCAGTGTGGGGCAGGAGAAAGGAGAACAGTTCTTTCAGTGATCATGAAGGATGCTGTCAGTGTTTTCCTCCATCAGAATAAGCAGCCTCTAGACTGTAAGAAACACACACATTTTAACATCATTTTGATTGTCTAAAATTTACTGCAGCTAAAAATTACATTTGGTTTACAATGCATTTTGCCAGATATGTTGTCACTTGTCAAAGCTAAGAATTTTACATGCTGGGTTTTTTTATGGCACATTTAGCACTGATAAGTTGTCACACTCTTGCTTAATATGTTAACATTCTGTCTGTAAACTGTATATGCATAGCTACCTTTTTGAAGCAATATTGAGATTTACTTAAGAACGTGGGGCCCAATAAATACCATCAATGGTGCCCAGTCCAAGAGATGGTGGATCCTATAGGTAAACACCACCTCATCATGCACTAAAACTTACTAAAAAAAAAAAAGATGTGAAGTTCACACATATAGAAAATGGACATTTTGTGAATACATATTACACGTATTGTAAAATAGATAGAGCTCATATGTAGAGTTTGTTTGATAAACTTTCCTACTACTTTGTCTAAATTAGAAGCAAATTGGTTGAACATTACTTCTACCTAAAATGGCAGAAAACGCACCTATCTTGGTGATGGACAGGACAGCTAGAGGGGATATGGAGGAGGCTGTTATTTTTTTTTTAATAGGTGTACTTTCACCAATTTGCTGATAATTCATTGAAAGTAGATGATCGGTACAATTGCTGCCAATGCATTTTTTAAAGCTGTATTGTCATGAGTCAAATTTGATCATGTTAGGTTCTTGCATAGGTCCTATAGCATTGATAAGTTTCCACCCTCTTTCCTACATACACACATCTCTCCTGCATACACACAACTCTACTACTATCACACACGCAATTTTCCGAAATACACACACAACTCTCCTCCATACACAAACACAGTTCTAACACATATAGCTTTTCTACAGCTTTGAAGTATGCACTCACACCTCTGTTAAATACACGCACTGTTTTGCTACATACTTGTACACAGCTTTCTTACATACACCAACAGCTCTCTTATATACTCATGCAGCTCCACACACACAAACACTTATATATATATATATATATATATATATATATGTACACTCATCCATCGTATACATTACCACATCTTGAAATTCCTTCCAGGAATGTGACTGATCACATGACCTGAAAGGTTCAATGGCTAATCAACAACTTTGTTTGATTGGGACCCTATCCATGCCACCTCACATATCAGGAGTGTCGTTCTTCTTTTCATAAAGAGGTCCAAGGGCTAGTCTTGCAGAAGTTTTTTCAGCTACACAGGATGCGCAACATCCGTGCAAGTCCTGGTGACTTTCTCCCCTGCACTGCACCGATCAGATAGATCAGTGTGGGGCAGGAGAAAGGAGAACAGTTCTTTCAGTGATCATGAAGGATGCTGTCAGTGTTTTCCTCCATCAGAATAAGCAGCCTCTAGACTGTAAGAAACACACACATTTTAACATCATTTTGATTGTCTAAAATTTACTGCAGCTAAAAATTACATTTGGTTTACAATGCATTTTGCCAGATATGTTGTCACTTGTCAAAGCTAAGAATTTTACATGCTGGGTTTTTTTATGGCACATTTAGCACTGATAAGTTGTCACACTCTTGCTTAATATGTTAACATTCTGTCTGTAAACTGTATATGCATAGCTACCTTTTTGAAGCAATATTGAGATTTACTTAAGAACGTGGGGCCCAATAAATACCATCAATGGTGCCCAGTCCAAGAGATGGTGGATCCTATAGGTAAACACCACCTCATCATGCACTAAAACTTACTAAAAAAAAAAAAGATGTGAAGTTCACACATATAGAAAATGGACATTTTGTGAATACATATTACACGTATTGTAAAATAGATAGAGCTCATATGTAGAGTTTGTTTGATAAACTTTCCTACTACTTTGTCTAAATTAGAAGCAAATTGGTTGAACATTACTTCTACCTAAAATGGCAGAAAACGCACCTATCTTGGTGATGGACAGGACAGCTAGAGGGGATATGGAGGAGGCTGTTATTTTTTTTTTAATAGGTGTACTTTCACCAATTTGCTGATAATTCATTGAAAGTAGATGATCGGTACAATTGCTGCCAATGCATTTTTTAAAGCTGTATTGTCATGAGTCAAATTTGATCATGTTAGGTTCTTGCATAGGTCCTATAGCATTGATAAGTTTCCACCCTCTTTCCTACATACACACATCTCTCCTGCATACACACAACTCTACTACTATCACACACGCAATTTTCCGAAATACTCACACAACTCTCCTCCATACACAAACACAGTTCTAACACATATAGCTTTTCTACAGCTTTGAAGTATGCACTCACACCTCTGTTAAATACACGCACTGTTTTGCTACATACTTGTACACAGCTTTCTTACATACACCAACAGCTCTCTTATATACTCATGCAGCTCCACACACACAAACACTTATATATATATATATATATGTACACTCATCCATCGTATACATTACCACATCTTGAAATTCCTTCCAGGAATGTGACTGATCACATGACCTGAAAGGTTCAATGGCTAATCAACAACTTTGTTTGATTGGGACCCTATCCATGCCACCTCACATATCAGGAGTGTCGTTCTTCTTTTCATAAAGAGGTCCAAGGGCTAGTCTTGCAGAAGTTTTTTCAGCTACACAGGATGCGCAACATCCGTGCAAGTCCTGGTGACTTTCTCCCCTGCACTGCACCGATCAGATAGATCAGTGTGGGGCAGGAGAAAGGAGAACAGTTCTTTCAGTGATCATGAAGGATGCTGTCAGTGTTTTCCTCCATCAGAATAAGCAGCCTCTAGACTGTAAGAAACACACACATTTTAACATCATTTTGATTGTCTAAAATTTACTGCAGCTAAAAATTACATTTGGTTTACAATGCATTTTGCCAGATATGTTGTCACTTGTCAAAGCTAAGAATTTTACATGCTGGGTTTTTTTATGGCACATTTAGCACTGATAAGTTGTCACACTCTTGCTTAATATGTTAACATTCTGTCTGTAAACTGTATATGCATAGCTACCTTTTTGAAGCAATATTGAGATTTACTTAAGAACGTGGGGCCCAATAAATACCATCAATGGTGCCCAGTCCAAGAGATGGTGGATCCTATAGGTAAACACCACCTCATCATGCACTAAAACTTACTAAAAAAAAAAAAGATGTGAAGTTCACACATATAGAAAATGGACATTTTGTGAATACATATTACACGTATTGTAAAATAGATAGAGCTCATATGTAGAGTTTGTTTGATAAACTTTCCTACTACTTTGTCTAAATTAGAAGCAAATTGGTTGAACATTACTTCTACCTAAAATGGCAGAAAACGCACCTATCTTGGTGATGGACAGGACAGCTAGAGGGGATATGGAGGAGGCTGTTATTTTTTTTTTAATAGGTGTACTTTCACCAATTTGCTGATAATTCATTGAAAGTAGATGATCGGTACAATTGCTGCCAATGCATTTTTTAAAGCTGTATTGTCATGAGTCAAATTTGATCATGTTAGGTTCTTGCATAGGTCCTATAGCATTGATAAGTTTCCACCCTCTTTCCTACATACACACATCTCTCCTGCATACACACAACTCTACTACTATCACACACGCAATTTTCCGAAATACACACACAACTCTCCTCCATACACAAACACAGTTCTAACACATATAGCTTTTCTACAGCTTTGAAGTATGCACTCACACCTCTGTTAAATACACGCACTGTTTTGCTACATACTTGTACACAGCTTTCTTACATACACCAACAGCTCTCTTATATACTCATGCAGCTCCACACACACAAACACTTATATATATATATATATATATATATGTACACTCATCCATCGTATACATTACCACATCTTGAAATTCCTTCCAGGAATGTGACTGATCACATGACCTGAAAGGTTCAATGGCTAATCAACAACTTTGTTTGATTGGGACCCTATCCATGCCACCTCACATATCAGGAGTGTCGTTCTTCTTTTCATAAAGAGGTCCAAGGGCTAGTCTTGCAGAAGTTTTTTCAGCTACACAGGATGCGCAACATCCGTGCAAGTCCTGGTGACTTTCTCCCCTGCACTGCACCGATCAGATAGATCAGTGTGGGGCAGGAGAAAGGAGAACAGTTCTTTCAGTGATCATGAAGGATGCTGTCAGTGTTTTCCTCCATCAGAATAAGCAGCCTCTAGACTGTAAGAAACACACACATTTTAACATCATTTTGATTGTCTAAAATTTACTGCAGCTAAAAATTACATTTGGTTTACAATGCATTTTGCCAGATATGTTGTCACTTGTCAAAGCTAAGAATTTTACATGCTGGGTTTTTTTATGGCACATTTAGCACTGATAAGTTGTCACACTCTTGCTTAATATGTTAACATTCTGTCTGTAAACTGTATATGCATAGCTACCTTTTTGAAGCAATATTGAGATTTACTTAAGAACGTGGGGCCCAATAAATACCATCAATGGTGCCCAGTCCAAGAGATGGTGGATCCTATAGGTAAACACCACCTCATCATGCACTAAAACTTACTAAAAAAAAAAAAGATGTGAAGTTCACACATATAGAAAATGGACATTTTGTGAATACATATTACACGTATTGTAAAATAGATAGAGCTCATATGTAGAGTTTGTTTGATAAACTTTCCTACTACTTTGTCTAAATTAGAAGCAAATTGGTTGAACATTACTTCTACCTAAAATGGCAGAAAACGCACCTATCTTGGTGATGGACAGGACAGCTAGAGGGGATATGGAGGAGGCTGTTATTTTTTTTTTAATAGGTGTACTTTCACCAATTTGCTGATAATTCATTGAAAGTAGATGATCGGTACAATTGCTGCCAATGCATTTTTTAAAGCTGTATTGTCATGAGTCAAATTTGATCATGTTAGGTTCTTGCATAGGTCCTATAGCATTGATAAGTTTCCACCCTCTTTCCTACATACACACATCTCTCCTGCATACACACAACTCTACTACTATCACACACGCAATTTTCCGAAATACTCACACAACTCTCCTCCATACACAAACACAGTTCTAACACATATAGCTTTTCTACAGCTTTGAAGTATGCACTCACACCTCTGTTAAATACACGCACTGTTTTGCTACATACTTGTACACAGCTTTCTTACATACACCAACAGCTCTCTTATATACTCATGCAGCTCCACACACACAAACACTTATATATATATATATATATATATGTACACTCATCCATCGTATACATTACCACATCTTGAAATTCCTTCCAGGAATGTGACTGATCACATGACCTGAAAGGTTCAATGGCTAATCAACAACTTTGTTTGATTGGGACCCTATCCATGCCACCTCACATATCAGGAGTGTCGTTCTTCTTTTCATAAAGAGGTCCAAGGGCTAGTCTTGCAGAAGTTTTTTCAGCTACACAGGATGCGCAACATCCGTGCAAGTCCTGGTGACTTTCTCCCCTGCACTGCACCGATCAGATAGATCAGTGTGGGGCAGGAGAAAGGAGAACAGTTCTTTCAGTGATCATGAAGGATGCTGTCAGTGTTTTCCTCCATCAGAATAAGCAGCCTCTAGACTGTAAGAAACACACACATTTTAACATCATTTTGATTGTCTAAAATTTACTGCAGCTAAAAATTACATTTGGTTTACAATGCATTTTGCCAGATATGTTGTCACTTGTCAAAGCTAAGAATTTTACATGCTGGGTTTTTTTATGGCACATTTAGCACTGATAAGTTGTCACACTCTTGCTTAATATGTTAACATTCTGTCTGTAAACTGTATATGCATAGCTACCTTTTTGAAGCAATATTGAGATTTACTTAAGAACGTGGGGCCCAATAAATACCATCAATGGTGCCCAGTCCAAGAGATGGTGGATCCTATAGGTAAACACCACCTCATCATGCACTAAAACTTACTAAAAAAAAAAAAGATGTGAAGTTCACACATATAGAAAATGGACATTTTGTGAATACATATTACACGTATTGTAAAATAGATAGAGCTCATATGTAGAGTTTGTTTGATAAACTTTCCTACTACTTTGTCTAAATTAGAAGCAAATTGGTTGAACATTACTTCTACCTAAAATGGCAGAAAACGCACCTATCTTGGTGATGGACAGGACAGCTAGAGGGGATATGGAGGAGGCTGTTATTTTTTTTTTAATAGGTGTACTTTCACCAATTTGCTGATAATTCATTGAAAGTAGATGATCGGTACAATTGCTGCCAATGCATTTTTTAAAGCTGTATTGTCATGAGTCAAATTTGATCATGTTAGGTTCTTGCATAGGTCCTATAGCATTGATAAGTTTCCACCCTCTTTCCTACATACACACATCTCTCCTGCATACACACAACTCTACTACTATCACACACGCAATTTTCCGAAATACTCACACAACTCTCCTCCATACACAAACACAGTTCTAACACATATAGCTTTTCTACAGCTTTGAAGTATGCACTCACACCTCTGTTAAATACACGCACTGTTTTGCTACATACTTGTACACAGCTTTCTTACATACACCAACAGCTCTCTTATATACTCATGCAGCTCCACACACACAAACACTTATATATATATATATATATATATGTACACTCATCCATCGTATACATTACCACATCTTGAAATTCCTTCCAGGAATGTGACTGATCACATGACCTGAAAGGTTCAATGGCTAATCAACAACTTTGTTTGATTGGGACCCTATCCATGCCACCTCACATATCAGGAGTGTCGTTCTTCTTTTCATAAAGAGGTCCAAGGGCTAGTCTTGCAGAAGTTTTTTCAGCTACACAGGATGCGCAACATCCGTGCAAGTCCTGGTGACTTTCTCCCCTGCACTGCACCGATCAGATAGATCAGTGTGGGGCAGGAGAAAGGAGAACAGTTCTTTCAGTGATCATGAAGGATGCTGTCAGTGTTTTCCTCCATCAGAATAAGCAGCCTCTAGACTGTAAGAAACACACACATTTTAACATCATTTTGATTGTCTAAAATTTACTGCAGCTAAAAATTACATTTGGTTTACAATGCATTTTGCCAGATATGTTGTCACTTGTCAAAGCTAAGAATTTTACATGCTGGGTTTTTTTATGGCACATTTAGCACTGATAAGTTGTCACACTCTTGCTTAATATGTTAACATTCTGTCTGTAAACTGTATATGCATAGCTACCTTTTTGAAGCAATATTGAGATTTACTTAAGAACGTGGGGCCCAATAAATACCATCAATGGTGCCCAGTCCAAGAGATGGTGGATCCTATAGGTAAACACCACCTCATCATGCACTAAAACTTACTAAAAAAAAAAAAGATGTGAAGTTCACACATATAGAAAATGGACATTTTGTGAATACATATTACACGTATTGTAAAATAGATAGAGCTCATATGTAGAGTTTGTTTGATAAACTTTCCTACTACTTTGTCTAAATTAGAAGCAAATTGGTTGAACATTACTTCTACCTAAAATGGCAGAAAACGCACCTATCTTGGTGATGGACAGGACAGCTAGAGGGGATATGGAGGAGGCTGTTATTTTTTTTTTAATAGGTGTACTTTCACCAATTTGCTGATAATTCATTGAAAGTAGATGATCGGTACAATTGCTGCCAATGCATTTTTTAAAGCTGTATTGTCATGAGTCAAATTTGATCATGTTAGGTTCTTGCATAGGTCCTATAGCATTGATAAGTTTCCACCCTCTTTCCTACATACACACATCTCTCCTGCATACACACAACTCTACTACTATCACACACGCAATTTTCCGAAATACTCACACAACTCTCCTCCATACACAAACACAGTTCTAACACATATAGCTTTTCTACAGCTTTGAAGTATGCACTCACACCTCTGTTAAATACACGCACTGTTTTGCTACATACTTGTACACAGCTTTCTTACATACACCAACAGCTCTCTTATATACTCATGCAGCTCCACACACACAAACACTTATATATATATATATATATGTACACTCATCCATCGTATACATTACCACATCTTGAAATTCCTTCCAGGAATGTGACTGATCACATGACCTGAAAGGTTCAATGGCTAATCAACAACTTTGTTTGATTGGGACCCTATCCATGCCACCTCACATATCAGGAGTGTCGTTCTTCTTTTCATAAAGAGGTCCAAGGGCTAGTCTTGCAGAAGTTTTTTCAGCTACACAGGATGCGCAACATCCGTGCAAGTCCTGGTGACTTTCTCCCCTGCACTGCACCGATCAGATAGATCAGTGTGGGGCAGGAGAAAGGAGAACAGTTCTTTCAGTGATCATGAAGGATGCTGTCAGTGTTTTCCTCCATCAGAATAAGCAGCCTCTAGACTGTAAGAAACACACACATTTTAACATCATTTTGATTGTCTAAAATTTACTGCAGCTAAAAATTACATTTGGTTTACAATGCATTTTGCCAGATATGTTGTCACTTGTCAAAGCTAAGAATTTTACATGCTGGGTTTTTTTATGGCACATTTAGCACTGATAAGTTGTCACACTCTTGCTTAATATGTTAACATTCTGTCTGTAAACTGTATATGCATAGCTACCTTTTTGAAGCAATATTGAGATTTACTTAAGAACGTGGGGCCCAATAAATACCATCAATGGTGCCCAGTCCAAGAGATGGTGGATCCTATAGGTAAACACCACCTCATCATGCACTAAAACTTACTAAAAAAAAAAAAGATGTGAAGTTCACACATATAGAAAATGGACATTTTGTGAATACATATTACACGTATTGTAAAATAGATAGAGCTCATATGTAGAGTTTGTTTGATAAACTTTCCTACTACTTTGTCTAAATTAGAAGCAAATTGGTTGAACATTACTTCTACCTAAAATGGCAGAAAACGCACCTATCTTGGTGATGGACAGGACAGCTAGAGGGGATATGGAGGAGGCTGTTATTTTTTTTTTAATAGGTGTACTTTCACCAATTTGCTGATAATTCATTGAAAGTAGATGATCGGTACAATTGCTGCCAATGCATTTTTTAAAGCTGTATTGTCATGAGTCAAATTTGATCATGTTAGGTTCTTGCATAGGTCCTATAGCATTGATAAGTTTCCACCCTCTTTCCTACATACACACATCTCTCCTGCATACACACAACTCTACTACTATCACACACGCAATTTTCCGAAATACTCACACAACTCTCCTCCATACACAAACACAGTTCTAACACATATAGCTTTTCTACAGCTTTGAAGCATGCACTCACACCTCTGTTAAATACACGCACTGTTTTGCTACATACTTGTACACAGCTTTCTTACATACACCAACAGCTCTCTTATATACTCATGCAGCTCCACACACACAAACACTTATATATATATATATATATATATATATATGTACACTCATCCATCGTATACATTACCACATCTTGAAATTCCTTCCAGAAATGTGACTGATCACATGACCTGAAAGGTTCAATGGCTAATCAACAACTTTGTTTGATTGGGACCCTATCCATGCCACCTCACATATCAGGAGTGTCGTTCTTCTTTTCATAAAGAGGTCCAAGGGCTAGTCTTGCAGAAGTTTTTTCAGCTACACAGGATGCGCAACATCCGTGCAAGTCCTGGTGACTTTCTCCCCTGCACTGCACCGATCAGATAGATCAGTGTGGGGCAGGAGAAAGGAGAACAGTTCTTTCAGTGATCATGAAGGATGCTGTCAGTGTTTTCCTCCATCAGAATAAGCAGCCTCTAGACTGTAAGAAACACACACATTTTAACATCATTTTGATTGTCTAAAATTTACTGCAGCTAAAAATTACATTTGGTTTACAATGCATTTTGCCAGATATGTTGTCACTTGTCAAAGCTAAGAATTTTACATGCTGGGTTTTTTTATGGCACATTTAGCACTGATAAGTTGTCACACTCTTGCTTAATATGTTAACATTCTGTCTGTAAACTGTATATGCATAGCTACCTTTTTGAAGCAATATTGAGATTTACTTAAGAACGTGGGGCCCAATAAATACCATCAATGGTGCCCAGTCCAAGAGATGGTGGATCCTATAGGTAAACACCACCTCATCATGCACTAAAACTTACTAAAAAAAAAAAAGATGTGAAGTTCACACATATAGAAAATGGACATTTTGTGAATACATATTACACGTATTGTAAAATAGATAGAGCTTATATGTAGAGTTTGTTTGATAAACTTTCCTACTACTTTGTCTAAATTAGAAGCAAATTGGTTGAACATTACTTCTACCTAAAATGGCAGAAAACGCACCTATCTTGGTGATGGACAGGACAGCTAGAGGGGATATGGAGGAGGCTGTTATTTTTTTTTTAATAGGTGTACTTTCACCAATTTGCTGATAATTCATTGAAAGTAGATGATCGGTACAATTGCTGCCAATGCATTTTTTAAAGCTGTATTGTCATGAGTCAAATTTGATCATGTTAGGTTCTTGCATAGGTCCTATAGCATTGATAAGTTTCCACCCTCTTTCCTACATACACACATCTCTCCTGCATACACACAACTCTACTACTATCACACACGCAATTTTCCGAAATACACACACAACTCTCCTCCATACACAAACACAGTTCTAACACATATAGCTTTTCTACAGCTTTGAAGTATGCACTCACACCTCTGTTACATACACGCACTGTTTTGCTACATACTTGTACACAGCTTTCTTACATACACCAACAGCTCTCTTATATACTCATGCAGCTCCACACACACAAACACTTATATATATATATATATATATATATATATATGTACACTCATCCATCGTATACATTACCACATCTTGAAATTCCTTCCAGGAATGTGACTGATCACATGACCTGAAAGGTTCAATGGCTAATCAACAACTTTGTTTGATTGGGACCCTATCCATGCCACCTCACATATCAGGAGTGTCGTTCTTCTTTTCATAAAGAGGTCCAAGGGCTAGTCTTGCAGAAGTTTTTTCAGCTACACAGGATGCGCAACATCCGTGCAAGTCCTGGTGACTTTCTCCCCTGCACTGCACCGATCAGATAGATCAGTGTGGGGCAGGAGAAAGGAGAACAGTTCTTTCAGTGATCATGAAGGATGCTGTCAGTGTTTTCCTCCATCAGAATAAGCAGCCTCTAGACTGTAAGAAACACACACATTTTAACATCATTTTGATTGTCTAAAATTTACTGCAGCTAAAAATTACATTTGGTTTACAATGCATTTTGCCAGATATGTTGTCACTTGTCAAAGCTAAGAATTTTACATGCTGGGTTTTTTTATGGCACATTTAGCACTGATAAGTTGTCACACTCTTGCTTAATATGTTAACATTCTGTCTGTAAACTGTATATGCATAGCTACCTTTTTGAAGCAATATTGAGATTTACTTAAGAACGTGGGGCCCAATAAATACCATCAATGGTGCCCAGTCCAAGAGATGGTGGATCCTATAGGTAAACACCACCTCATCATGCACTAAAACTTACTAAAAAAAAAAAAGATGTGAAGTTCACACATATAGAAAATGGACATTTTGTGAATACATATTACACGTATTGTAAAATAGATAGAGCTTATATGTAGAGTTTGTTTGATAAACTTTCCTACTACTTTGTCTAAATTAGAAGCAAATTGGTTGAACATTACTTCTACCTAAAATGGCAGAAAACGCACCTATCTTGGTGATGGACAGGACAGCTAGAGGGGATATGGAGGAGGCTGTTATTTTTTTTTTAATAGGTGTACTTTCACCAATTTGCTGATAATTCATTGAAAGTAGATGATCGGTACAATTGCTGCCAATGCATTTTTTAAAGCTGTATTGTCATGAGTCAAATTTGATCATGTTAGGTTCTTGCATAGGTCCTATAGCATTGATAAGTTTCCACCCTCTTTCCTACATACACACATCTCTCCTGCATACACACAACTCTACTACTATCACACACGCAATTTTCCGAAATACACACACACAGTTCTAACACATATAGCTTTTCTACAGCTTTGAAGTATGCACTCACACCTCTGTTACATACACGCACTGTTTTGCTACATACTTGTACACAGCTTTCTTACATACACCAACAGCTCTCTTATATACTCATGCAGCTCCACACACACAAACACTTATATATATATATATATATATGTACACTCATCCATCGTATACATTACCACATCTTGAAATTCCTTCCAGGAATGTGACTGATCACATGACCTGAAAGGTTCAATGGCTAATCAACAACTTTGTTTGATTGGGACCCTATCCATGCCACCTCACATATCAGGAGTGTCGTTCTTCTTTTCATAAAGAGGTCCAAGGGCTAGTCTTGCAGAAGTTTTTTCAGCTACACAGGATGCGCAACATCCGTGCAAGTCCTGGTGACTTTCTCCCCTGCACTGCACCGATCAGATAGATCAGTGTGGGGCAGGAGAAAGGAGAACAGTTCTTTCAGTGATCATGAAGGATGCTGTCAGTGTTTTCCTCCATCAGAATAAGCAGCCTCTAGACTGTAAGAAACACACACATTTTAACATCATTTTGATTGTCTAAAATTTACTGCAGCTAAAAATTACATTTGGTTTACAATGCATTTTGCCAGATATGTTGTCACTTGTCAAAGCTAAGAATTTTACATGCTGGGTTTTTTTATGGCACATTTAGCACTGATAAGTTGTCACACTCTTGCTTAATATGTTAACATTCTGTCTGTAAACTGTATATGCATAGCTACCTTTTTGAAGCAATATTGAGATTTACTTAAGAACGTGGGGCCCAATAAATACCATCAATGGTGCCCAGTCCAAGAGATGGTGGATCCTATAGGTAAACACCACCTCATCATGCACTAAAACTTACTAAAAAAAAAAAAGATGTGAAGTTCACACATATAGAAAATGGACATTTTGTGAATACATATTACACGTATTGTAAAATAGATAGAGCTCATATGTAGAGTTTGTTTGATAAACTTTCCTACTACTTTGTCTAAATTAGAAGCAAATTGGTTGAACATTACTTCTACCTAAAATGGCAGAAAACGCACCTATCTTGGTGATGGACAGGACAGCTAGAGGGGATATGGAGGAGGCTGTTATTTTTTTTTTAATAGGTGTACTTTCACCAATTTGCTGATAATTCATTGAAAGTAGATGATCGGTACAATTGCTGCCAATGCATTTTTTAAAGCTGTATTGTCATGAGTCAAATTTGATCATGTTAGGTTCTTGCATAGGTCCTATAGCATTGATAAGTTTCCACCCTCTTTCCTACATACACACATCTCTCCTGCATACACACAACTCTACTACTATCACACACGCAATTTTCCGAAATACTCACACAACTCTCCTCCATACACAAACACAGTTCTAACACATATAGCTTTTCTACAGCTTTGAAGTATGCACTCACACCTCTGTTAAATACACGCACTGTTTTGCTACATACTTGTACACAGCTTTCTTACATACACCAACAGCTCTCTTATATACTCATGCAGCTCCACACACACAAACACTTATATATATATATATATATATATGTACACTCATCCATCGTATACATTACCACATCTTGAAATTCCTTCCAGGAATGTGACTGATCACATGACCTGAAAGGTTCAATGGCTAATCAACAACTTTGTTTGATTGGGACCCTATCCATGCCACCTCACATATCAGGAGTGTCGTTCTTCTTTTCATAAAGAGGTCCAAGGGCTAGTCTTGCAGAAGTTTTTTCAGCTACACAGGATGCGCAACATCCGTGCAAGTCCTGGTGACTTTCTCCCCTGCACTGCACCGATCAGATAGATCAGTGTGGGGCAGGAGAAAGGAGAACAGTTCTTTCAGTGATCATGAAGGATGCTGTCAGTGTTTTCCTCCATCAGAATAAGCAGCCTCTAGACTGTAAGAAACACACACATTTTAACATCATTTTGATTGTCTAAAATTTACTGCAGCTAAAAATTACATTTGGTTTACAATGCATTTTGCCAGATATGTTGTCACTTGTCAAAGCTAAGAATTTTACATGCTGGGTTTTTTTATGGCACATTTAGCACTGATAAGTTGTCACACTCTTGCTTAATATGTTAACATTCTGTCTGTAAACTGTATATGCATAGCTACCTTTTTGAAGCAATATTGAGATTTACTTAAGAACGTGGGGCCCAATAAATACCATCAATGGTGCCCAGTCCAAGAGATGGTGGATCCTATAGGTAAACACCACCTCATCATGCACTAAAACTTACTAAAAAAAAAAAAGATGTGAAGTTCACACATATAGAAAATGGACATTTTGTGAATACATATTACACGTATTGTAAAATAGATAGAGCTCATATGTAGAGTTTGTTTGATAAACTTTCCTACTACTTTGTCTAAATTAGAAGCAAATTGGTTGAACATTACTTCTACCTAAAATGGCAGAAAACGCACCTATCTTGGTGATGGACAGGACAGCTAGAGGGGATATGGAGGAGGCTGTTATTTTTTTTTTAATAGGTGTACTTTCACCAATTTGCTGATAATTCATTGAAAGTAGATGATCGGTACAATTGCTGCCAATGCATTTTTTAAAGCTGTATTGTCATGAGTCAAATTTGATCATGTTAGGTTCTTGCATAGGTCCTATAGCATTGATAAGTTTCCACCCTCTTTCCTACATACACACATCTCTCCTGCATACACACAACTCTACTACTATCACACACGCAATTTTCCGAAATACTCACACAACTCTCCTCCATACACAAACACAGTTCTAACACATATAGCTTTTCTACAGCTTTGAAGTATGCACTCACACCTCTGTTAAATACACGCACTGTTTTGCTACATACTTGTACACAGCTTTCTTACATACACCAACAGCTCTCTTATATACTCATGCAGCTCCACACACACAAACACTTATATATATATATATATATATATGTACACTCATCCATCGTATACATTACCACATCTTGAAATTCCTTCCAGGAATGTGACTGATCACATGACCTGAAAGGTTCAATGGCTAATCAACAACTTTGTTTGATTGGGACCCTATCCATGCCACCTCACATATCAGGAGTGTCGTTCTTCTTTTCATAAAGAGGTCCAAGGGCTAGTCTTGCAGAAGTTTTTTCAGCTACACAGGATGCGCAACATCCGTGCAAGTCCTGGTGACTTTCTCCCCTGCACTGCACCGATCAGATAGATCAGTGTGGGGCAGGAGAAAGGAGAACAGTTCTTTCAGTGATCATGAAGGATGCTGTCAGTGTTTTCCTCCATCAGAATAAGCAGCCTCTAGACTGTAAGAAACACACACATTTTAACATCATTTTGATTGTCTAAAATTTACTGCAGCTAAAAATTACATTTGGTTTACAATGCATTTTGCCAGATATGTTGTCACTTGTCAAAGCTAAGAATTTTACATGCTGGGTTTTTTTATGGCACATTTAGCACTGATAAGTTGTCACACTCTTGCTTAATATGTTAACATTCTGTCTGTAAACTGTATATGCATAGCTACCTTTTTGAAGCAATATTGAGATTTACTTAAGAACGTGGGGCCCAATAAATACCATCAATGGTGCCCAGTCCAAGAGATGGTGGATCCTATAGGTAAACACCACCTCATCATGCACTAAAACTTACTAAAAAAAAAAAAGATGTGAAGTTCACACATATAGAAAATGGACATTTTGTGAATACATATTACACGTATTGTAAAATAGATAGAGCTCATATGTAGAGTTTGTTTGATAAACTTTCCTACTACTTTGTCTAAATTAGAAGCAAATTGGTTGAACATTACTTCTACCTAAAATGGCAGAAAACGCACCTATCTTGGTGATGGACAGGACAGCTAGAGGGGATATGGAGGAGGCTGTTATTTTTTTTTTAATAGGTGTACTTTCACCAATTTGCTGATAATTCATTGAAAGTAGATGATCGGTACAATTGCTGCCAATGCATTTTTTAAAGCTGTATTGTCATGAGTCAAATTTGATCATGTTAGGTTCTTGCATAGGTCCTATAGCATTGATAAGTTTCCACCCTCTTTCCTACATACACACATCTCTCCTGCATACACACAACTCTACTACTATCACACACGCAATTTTCCGAAATACTCACACAACTCTCCTCCATACACAAACACAGTTCTAACACATATAGCTTTTCTACAGCTTTGAAGTATGCACTCACACCTCTGTTAAATACACGCACTGTTTTGCTACATACTTGTACACAGCTTTCTTACATACACCAACAGCTCTCTTATATACTCATGCAGCTCCACACACACAAACACTTATATATATATATATATATGTACACTCATCCATCGTATACATTACCACATCTTGAAATTCCTTCCAGGAATGTGACTGATCACATGACCTGAAAGGTTCAATGGCTAATCAACAACTTTGTTTGATTGGGACCCTATCCATGCCACCTCACATATCAGGAGTGTCGTTCTTCTTTTCATAAAGAGGTCCAAGGGCTAGTCTTGCAGAAGTTTTTTCAGCTACACAGGATGCGCAACATCCGTGCAAGTCCTGGTGACTTTCTCCCCTGCACTGCACCGATCAGATAGATCAGTGTGGGGCAGGAGAAAGGAGAACAGTTCTTTCAGTGATCATGAAGGATGCTGTCAGTGTTTTCCTCCATCAGAATAAGCAGCCTCTAGACTGTAAGAAACACACACATTTTAACATCATTTTGATTGTCTAAAATTTACTGCAGCTAAAAATTACATTTGGTTTACAATGCATTTTGCCAGATATGTTGTCACTTGTCAAAGCTAAGAATTTTACATGCTGGGTTTTTTTATGGCACATTTAGCACTGATAAGTTGTCACACTCTTGCTTAATATGTTAACATTCTGTCTGTAAACTGTATATGCATAGCTACCTTTTTGAAGCAATATTGAGATTTACTTAAGAACGTGGGGCCCAATAAATACCATCAATGGTGCCCAGTCCAAGAGATGGTGGATCCTATAGGTAAACACCACCTCATCATGCACTAAAACTTACTAAAAAAAAAAAAGATGTGAAGTTCACACATATAGAAAATGGACATTTTGTGAATACATATTACACGTATTGTAAAATAGATAGAGCTCATATGTAGAGTTTGTTTGATAAACTTTCCTACTACTTTGTCTAAATTAGAAGCAAATTGGTTGAACATTACTTCTACCTAAAATGGCAGAAAACGCACCTATCTTGGTGATGGACAGGACAGCTAGAGGGGATATGGAGGAGGCTGTTATTTTTTTTTTAATAGGTGTACTTTCACCAATTTGCTGATAATTCATTGAAAGTAGATGATCGGTACAATTGCTGCCAATGCATTTTTTAAAGCTGTATTGTCATGAGTCAAATTTGATCATGTTAGGTTCTTGCATAGGTCCTATAGCATTGATAAGTTTCCACCCTCTTTCCTACATACACACATCTCTCCTGCATACACACAACTCTACTACTATCACACACGCAATTTTCCGAAATACTCACACAACTCTCCTCCATACACAAACACAGTTCTAACACATATAGCTTTTCTACAGCTTTGAAGCATGCACTCACACCTCTGTTAAATACACGCACTGTTTTGCTACATACTTGTACACAGCTTTCTTACATACACCAACAGCTCTCTTATATACTCATGCAGCTCCACACACACAAACACTTATATATATATATATATATATATATATATATGTACACTCATCCATCGTATACATTACCACATCTTGAAATTCCTTCCAGAAATGTGACTGATCACATGACCTGAAAGGTTCAATGGCTAATCAACAACTTTGTTTGATTGGGACCCTATCCATGCCACCTCACATATCAGGAGTGTCGTTCTTCTTTTCATAAAGAGGTCCAAGGGCTAGTCTTGCAGAAGTTTTTTCAGCTACACAGGATGCGCAACATCCGTGCAAGTCCTGGTGACTTTCTCCCCTGCACTGCACCGATCAGATAGATCAGTGTGGGGCAGGAGAAAGGAGAACAGTTCTTTCAGTGATCATGAAGGATGCTGTCAGTGTTTTCCTCCATCAGAATAAGCAGCCTCTAGACTGTAAGAAACACACACATTTTAACATCATTTTGATTGTCTAAAATTTACTGCAGCTAAAAATTACATTTGGTTTACAATGCATTTTGCCAGATATGTTGTCACTTGTCAAAGCTAAGAATTTTACATGCTGGGTTTTTTTATGGCACATTTAGCACTGATAAGTTGTCACACTCTTGCTTAATATGTTAACATTCTGTCTGTAAACTGTATATGCATAGCTACCTTTTTGAAGCAATATTGAGATTTACTTAAGAACGTGGGGCCCAATAAATACCATCAATGGTGCCCAGTCCAAGAGATGGTGGATCCTATAGGTAAACACCACCTCATCATGCACTAAAACTTACTAAAAAAAAAAAAGATGTGAAGTTCACACATATAGAAAATGGACATTTTGTGAATACATATTACACGTATTGTAAAATAGATAGAGCTTATATGTAGAGTTTGTTTGATAAACTTTCCTACTACTTTGTCTAAATTAGAAGCAAATTGGTTGAACATTACTTCTACCTAAAATGGCAGAAAACGCACCTATCTTGGTGATGGACAGGACAGCTAGAGGGGATATGGAGGAGGCTGTTATTTTTTTTTTAATAGGTGTACTTTCACCAATTTGCTGATAATTCATTGAAAGTAGATGATCGGTACAATTGCTGCCAATGCATTTTTTAAAGCTGTATTGTCATGAGTCAAATTTGATCATGTTAGGTTCTTGCATAGGTCCTATAGCATTGATAAGTTTCCACCCTCTTTCCTACATACACACATCTCTCCTGCATACACACAACTCTACTACTATCACACACGCAATTTTCCGAAATACACACACAACTCTCCTCCATACACAAACACAGTTCTAACACATATAGCTTTTCTACAGCTTTGAAGTATGCACTCACACCTCTGTTACATACACGCACTGTTTTGCTACATACTTGTACACAGCTTTCTTACATACACCAACAGCTCTCTTATATACTCATGCAGCTCCACACACACAAACACTTATATATATATATATATATATATATATATATGTACACTCATCCATCGTATACATTACCACATCTTGAAATTCCTTCCAGAATGTGACTGATCACATGACCTGAAAGGTTCAATGGCTAATCAACAACTTTGTTTGATTGGGACCCTATCCATGCCACCTCACATATCAGGAGTGTCGTTCTTCTTTTCATAAAGAGGTCCAAGGGCTAGTCTTGCAGAAGTTTTTTCAGCTACACAGGATGCGCAACATCCGTGCAAGTCCTGGTGACTTTCTCCCCTGCACTGCACCGATCAGATAGATCAGTGTGGGGCAGGAGAAAGGAGAACAGTTCTTTCAGTGATCATGAAGGATGCTGTCAGTGTTTTCCTCCATCAGAATAAGCAGCCTCTAGACTGTAAGAAACACACACATTTTAACATCATTTTGATTGTCTAAAATTTACTGCAGCTAAAAATTACATTTGGTTTACAATGCATTTTGCCAGATATGTTGTCACTTGTCAAAGCTAAGAATTTTACATGCTGGGTTTTTTTATGGCACATTTAGCACTGATAAGTTGTCACACTCTTGCTTAATATGTTAACATTCTGTCTGTAAACTGTATATGCATAGCTACCTTTTTGAAGCAATATTGAGATTTACTTAAGAACGTGGGCCCAATAAATACCATCAATGGTGCCCAGTCCAAGAGATGGTGGATCCTATAGGTAAACACCACCTCATCATGCACTAAAACTTACTAAAAAAAAAAAAGATGTGAAGTTCACACATATAGAAAATGGACATTTTGTGAATACATATTACACGTATTGTAAAATAGATAGAGCTTATATGTAGAGTTTGTTTGATAAACTTTCCTACTACTTTGTCTAAATTAGAAGCAAATTGGTTGAACATTACTTCTACCTAAAATGGCAGAAACGCACCTATCTTGGTGATGGACAGGACAGCTAGAGGGGATATGGAGGAGGCTGTTATTTTTTTTTTAATAGGTGTACTTTCACCAATTTGCTGATAATTCATTGAAAGTAGATGATCGGTACAATTGCTGCCAAGGCATTTTTTAAAGCTGTATTGTCATGAGTCAAATTTGATCATGTTAGGTTCTTGCATAGGTCCTATAGCATTGATAAGTTTCCACCCTCTTTCCTACATACACACATCTCTCCTGCATACACACAACTCTACTACTATCACACACGCAATTTTCCGAAATACACACACACAGTTCTAACACATATAGCTTTTCTACAGCTTTGAAGTATGCACTCACACCTCTGTTACATACACGCACTGTTTTGCTACATACTTGTACACAGCTTTCTTACATACACCAACAGCTCTCTTATATACTCATGCAGCTCCACACACACAAACACTTATATATATATATATATATATATATATATGTACACTCATCCATCGTATACATTACCACATCTTGAAATTCCTTCCAGGAATGTGACTGATCACATGACCTGAAAGGTTCAATGGCTAATCAACAACTTTGTTTGATTGGGACCCTATCCATGCCACCTCACATATCAGGAGTGTCGTTCTTCTTTTCATAAAGAGGTCCAAGGGCTAGTCTTGCAGAAGTTTTTTCAGCTACACAGGATGCGCAACATCCGTGCAAGTCCTGGTGACTTCTCCCCTGCACTGCACCGATCAGATAGATCAGTGTGGGGCAGGAGAAAGGAGAACAGTTCTTTCAGTGATCATGAAGGATGCTGTCAGTGTTTTCCTCCATCAGAATAAGCAGCCTCTAGACTGTAAGAAACACACACATTTTAACATCATTTTGATTGTCTAAAATTTACTGCAGCTAAAAATTACATTTTGGTTTACAATGCATTTTGCCAGATATGTTGTCACTTGTCAAAGCTAAGAATTTTACATGCTGGGTTTTTTTATGGCACATTTAGCACTGATAAGTTGTCACACTCTTGCTTAATATGTTAACATTCTGTCTGTAAACTGTATATGCATAGCTACCTTTTAGAAGCAATATTGAGATTTACTTAAGAACGTGGGGCCCAATAAATACCATCAATGGTGCCCAGTCCAAGAGATGGTGGATCCTATAGGTAAACACCACCTCATCATGCACTAAAACTTACTAAAAAAAAAAAAGATGTGAAGTTCACACATATAGAAAATGGACATTTTGTGAATACATATTACACGTATTGTAAAATAGATAGAGCTCATATGTAGAGTTTGTTTGATAAACTTTCCTACTACTTTGTCTAAATTAGAAGCAAATTGGTTGAACATTACTTCTACCTAAAATGGCAGAAAACGCACCTATCTTGGTGATGACAGGACAGCTAGAGGGGATATGGAGGAGGCTGTTATTTTTTTTTTAATAGGTGTACTTTCACCAATTTGCTGATAATTCATTGAAAGTAGATGATCGGTACAATTGCTGCCAATGCATTTTTTAAGCTGTATTGTCATGAGTCAAATTTGATCATGTTAGGTTCTTGCATAGGTCCTATAGCATTGATAAGTTTCCACCCTCTTTCCTACATACACACATCTCTCCTGCATACACACAACTCTACTACTATCACACACGCAATTTTCCGAAATACACACACAACTCTCCTCCATACACAAACACAGTTCTAACACATATAGCTTTTCTACAGCTTTGAAGTATGCACTCACACCTCTGTTAAATACACGCACTGTTTTGCTACATACTTGTACACAGCTTTCTTACATACACCAACAGCTCTCTTATATACTCATGCAGCTCCACACACACAAACACTTATATATATATATATATATATATATATGTACACTCATCCATCGTATACATTACCACATCTTGAAATTCCTTCCAGGAATGTGACTGATCACATGACCTGAAAGGTTCAATGGCTAATCAACAACTTTGTTTGATTGGGACCCTATCCATGCCACCTCACATATCAGGAGTGTCGTTCTTCTTTTCATAAAGAGGTCCAAGGGCTAGTCTTGCAGAAGTTTTTTCAGCTACACAGGATGCGCAACATCCGTGCAAGTCCTGGTGACTTTCTCCCCTGCACTGCACCGATCAGATAGATCAGTGTGGGGCAGGAGAAAGGAGAACAGTTCTTTCAGTGATCATGAAGGATGCTGTCAGTGTTTTCCTCCATCAGAATAAGCAGCCTCTAGACTGTAAGAAACACACACATTTTAACATCATTTTGATTGTCTAAAAATTTACTGCAGCTAAAAAATTACATTTGGTTTACAATGCATTTTGCCAGAATATGTTGTCACTTGTCAAAGCTAAGAATTTTACATGCTGGGTTTTTTTATGGCACATTTAGCACTGATAAGTTGTCACACTCTTGCTTAATATGTTAACATTCTGTCTGTAAACTGTATATGCATAGCTACCTTTTTGAAGCAATATTGAGATTTACTTAAGAACGTGGGGCCCAATAAATACCATCAATGGTGCCCAGTCCAAGAGATGGTGGATCCTATAGGTAAACACCACCTCATCATGCACTAAAACTTACTAAAAAAAAAAAAGATGTGAAGTTCACACATATAGAAAATGGACATTTTGTGAATACATATTACACGTATTGTAAAATAGATAGAGCTTATATGTAGAGTTTGTTTGATAAACTTTCCTACTACTTTGTCTAAATTAGAAGCAAATTGGTTGAACATTACTTCTACCTAAAATGGCAGAAAACGCACCTATCTTGGTGATGGACAGGACAGCTAGAGGGGATATGGGAGGAGGCTGTTATTTTTTTTTTTAATAGGTGTACTTTCACCAATTTGCTGATAATTCATTGAAAGTAGATGATCGGTACAATTGCTGCCAATGCATTTTTTAAAGCTGTATTGTCATGAGTCAAATTTGATCATGTTAGGTTCTTGCATAGGTCCTATAGCATTGATAAGTTTCCACCCTCTTTCCTACATACACACATCTCTCCTGCATACACACAACTCTACTACTATCACACACGCAATTTTCCGAAATACACACACAACTCTCCTCCATACACAACACAGTTCTAACACATATAGCTTTTCTACAGCTTTGAAGTATGCACTCACACCTCTGTTACATACACGCACTGTTTTGCTACATACTTGTACACAGCTTTCTTACATACACCAACAGCTCTCTTATATACTCATGCAGCTCCACACACACAAACACTTATATATATATATATATATATATATGTACACTCATCCATCGTATACATTTACCACATCTTGAAATTCCTTCCAGGAATGTGACTGATCACATGACCTGAAAGGTTCAATGGCTAATCAACAACTTTGTTTTGATTGGGACCCTATCCATGCCACCTCACATATCAGGAGTGTCGTTCTTCTTTTCATAAAGAGGTCCAAGGGCTAGTCTTGCAGAAGTTTTTTCAGCTACACAGGATGCGCAACATCCGTGCAAGTCCTGGTGACTTTCTCCCCTGCACTGCACCGATCAGATAGATCAGTGTGGGGCAGGAGAAAGGAGAACAGTTCTTTCAGTGATCATGAAGGATGCTGTCAGTGTTTTCCTCCATCAGAATAAGCAGCCTCTAGACTGTAAGAAACACACACATTTTAACATCATTTTGATTGTCTAAAATTTACTGCAGCTAAAAATTACATTTGGTTTACAATGCATTTTGCCAGATATGTTGTCACTTGTCAAAGCTAAGAATTTTACATGCTGGGTTTTTTTATGGCACATTTAGCACTGATAAGTTGTCACACTCTTGCTTAATATGTTAACATTCTGTCTGTAAACTGTATATGCATAGCTACCTTTTTGAAGCAATATTGAGATTTACTTAAGAACGTGGGGCCCAATAAATACCATCAATGGTGCCCAGTCCAAGAGATGGTGGATCCTATAGGTAAACACCACCTCATCATGCACTAAAACTTACTAAAAAAAAAAAAGATGTGAAGTTCACACATATAGAAAATGGACATTTTGTGAATACATATTACACGTATTGTAAAATAGATAGAGCTCATATGTAGAGTTTGTTTGATAAACTTTCCTACTACTTTGTCTAAATTAGAAGCAAATTGGTTGAACATTACTTCTACCTAAAATGGCAGAAAACGCACCTATCTTGGTGATGGACAGGACAGCTAGAGGGGATATGGAGGAGGCTGTTATTTTTTTTTTAATAGGTGTACTTTCACCAATTTGCTGATAATTCATTGAAAGTAGATGATCGGTACAATTGCTGCCAATGCATTTTTTAAAGCTGTATTGTCATGAGTCAAATTTGATCATGTTAGGTTCTTGCATAGGTCCTATAGCATTGATAAGTTTCCACCCTCTTTCCTACATACACACATCTCTCCTGCATACACACAACTCTACTACTATCACACACGCAATTTTCCGAAATACACACACAACTCTCCTCCATACACAAACACAGTTCTAACACATATAGCTTTTCTACAGCTTTGAAGTATGCACTCACACCTCTGTTAAATACACGCACTGTTTTGCTACATACTTGTACACAGCTTTCTTACATACACCAACAGCTCTCTTATATACTCATGCAGCTCCACACACACAAACACTTATATATATATATATATATATATATATGTACACTCATCCATCGTATACATTACCACATCTTGAAATTCCTTCCAGGAATGTGACTGATCACATGACCTGAAAGGTTCAATGGCTAATCAACAACTTTGTTTGATTGGGACCCTATCCATGCCACCTCACATATCAGGAGTGTCGTTCTTCTTTTCATAAAGAGGTCCAAGGGCTAGTCTTGCAGAAGTTTTTTCAGCTACACAGGATGCGCAACATCCGTGCAAGTCCTGGTGACTTTCTCCCCTGCACTGCACCGATCAGATAGATCAGTGTGGGGCAGGAGAAAGGAGAACAGTTCTTTCAGTGATCATGAAGGATGCTGTCAGTGTTTTCCTCCATCAGAATAAGCAGCCTCTAGACTGTAAGAAACACACACATTTTAACATCATTTTGATTGTCTAAAATTTACTGCAGCTAAAAATTACATTTGGTTTACAATGCATTTTGCCAGATATGTTGTCACTTGTCAAAGCTAAGAATTTTACATGCTGGGTTTTTTTATGGCACATTTAGCACTGATAAGTTGTCACACTCTTGCTTAATATGTTAACATTCTGTCTGTAAACTGTATATGCATAGCTACCTTTTTGAAGCAATATTGAGATTTACTTAAGAACGTGGGGCCCAATAAATACCATCAATGGTGCCCAGTCCAAGAGATGGTGGATCCTATAGGTAAACACCACCTCATCATGCACTAAAACTTACTAAAAAAAAAAAAGATGTGAAGTTCACACATATAGAAAATGGACATTTTGTGAATACATATTACACGTATTGTAAAATAGATAGAGCTTATATGTAGAGTTTGTTTGATAAACTTTCCTACTACTTTGTCTAAATTAGAAGCAAATTGGTTGAACATTACTTCTACCTAAAATGGCAGAAAACGCACCTATCTTGGTGATGGACAGGACAGCTAGAGGGGATATGGAGGAGGCTGTTATTTTTTTTTTAATAGGTGTACTTTCACCAATTTGCTGATAATTCATTGAAAGTAGATGATCGGTACAATTGCTGCCAATGCATTTTTTAAAGCTGTATTGTCATGAGTCAAATTTGATCATGTTAGGTTCTTGCATAGGTCCTATAGCATTGATAAGTTTCCACCCTCTTTCCTACATACACACATCTCTCCTGCATACACACAACTCTACTACTATCACACACGCAATTTTCCGAAATACACACACACAGTTCTAACACATATAGCTTTTCTACAGCTTTGAAGTATGCACTCACACCTCTGTTACATACACGCACTGTTTTGCTACATACTTGTACACAGCTTTCTTACATACACCAACAGCTCTCTTATATACTCATGCAGCTCCACACACACAAACACTTATATATATATATATATATATATATATGTACACTCATCCATCGTATACATTACCACATCTTGAAATTCCTTCCAGGAATGTGACTGATCACATGACCTGAAAGGTTCAATGGCTAATCAACAACTTTGTTTGATTGGGACCCTATCCATGCCACCTCACATATCAGGAGTGTCGTTCTTCTTTTCATAAAGAGGTCCAAGGGCTAGTCTTGCAGAAGTTTTTTCAGCTACACAGGATGCGCAACATCCGTGCAAGTCCTGGTGACTTTCTCCCCTGCACTGCACCGATCAGATAGATCAGTGTGGGGCAGGAGAAAGGAGAACAGTTCTTTCAGTGATCATGAAGGATGCTGTCAGTGTTTTCCTCCATCAGAATAAGCAGCCTCTAGACTGTAAGAAACACACACATTTTAACATCATTTTGATTGTCTAAAATTTACTGCAGCTAAAAATTACATTTGGTTTACAATGCATTTTGCCAGATATGTTGTCACTTGTCAAAGCTAAGAATTTTACATGCTGGGTTTTTTTATGGCACATTTAGCACTGATAAGTTGTCACACTCTTGCTTAATATGTTAACATTCTGTCTGTAAACTGTATATGCATAGCTACCTTTTTGAAGCAATATTGAGATTTACTTAAGAACGTGGGGCCCAATAAATACCATCAATGGTGCCCAGTCCAAGAGATGGTGGATCCTATAGGTAAACACCACCTCATCATGCACTAAAACTTACTAAAAAAAAAAAAGATGTGAAGTTCACACATATAGAAAATGGACATTTTGTGAATACATATTACACGTATTGTAAAATAGATAGAGCTCATATGTAGAGTTTGTTTGATAAACTTTCCTACTACTTTGTCTAAATTAGAAGCAAATTGGTTGAACATTACTTCTACCTAAAATGGCAGAAAACGCACCTATCTTGGTGATGGACAGGACAGCTAGAGGGGATATGGAGGAGGCTGTTATTTTTTTTTTAATAGGTGTACTTTCACCAATTTGCTGATAATTCATTGAAAGTAGATGATCGGTACAATTGCTGCCAATGCATTTTTTAAAGCTGTATTGTCATGAGTCAAATTTGATCATGTTAGGTTCTTGCATAGGTCCTATAGCATTGATAAGTTTCCACCCTCTTTCCTACATACACACATCTCTCCTGCATACACACAACTCTACTACTATCACACACGCAATTTTCCGAAATACACACACAACTCTCCTCCATACACAAACACAGTTCTAACACATATAGCTTTTCTACAGCTTTGAAGTATGCACTCACACCTCTGTTAAATACACGCACTGTTTTGCTACATACTTGTACACAGCTTTCTTACATACACCAACAGCTCTCTTATATACTCATGCAGCTCCACACACACAAACACTTATATATATATATATATATATATATATGTACACTCATCCATCGTATACATTACCACATCTTGAAATTCCTTCCAGGAATGTGACTGATCACATGACCTGAAAGGTTCAATGGCTAATCAACAACTTTGTTTGATTGGGACCCTATCCATGCCACCTCACATATCAGGAGTGTCGTTCTTCTTTTCATAAAGAGGTCCAAGGGCTAGTCTTGCAGAAGTTTTTTCAGCTACACAGGATGCGCAACATCCGTGCAAGTCCTGGTGACTTTCTCCCCTGCACTGCACCGATCAGATAGATCAGTGTGGGGCAGGAGAAAGGAGAACAGTTCTTTCAGTGATCATGAAGGATGCTGTCAGTGTTTTCCTCCATCAGAATAAGCAGCCTCTAGACTGTAAGAAACACACACATTTTAACATCATTTTGATTGTCTAAAATTTACTGCAGCTAAAAATTACATTTGGTTTACAATGCATTTTGCCAGATATGTTGTCACTTGTCAAAGCTAAGAATTTTACATGCTGGGTTTTTTTATGGCACATTTAGCACTGATAAGTTGTCACACTCTTGCTTAATATGTTAACATTCTGTCTGTAAACTGTATATGCATAGCTACCTTTTTGAAGCAATATTGAGATTTACTTAAGAACGTGGGGCCCAATAAATACCATCAATGGTGCCCAGTCCAAGAGATGGTGGATCCTATAGGTAAACACCACCTCATCATGCACTAAAACTTACTAAAAAAAAAAAAGATGTGAAGTTCACACATATAGAAAATGGACATTTTGTGAATACATATTACACGTATTGTAAAATAGATAGAGCTTATATGTAGAGTTTGTTTGATAAACTTTCCTACTACTTTGTCTAAATTAGAAGCAAATTGGTTGAACATTACTTCTACCTAAAATGGCAGAAAACGCACCTATCTTGGTGATGGACAGGACAGCTAGAGGGGATATGGAGGAGGCTGTTATTTTTTTTTTAATAGGTGTACTTTCACCAATTTGCTGATAATTCATTGAAAGTAGATGATCGGTACAATTGCTGCCAATGCATTTTTTAAAGCTGTATTGTCATGAGTCAAATTTGATCATGTTAGGTTCTTGCATAGGTCCTATAGCATTGATAAGTTTCCACCCTCTTTCCTACATACACACATCTCTCCTGCATACACACAACTCTACTACTATCACACACGCAATTTTCCGAAATACACACACAACTCTCCTCCATACACAAACACAGTTCTAACACATATAGCTTTTCTACAGCTTTGAAGTATGCACTCACACCTCTGTTACATACACGCACTGTTTTGCTACATACTTGTACACAGCTTTCTTACATACACCAACAGCTCTCTTATATACTCATGCAGCTCCACACACACAAACACTTATATATATATATATATATATATGTACACTCATCCATCGTATACATTACCACATCTTGAAATTCCTTCCAGGAATGTGACTGATCACATGACCTGAAAGGTTCAATGGCTAATCAACAACTTTGTTTGATTGGGACCCTATCCATGCCACCTCACATATCAGGAGTGTCGTTCTTCTTTTCATAAAGAGGTCCAAGGGCTAGTCTTGCAGAAGTTTTTTCAGCTACACAGGATGCGCAACATCCGTGCAAGTCCTGGTGACTTTCTCCCCTGCACTGCACCGATCAGATAGATCAGTGTGGGGCAGGAGAAAGGAGAACAGTTCTTTCAGTGATCATGAAGGATGCTGTCAGTGTTTTCCTCCATCAGAATAAGCAGCCTCTAGACTGTAAGAAACACACACATTTTAACATCATTTTGATTGTCTAAAATTTACTGCAGCTAAAAATTACATTTGGTTTACAATGCATTTTGCCAGATATGTTGTCACTTGTCAAAGCTAAGAATTTTACATGCTGGGTTTTTTTATGGCACATTTAGCACTGATAAGTTGTCACACTCTTGCTTAATATGTTAACATTCTGTCTGTAAACTGTATATGCATAGCTACCTTTTTGAAGCAATATTGAGATTTACTTAAGAACGTGGGGCCCAATAAATACCATCAATGGTGCCCAGTCCAAGAGATGGTGGATCCTATAGGTAAACACCACCTCATCATGCACTAAAACTTACTAAAAAAAAAAAAGATGTGAAGTTCACACATATAGAAAATGGACATTTTGTGAATACATATTACACGTATTGTAAAATAGATAGAGCTTATATGTAGAGTTTGTTTGATAAACTTTCCTACTACTTTGTCTAAATTAGAAGCAAATTGGTTGAACATTACTTCTACCTAAAATGGCAGAAAACGCACCTATCTTGGTGATGGACAGGACAGCTAGAGGGGATATGGAGGAGGCTGTTATTTTTTTTTTAATAGGTGTACTTTCACCAATTTGCTGATAATTCATTGAAAGTAGATGATCGGTACAATTGCTGCCAATGCATTTTTTAAAGCTGTATTGTCATGAGTCAAATTTGATCATGTTAGGTTCTTGCATAGGTCCTATAGCATTGATAAGTTTCCACCCTCTTTCCTACATACACACATCTCTCCTGCATACACACAACTCTACTACTATCACACACGCAATTTTCCGAAATACACACACAACTCTCCTCCATACACAAACACAGTTCTAACACATATAGCTTTTCTACAGCTTTGAAGTATGCACTCACACCTCTGTTACATACACGCACTGTTTTGCTACATACTTGTACACAGCTTTCTTACATACACCAACAGCTCTCTTATATACTCATGCAGCTCCACACACACAAACACTTATATATATATATATATATATATATATATATGTACACTCATCCATCGTATACATTACCACATCTTGAAATTCCTTCCAGGAATGTGACTGATCACATGACCTGAAAGGTTCAATGGCTAATCAACAACTTTGTTTGATTGGGACCCTATCCATGCCACCTCACATATCAGGAGTGTCGTTCTTCTTTTCATAAAGAGGTCCAAGGGCTAGTCTTGCAGAAGTTTTTTCAGCTACACAGGATGCGCAACATCCGTGCAAGTCCTGGTGACTTTCTCCCCTGCACTGCACCGATCAGATAGATCAGTGTGGGGCAGGAGAAAGGAGAACAGTTCTTTCAGTGATCATGAAGGATGCTGTCAGTGTTTTCCTCCATCAGAATAAGCAGCCTCTAGACTGTAAGAAACACACACATTTTAACATCATTTTGATTGTCTAAAATTTACTGCAGCTAAAAATTACATTTGGTTTACAATGCATTTTGCCAGATATGTTGTCACTTGTCAAAGCTAAGAATTTTACATGCTGGGTTTTTTTATGGCACATTTAGCACTGATAAGTTGTCACACTCTTGCTTAATATGTTAACATTCTGTCTGTAAACTGTATATGCATAGCTACCTTTTTGAAGCAATATTGAGATTTACTTAAGAACGTGGGGCCCAATAAATACCATCAATGGTGCCCAATCCAAGAGATGGTGGATCCTATAGGTAAACACCACCTCATCATGCACTAAAACTTACTAAAAAAAAAAAAGATGTGAAGTTCACACATATAGAAAATGGACATTTTGTGAATACATATTACACGTATTGTAAAATAGATAGAGCTCATATGTAGAGTTTGTTTGATAAACTTTCCTACTACTTTGTCTAAATTAGAAGCAAATTGGTTGAACATTACTTCTACCTAAAATGGCAGAAAACGCACCTATCTTGGTGATGGACAGGACAGCTAGAGGGGATATGGAGGAGGCTGTTATTTTTTTTTTAATAGGTGTACTTTCACCAATTTGCTGATAATTCATTGAAAGTAGATGATCGGTACAATTGCTGCCAATGCATTTTTTAAAGCTGTATTGTCATGAGTCAAATTTGATCATGTTAGGTTCTTGCATAGGTCCTATAGCATTGATAAGTTTCCACCCTCTTTCCTACATACACACATCTCTCCTGCATACACACAACTCTACTACTATCACACACGCAATTTTCCGAAATACACACACAACTCTCCTCCATACACAAACACAGTTCTAACACATATAGCTTTTCTACAGCTTTGAAGTATGCACTCACACCTCTGTTAAATACACGCACTGTTTTGCTACATACTTGTACACAGCTTTCTTACATACACCAACAGCTCTCTTATATACTCATGCAGCTCCACACACACAAACACTTATATATATATATATATATATATATATGTACACTCATCCATCGTATACATTACCACATCTTGAAATTCCTTCCAGGAATGTGACTGATCACATGACCTGAAAGGTTCAATGGCTAATCAACAACTTTGTTTGATTGGGACCCTATCCATGCCACCTCACATATCAGGAGTGTCGTTCTTCTTTTCATAAAGAGGTCCAAGGGCTAGTCTTGCAGAAGTTTTTTCAGCTACACAGGATGCGCAACATCCGTGCAAGTCCTGGTGACTTTCTCCCCTGCACTGCACCGATCAGATAGATCAGTGTGGGGCAGGAGAAAGGAGAACAGTTCTTTCAGTGATCATGAAGGATGCTGTCAGTGTTTTCCTCCATCAGAATAAGCAGCCTCTAGACTGTAAGAAACACACACATTTTAACATCATTTTGATTGTCTAAAATTTACTGCAGCTAAAAATTACATTTGGTTTACAATGCATTTTGCCAGATATGTTGTCACTTGTCAAAGCTAAGAATTTTACATGCTGGGTTTTTTTATGGCACATTTAGCACTGATAAGTTGTCACACTCTTGCTTAATATGTTAACATTCTGTCTGTAAACTGTATATGCATAGCTACCTTTTTGAAGCAATATTGAGATTTACTTAAGAACGTGGGGCCCAATAAATACCATCAATGGTGCCCAGTCCAAGAGATGGTGGATCCTATAGGTAAACACCACCTCATCATGCACTAAAACTTACTAAAAAAAAAAAAGATGTGAAGTTCACACATATAGAAAATGGACATTTTGTGAATACATATTACACGTATTGTAAAATAGATAGAGCTCATATGTAGAGTTTGTTTGATAAACTTTCCTACTACTTTGTCTAAATTAGAAGCAAATTGGTTGAACATTACTTCTACCTAAAATGGCAGAAAACGCACCTATCTTGGTGATGGACAGGACAGCTAGAGGGGATATGGAGGAGGCTGTTATTTTTTTTTTAATAGGTGTACTTTCACCAATTTGCTGATAATTCATTGAAAGTAGATGATCGGTACAATTGCTGCCAATGTATTTTTTAAAGCTGTATTGTCATGAGTCAAATTTGATCATGTTAGGTTCTTGCATAGGTCCTATAGCATTGATAAGTTTCCACCCTCTTTCCTACATACACACATCTCTCCTGCATACACACAACTCTACTACTATCACACACGCAATTTTCCGAAATACACACACAACTCTCCTCCATACACAAACACAGTTCTAACACATATAGCTTTTCTACAGCTTTGAAGTATGCACTCACACCTCTGTTAAATACACGCACTGTTTTGCTACATACTTGTACACAGCTTTCTTACATACACCAACAGCTCTCTTATATACTCATGCAGCTCCACACACACAAACACTTATATATATATATATATATATATATATGTACACTCATCCATCGTATACATTACCACATCTTGAAATTCCTTCCAGGAATGTGACTGATCACATGACCTGAAAGGTTCAATGGCTAATCAACAACTTTGTTTGATTGGGACCCTATCCATGCCACCTCACATATCAGGAGTGTCGTTCTTCTTTTCATAAAGAGGTCCAAGGGCTAGTCTTGCAGAAGTTTTTTCAGCTACACAGGATGCGCAACATCCGTGCAAGTCCTGGTGACTTTCTCCCCTGCACTGCACCGATCAGATAGATCAGTGTGGGGCAGGAGAAAGGAGAACAGTTCTTTCAGTGATCATGAAGGATGCTGTCAGTGTTTTCCTCCATCAGAATAAGCAGCCTCTAGACTCTAAGAAACACACACATTTTAACATCATTTTGATTGTCTAAAATTTACTGCAGCTAAAAATTACATTTGGTTTACAATGCATTTTGCCAGATATGTTGTCACTTGTCAAAGCTAAGAATTTTACATGCTGGGTTTTTTTATGGCACATTTAGCACTGATAAGTTGTCACACTCTTGCTTAATATGTTAACATTCTGTCTGTAAACTGTATATGCATAGCTACCTTTTTGAAGCAATATTGAGATTTACTTAAGAACGTGGGGCCCAATAAATACCATCAATGGTGCCCAGTCCAAGAGATGGTGGATCCTATAGGTAAACACCACCTCATCATGCACTAAAACTTACTAAAAAAAAAAAAGATGTGAAGTTCACACATATAGAAAATGGACATTTTGTGAATACATATTACACGTATTGTAAAATAGATAGAGCTCATATGTAGAGTTTGTTTGATAAACTTTCCTACTACTTTGTCTAAATTAGAAGCAAATTGGTTGAACATTACTTCTACCTAAAATGGCAGAAAACGCACCTATCTTGGTGATGGACAGGACAGCTAGAGGGGATATGGAGGAGGCTGTTATTTTTTTTTTAATAGGTGTACTTTCACCAATTTGCTGATAATTCATTGAAAGTAGATGATCGGTACAATTGCTGCCAATGTATTTTTTAAAGCTGTATTGTCATGAGTCAAATTTGATCATGTTAGGTTCTTGCATAGGTCCTATAGCATTGATAAGTTTCCACCCTCTTTCCTACATACACACATCTCTCCTGCATACACACAACTCTACTACTATCACACACGCAATTTTCCGAAATACACACACAACTCTCCTCCATACACAAACACAGTTCTAACACATATAGCTTTTCTACAGCTTTGAAGTATGCACTCACACCTCTGTTACATACACGCACTGTTTTGCTACATACTTGTACACAGCTTTCTTACATACACCAACAGCTCTCTTATATACTCATGCAGCTCCACACACACAAACACTTATATATATATATATATATATATATATGTACACTCATCCATCGTATACATTACCACATCTTGAAATTCCTTCCAGGAATGTGACTGATCACATGACCTGAAAGGTTCAATGGCTAATCAACAACTTTGTTTGATTGGGACCCTATCCATGCCACCTCACATATCAGGAGTGTCGTTCTTCTTTTCATAAAGAGGTCCAAGGGCTAGTCTTGCAGAAGTTTTTTCAGCTACACAGGATGCGCAACATCCGTGCAAGTCCTGGTGACTTTCTCCCCTGCACTGCACCGATCAGATAGATCAGTGTGGGGCAGGAGAAAGGAGAACAGTTCTTTCAGTGATCATGAAGGATGCTGTCAGTGTTTTCCTCCATCAGAATAAGCAGCCTCTAGACTGTAAGAAACACACACATTTTAACATCATTTTGATTGTCTAAAATTTACTGCAGCTAAAAATTACATTTGGTTTACAATGCATTTTGCCAGATATGTTGTCACTTGTCAAAGCTAAGAATTTTACATGCTGGGTTTTTTTATGGCACATTTAGCACTGATAAGTTGTCACACTCTTGCTTAATATGTTAACATTCTGTCTGTAAACTGTATATGCATAGCTACCTTTTTGAAGCAATATTGAGATTTACTTAAGAACGTGGGGCCCAATAAATACCATCAATGGTGCCCAGTCCAAGAGATGGTGGATCCTATAGGTAAACACCACCTCATCATGCACTAAAACTTACTAAAAAAAAAAAAGATGTGAAGTTCACACATATAGAAAATGGACATTTTGTGAATACATATTACACGTATTGTAAAATAGATAGAGCTCATATGTAGAGTTTGTTTGATAAACTTTCCTACTACTTTGTCTAAATTAGAAGCAAATTGGTTGAACATTACTTCTACCTAAAATGGCAGAAAACGCACCTATCTTGGTGATGGACAGGACAGCTAGAGGGGATATGGAGGAGGCTGTTATTTTTTTTTTAATAGGTGTACTTTCACCAATTTGCTGATAATTCATTGAAAGTAGATGATCGGTACAATTGCTGCCAATGCATTTTTTAAAGCTGTATTGTCATGAGTCAAATTTGATCATGTTAGGTTCTTGCATAGGTCCTATAGCATTGATAAGTTTCCACCCTCTTTCCTACATACACACATCTCTCCTGCATACACACAACTCTACTACTATCACACACGCAATTTTCCGAAATACACACACAACTCTCCTCCATACACAAACACAGTTCTAACACATATAGCTTTTCTACAGCTTTGAAGTATGCACTCACACCTCTGTTAAATACACGCACTGTTTTGCTACATACTTGTACACAGCTTTCTTACATACACCAACAGCTCTCTTATATACTCATGCAGCTCCACACACACAAACACTTATATATATATATATATATATATATGTACACTCATCCATCGTATACATTACCACATCTTGAAATTCCTTCCAGGAATGTGACTGATCACATGACCTGAAAGGTTCAATGGCTAATCAACAACTTTGTTTGATTGGGACCCTATCCATGCCACCTCACATATCAGGAGTGTCGTTCTTCTTTTCATAAAGAGGTCCAAGGGCTAGTCTTGCAGAAGTTTTTTCAGCTACACAGGATGCGCAACATCCGTGCAAGTCCTGGTGACTTTCTCCCCTGCACTGCACCGATCAGATAGATCAGTGTGGGGCAGGAGAAAGGAGAACAGTTCTTTCAGTGATCATGAAGGATGCTGTCAGTGTTTTCCTCCATCAGAATAAGCAGCCTCTAGACTGTAAGAAACACACACATTTTAACATCATTTTGATTGTCTAAAATTTACTGCAGCTAAAAATTACATTTGGTTTACAATGCATTTTGCCAGATATGTTGTCACTTGTCAAAGCTAAGAATTTTACATGCTGGGTTTTTTTATGGCACATTTAGCACTGATAAGTTGTCACACTCTTGCTTAATATGTTAACATTCTGTCTGTAAACTGTATATGCATAGCTACCTTTTTGAAGCAATATTGAGATTTACTTAAGAACGTGGGGCCCAATAAATACCATCAATGGTGCCCAGTCCAAGAGATGGTGGATCCTATAGGTAAACACCACCTCATCATGCACTAAAACTTACTAAAAAAAAAAAAGATGTGAAGTTCACACATATAGAAAATGGACATTTTGTGAATACATATTACACGTATTGTAAAATAGATAGAGCTTATATGTAGAGTTTGTTTGATAAACTTTCCTACTACTTTGTCTAAATTAGAAGCAAATTGGTTGAACATTACTTCTACCTAAAATGGCAGAAAACGCACCTATCTTGGTGATGGACAGGACAGCTAGAGGGGATATGGAGGAGGCTGTTATTTTTTTTTTAATAGGTGTACTTTCACCAATTTGCTGATAATTCATTGAAAGTAGATGATCGGTACAATTGCTGCCAATGCATTTTTTAAAGCTGTATTGTCATGAGTCAAATTTGATCATGTTAGGTTCTTGCATAGGTCCTATAGCATTGATAAGTTTCCACCCTCTTTCCTACATACACACATCTCTCCTGCATACACACAACTCTACTACTATCACACACGCAATTTTCCGAAATACACACACAACTCTCCTCCATACACAAACACAGTTCTAACACATATAGCTTTTCTACAGCTTTGAAGTATGCACTCACACCTCTGTTACATACACGCACTGTTTTGCTACATACTTGTACACAGCTTTCTTACATACACCAACAGCTCTCTTATATACTCATGCAGCTCCACACACACAAACACTTATATATATATATATATATATATATATGTACACTCATCCATCGTATACATTACCACATCTTGAAATTCCTTCCAGGAATGTGACTGATCACATGACCTGAAAGGTTCAATGGCTAATCAACAACTTTGTTTGATTGGGACCCTATCCATGCCACCTCACATATCAGGAGTGTCGTTCTTCTTTTCATAAAGAGGTCCAAGGGCTAGTCTTGCAGAAGTTTTTTCAGCTACACAGGATGCGCAACATCCGTGCAAGTCCTGGTGACTTTCTCCCCTGCACTGCACCGATCAGATAGATCAGTGTGGGGCAGGAGAAAGGAGAACAGTTCTTTCAGTGATCATGAAGGATGCTGTCAGTGTTTTCCTCCATCAGAATAAGCAGCCTCTAGACTGTAAGAAACACACACATTTTAACATCATTTTGATTGTCTAAAATTTACTGCAGCTAAAAATTACATTTGGTTTACAATGCATTTTGCCAGATATGTTGTCACTTGTCAAAGCTAAGAATTTTACATGCTGGGTTTTTTTATGGCACATTTAGCACTGATAAGTTGTCACACTCTTGCTTAATATGTTAACATTCTGTCTGTAAACTGTATATGCATAGCTACCTTTTTGAAGCAATATTGAGATTTACTTAAGAACGTGGGGCCCAATAAATACCATCAATGGTGCCCAGTCCAAGAGATGGTGGATCCTATAGGTAAACACCACCTCATCATGCACTAAAACTTACTAAAAAAAAAAAAGATGTGAAGTTCACACATATAGAAAATGGACATTTTGTGAATACATATTACACGTATTGTAAAATAGATAGAGCTTATATGTAGAGTTTGTTTAATAAACTTTCCTACTACTTTGTCTAAATTAGAAGCAAATTGGTTGAACATTACTTCTACCTAAAATGGCAGAAAACGCACCTATCTTGGTGATGGACAGGACAGCTAGAGGGGATATGGAGGAGGCTGTTATTTTTTTTTTAATAGGTGTACTTTCACCAATTTGCTGATAATTCATTGAAAGTAGATGATCGGTACAATTGCTGCCAATGCATTTTTTAAAGCTGTATTGTCATGAGTCAAATTTGATCATGTTAGGTTCTTGCATAGGTCCTATAGCATTGATAAGTTTCCACCCTCTTTCCTACATACACACATCTCTCCTGCATACACACAACTCTACTACTATCACACACGCAATTTTCCGAAATACACACACAACTCTCCTCCATACACAAACACAGTTCTAACACATATAGCTTTTCTACAGCTTTGAAGTATGCACTCACACCTCTGTTACATACACGCACTGTTTTGCTACATACTTGTACACAGCTTTCTTACATACACCAACAGCTCTCTTATATACTCATGCAGCTCCACACACACAAACACTTATATATATATATATATATATATATATATGTACACTCATCCATCGTATACATTACCACATCTTGAAATTCCTTCCAGGAATGTGACTGATCACATGACCTGAAAGGTTCAATGGCTAATCAACAACTTTGTTTGATTGGGACCCTATCCATGCCACCTCACATATCAGGAGTGTCGTTCTTCTTTTCATAAAGAGGTCCAAGGGCTAGTCTTGCAGAAGTTTTTTCAGCTACACAGGATGCGCAACATCCGTGCAAGTCCTGGTGACTTTCTCCCCTGCACTGCACCGATCAGATAGATCAGTGTGGGGCAGGAGAAAGGAGAACAGTTCTTTCAGTGATCATGAAGGATGCTGTCAGTGTTTTCCTCCATCAGAATAAGCAGCCTCTAGACTGTAAGAAACACACACATTTTAACATCATTTTGATTGTCTAAAATTTACTGCAGCTAAAAATTACATTTGGTTTACAATGCATTTTGCCAGATATGTTGTCACTTGTCAAAGCTAAGAATTTTACATGCTGGGTTTTTTTATGGCACATTTAGCACTGATAAGTTGTCACACTCTTGCTTAATATGTTAACATTCTGTCTGTAAACTGTATATGCATAGCTACCTTTTTGAAGCAATATTGAGATTTACTTAAGAACGTGGGGCCCAATAAATACCATCAATGGTGCCCAGTCCAAGAGATGGTGGATCCTATAGGTAAACACCACCTCATCATGCACTAAAACTTACTAAAAAAAAAAAAGATGTGAAGTTCACACATATAGAAAATGGACATTTTGTGAATACATATTACACGTATTGTAAAATAGATAGAGCTTATATGTAGAGTTTGTTTGATAAACTTTCCTACTACTTTGTCTAAATTAGAAGCAAATTGGTTGAACATTACTTCTACCTAAAATGGCAGAAAACGCACCTATCTTGGTGATGGACAGGACAGCTAGAGGGGATATGGAGGAGGCTGTTATTTTTTTTTTAATAGGTGTACTTTCACCAATTTGCTGATAATTCATTGAAAGTAGATGATCGGTACAATTGCTGCCAATGCATTTTTTAAAGCTGTATTGTCATGAGTCAAATTTGATCATGTTAGGTTCTTGCATAGGTCCTATAGCATTGATAAGTTTCCACCCTCTTTCCTACATACACACATCTCTCCTGCATACACACAACTCTACTACTATCACACACGCAATTTTCCGAAATACACACACAACTCTCCTCCATACACAAACACAGTTCTAACACATATAGCTTTTCTACAGCTTTGAAGTATGCACTCACACCTCTGTTACATACACGCACTGTTTTGCTACATACTTGTACACAGCTTTCTTACATACACCAACAGCTCTCTTATATACTCATGCAGCTCCACACACACAAACACTTATATATATATATATATATATATATATGTACACTCATCCATCGTATACATTACCACATCTTGAAATTCCTTCCAGGAATGTGACTGATCACATGACCTGAAAGGTTCAATGGCTAATCAACAACTTTGTTTGATTGGGACCCTATCCATGCCACCTCACATATCAGGAGTGTCGTTCTTCTTTTCATAAAGAGGTCCAAGGGCTAGTCTTGCAGAAGTTTTTTCAGCTACACAGGATGCGCAACATCCGTGCAAGTCCTGGTGACTTTCTCCCCTGCACTGCACCGATCAGATAGATCAGTGTGGGGCAGGAGAAAGGAGAACAGTTCTTTCAGTGATCATGAAGGATGCTGTCAGTGTTTTCCTCCATCAGAATAAGCAGCCTCTAGACTGTAAGAAACACACACATTTTAACATCATTTTGATTGTCTAAAATTTACTGCAGCTAAAAATTACATTTGGTTTACAATGCATTTTGCCAGATATGTTGTCACTTGTCAAAGCTAAGAATTTTACATGCTGGGTTTTTTTATGGCACATTTAGCACTGATAAGTTGTCACACTCTTGCTTAATATGTTAACATTCTGTCTGTAAACTGTATATGCATAGCTACCTTTTTGAAGCAATATTGAGATTTACTTAAGAACGTGGGGCCCAATAAATACCATCAATGGTGCCCAGTCCAAGAGATGGTGGATCCTATAGGTAAACACCACCTCATCATGCACTAAAACTTACTAAAAAAAAAAAAGATGTGAAGTTCACACATATAGAAAATGGACATTTTGTGAATACATATTACACGTATTGTAAAATAGATAGAGCTTATATGTAGAGTTTGTTTAATAAACTTTCCTACTACTTTGTCTAAATTAGAAGCAAATTGGTTGAACATTACTTCTACCTAAAATGGCAGAAAACGCACCTATCTTGGTGATGGACAGGACAGCTAGAGGGGATATGGAGGAGGCTGTTATTTTTTTTTTAATAGGTGTACTTTCACCAATTTGCTGATAATTCATTGAAAGTAGATGATCGGTACAATTGCTGCCAATGCATTTTTTAAAGCTGTATTGTCATGAGTCAAATTTGATCATGTTAGGTTCTTGCATAGGTCCTATAGCATTGATAAGTTTCCACCCTCTTTCCTACATACACACATCTCTCCTGCATACACACAACTCTACTACTATCACACACGCAATTTTCCGAAATACACACACAACTCTCCTCCATACACAAACACAGTTCTAACACATATAGCTTTTCTACAGCTTTGAAGTATGCACTCACACCTCTGTTACATACACGCACTGTTTTGCTACATACTTGTACACAGCTTTCTTACATACACCAACAGCTCTCTTATATACTCATGCAGCTCCACACACACAAACACTTATATATATATATATATATATATATATATGTACACTCATCCATCGTATACATTACCACATCTTGAAATTCCTTCCAGGAATGTGACTGATCACATGACCTGAAAGGTTCAATGGCTAATCAACAACTTTGTTTGATTGGGACCCTATCCATGCCACCTCACATATCAGGAGTGTCGTTCTTCTTTTCATAAAGAGGTCCAAGGGCTAGTCTTGCAGAAGTTTTTTCAGCTACACAGGATGCGCAACATCCGTGCAAGTCCTGGTGACTTTCTCCCCTGCACTGCACCGATCAGATAGATCAGTGTGGGGCAGGAGAAAGGAGAACAGTTCTTTCAGTGATCATGAAGGATGCTGTCAGTGTTTTCCTCCATCAGAATAAGCAGCCTCTAGACTGTAAGAAACACACACATTTTAACATCATTTTGATTGTCTAAAATTTACTGCAGCTAAAAATTACATTTGGTTTACAATGCATTTTGCCAGATATGTTGTCACTTGTCAAAGCTAAGAATTTTACATGCTGGGTTTTTTTATGGCACATTTAGCACTGATAAGTTGTCACACTCTTGCTTAATATGTTAACATTCTGTCTGTAAACTGTATATGCATAGCTACCTTTTTGAAGCAATATTGAGATTTACTTAAGAACGTGGGGCCCAATAAATACCATCAATGGTGCCCAGTCCAAGAGATGGTGGATCCTATAGGTAAACACCACCTCATCATGCACTAAAACTTACTAAAAAAAAAAAAGATGTGAAGTTCACACATATAGAAAATGGACATTTTGTGAATACATATTACACGTATTGTAAAATAGATAGAGCTCATATGTAGAGTTTGTTTGATAAACTTTCCTACTACTTTGTCTAAATTAGAAGCAAATTGGTTGAACATTACTTCTACCTAAAATGGCAGAAAACGCACCTATCTTGGTGATGGACAGGACAGCTAGAGGGGATATGGAGGAGGCTGTTATTTTTTTTTTAATAGGTGTACTTTCACCAATTTGCTGATAATTCATTGAAAGTAGATGATCGGTACAATTGCTGCCAATGCATTTTTTAAAGCTGTATTGTCATGAGTCAAATTTGATCATGTTAGGTTCTTGCATAGGTCCTATAGCATTGATAAGTTTCCACCCTCTTTCCTACATACACACATCTCTCCTGCATACACACAACTCTACTACTATCACACACGCAATTTTCCGAAATACACACACAACTCTCCTCCATACACAAACACAGTTCTAACACATATAGCTTTTCTACAGCTTTGAAGTATGCACTCACACCTCTGTTAAATACACGCACTGTTTTGCTACATACTTGTACACAGCTTTCTTACATACACCAACAGCTCTCTTATATACTCATGCAGCTCCACACACACAAACACTTATATATATATATATATATATATATGTACACTCATCCATCGTATACATTACCACATCTTGAAATTCCTTCCAGGAATGTGACTGATCACATGACCTGAAAGGTTCAATGGCTAATCAACAACTTTGTTTGATTGGGACCCTATCCATGCCACCTCACATATCAGGAGTGTCGTTCTTCTTTTCATAAAGAGGTCCAAGGGCTAGTCTTGCAGAAGTTTTTTCAGCTACACAGGATGCGCAACATCCGTGCAAGTCCTGGTGACTTTCTCCCCTGCACTGCACCGATCAGATAGATCAGTGTGGGGCAGGAGAAAGGAGAACAGTTCTTTCAGTGATCATGAAGGATGCTGTCAGTGTTTTCCTCCATCAGAATAAGCAGCCTCTAGACTGTAAGAAACACACACATTTTAACATCATTTTGATTGTCTAAAATTTACTGCAGCTAAAAATTACATTTGGTTTACAATGCATTTTGCCAGATATGTTGTCACTTGTCAAAGCTAAGAATTTTACATGCTGGGTTTTTTTATGGCACATTTAGCACTGATAAGTTGTCACACTCTTGCTTAATATGTTAACATTCTGTCTGTAAACTGTATATGCATAGCTACCTTTTTGAAGCAATATTGAGATTTACTTAAGAACGTGGGGCCCAATAAATACCATCAATGGTGCCCAGTCCAAGAGATGGTGGATCCTATAGGTAAACACCACCTCATCATGCACTAAAACTTACTAAAAAAAAAAAAGATGTGAAGTTCACACATATAGAAAATGGACATTTTGTGAATACATATTACACGTATTGTAAAATAGATAGAGCTTATATGTAGAGTTTGTTTGATAAACTTTCCTACTACTTTGTCTAAATTAGAAGCAAATTGGTTGAACATTACTTCTACCTAAAATGGCAGAAAACGCACCTATCTTGGTGATGGACAGGACAGCTAGAGGGGATATGGAGGAGGCTGTTATTTTTTTTTTAATAGGTGTACTTTCACCAATTTGCTGATAATTCATTGAAAGTAGATGATCGGTACAATTGCTGCCAATGCATTTTTTAAAGCTGTATTGTCATGAGTCAAATTTGATCATGTTAGGTTCTTGCATAGGTCCTATAGCATTGATAAGTTTCCACCCTCTTTCCTACATACACACATCTCTCCTGCATACACACAACTCTACTACTATCACACACGCAATTTTCCGAAATACACACACAACTCTCCTCCATACACAAACACAGTTCTAACACATATAGCTTTTCTACAGCTTTGAAGTATGCACTCACACCTCTGTTACATACACGCACTGTTTTGCTACATACTTGTACACAGCTTTCTTACATACACCAACAGCTCTCTTATATACTCATGCAGCTCCACACACACAAACACTTATATATATATATATATATATATATGTACACTCATCCATCGTATACATTACCACATCTTGAAATTCCTTCCAGGAATGTGACTGATCACATGACCTGAAAGGTTCAATGGCTAATCAACAACTTTGTTTGATTGGGACCCTATCCATGCCACCTCACATATCAGGAGTGTCGTTCTTCTTTTCATAAAGAGGTCCAAGGGCTAGTCTTGCAGAAGTTTTTTCAGCTACACAGGATGCGCAACATCCGTGCAAGTCCTGGTGACTTTCTCCCCTGCACTGCACCGATCAGATAGATCAGTGTGGGGCAGGAGAAAGGAGAACAGTTCTTTCAGTGATCATGAAGGATGCTGTCAGTGTTTTCCTCCATCAGAATAAGCAGCCTCTAGACTGTAAGAAACACACACATTTTAACATCATTTTGATTGTCTAAAATTTACTGCAGCTAAAAATTACATTTGGTTTACAATGCATTTTGCCAGATATGTTGTCACTTGTCAAAGCTAAGAATTTTACATGCTGGGTTTTTTTATGGCACATTTAGCACTGATAAGTTGTCACACTCTTGCTTAATATGTTAACATTCTGTCTGTAAACTGTATATGCATAGCTACCTTTTTGAAGCAATATTGAGATTTACTTAAGAACGTGGGGCCCAATAAATACCATCAATGGTGCCCAGTCCAAGAGATGGTGGATCCTATAGGTAAACACCACCTCATCATGCACTAAAACTTACTAAAAAAAAAAAAGATGTGAAGTTCACACATATAGAAAATGGACATTTTGTGAATACATATTACACGTATTGTAAAATAGATAGAGCTTATATGTAGAGTTTGTTTGATAAACTTTCCTACTACTTTGTCTAAATTAGAAGCAAATTGGTTGAACATTACTTCTACCTAAAATGGCAGAAAACGCACCTATCTTGGTGATGGACAGGACAGCTAGAGGGGATATGGAGGAGGCTGTTATTTTTTTTTTAATAGGTGTACTTTCACCAATTTGCTGATAATTCATTGAAAGTAGATGATCGGTACAATTGCTGCCAATGCATTTTTTAAAGCTGTATTGTCATGAGTCAAATTTGATCATGTTAGGTTCTTGCATAGGTCCTATAGCATTGATAAGTTTCCACCCTCTTTCCTACATACACACATCTCTCCTGCATACACACAACTCTACTACTATCACACACGCAATTTTCCGAAATACACACACAACTCTCCTCCATACACAAACACAGTTCTAACACATATAGCTTTTCTACAGCTTTGAAGTATGCACTCACACCTCTGTTACATACACGCACTGTTTTGCTACATACTTGTACACAGCTTTCTTACATACACCAACAGCTCTCTTATATACTCATGCAGCTCCACACACACAAACACTTATATATATATATATATATATATATATATGTACACTCATCCATCGTATACATTACCACATCTTGAAATTCCTTCCAGGAATGTGACTGATCACATGACCTGAAAGGTTCAATGGCTAATCAACAACTTTGTTTGATTGGGACCCTATCCATGCCACCTCACATATCAGGAGTGTCGTTCTTCTTTTCATAAAGAGGTCCAAGGGCTAGTCTTGCAGAAGTTTTTTCAGCTACACAGGATGCGCAACATCCGTGCAAGTCCTGGTGACTTTCTCCCCTGCACTGCACCGATCAGATAGATCAGTGTGGGGCAGGAGAAAGGAGAACAGTTCTTTCAGTGATCATGAAGGATGCTGTCAGTGTTTTCCTCCATCAGAATAAGCAGCCTCTAGACTGTAAGAAACACACACATTTTAACATCATTTTGATTGTCTAAAATTTACTGCAGCTAAAAATTACATTTGGTTTACAATGCATTTTGCCAGATATGTTGTCACTTGTCAAAGCTAAGAATTTTACATGCTGGGTTTTTTTATGGCACATTTAGCACTGATAAGTTGTCACACTCTTGCTTAATATGTTAACATTCTGTCTGTAAACTGTATATGCATAGCTACCTTTTTGAAGCAATATTGAGATTTACTTAAGAACGTGGGGCCCAATAAATACCATCAATGGTGCCCAATCCAAGAGATGGTGGATCCTATAGGTAAACACCACCTCATCATGCACTAAAACTTACTAAAAAAAAAAAAGATGTGAAGTTCACACATATAGAAAATGGACATTTTGTGAATACATATTACACGTATTGTAAAATAGATAGAGCTCATATGTAGAGTTTGTTTGATAAACTTTCCTACTACTTTGTCTAAATTAGAAGCAAATTGGTTGAACATTACTTCTACCTAAAATGGCAGAAAACGCACCTATCTTGGTGATGGACAGGACAGCTAGAGGGGATATGGAGGAGGCTGTTATTTTTTTTTTAATAGGTGTACTTTCACCAATTTGCTGATAATTCATTGAAAGTAGATGATCGGTACAATTGCTGCCAATGCATTTTTTAAAGCTGTATTGTCATGAGTCAAATTTGATCATGTTAGGTTCTTGCATAGGTCCTATAGCATTGATAAGTTTCCACCCTCTTTCCTACATACACACATCTCTCCTGCATACACACAACTCTACTACTATCACACACGCAATTTTCTGAAATACACACACAACTCTCCTCCATACACAAACACAGTTCTAACACATATAGCTTTTCTACAGCTTTGAAGTATGCACTCACACCTCTGTTAAATACACGCACTGTTTTGCTACATACTTGTACACAGCTTTCTTACATACACCAACAGCTCTCTTATATACTCATGCAGCTCCACACACACAAACACTTATATATATATATATATATATATATGTACACTCATCCATCGTATACATTACCACATCTTGAAATTCCTTCCAGGAATGTGACTGATCACATGACCTGAAAGGTTCAATGGCTAATCAACAACTTTGTTTGATTGGGACCCTATCCATGCCACCTCACATATCAGGAGTGTCGTTCTTCTTTTCATAAAGAGGTCCAAGGGCTAGTCTTGCAGAAGTTTTTTCAGCTACACAGGATGCGCAACATCCGTGCAAGTCCTGGTGACTTTCTCCCCTGCACTGCACCGATCAGATAGATCAGTGTGGGGCAGGAGAAAGGAGAACAGTTCTTTCAGTGATCATGAAGGATGCTGTCAGTGTTTTCCTCCATCAGAATAAGCAGCCTCTAGACTGTAAGAAACACACACATTTTAACATCATTTTGATTGTCTAAAATTTACTGCAGCTAAAAATTACATTTGGTTTACAATGCATTTTGCCAGATATGTTGTCACTTGTCAAAGCTAAGAATTTTACATGCTGGGTTTTTTTATGGCACATTTAGCACTGATAAGTTGTCACACTCTTGCTTAATATGTTAACATTCTGTCTGTAAACTGTATATGCATAGCTACCTTTTTGAAGCAATATTGAGATTTACTTAAGAACGTGGGGCCCAATAAATACCATCAATGGTGCCCAGTCCAAGAGATGGTGGATCCTATAGGTAAACACCACCTCATCATGCACTAAAACTTACTAAAAAAAAAAAAGATGTGAAGTTCACACATATAGAAAATGGACATTTTGTGAATACATATTACACGTATTGTAAAATAGATAGAGCTCATATGTAGAGTTTGTTTGATAAACTTTCCTACTACTTTGTCTAAATTAGAAGCAAATTGGTTGAACATTACTTCTACCTAAAATGGCAGAAAACGCACCTATCTTGGTGATGGACAGGACAGCTAGAGGGGATATGGAGGAGGCTGTTATTTTTTTTTTAATAGGTGTACTTTCACCAATTTGCTGATAATTCATTGAAAGTAGATGATCGGTACAATTGCTGCCAATGTATTTTTTAAAGCTGTATTGTCATGAGTCAAATTTGATCATGTTAGGTTCTTGCATAGGTCCTATAGCATTGATAAGTTTCCACCCTCTTTCCTACATACACACATCTCTCCTGCATACACACAACTCTACTACTATCACACACGCAATTTTCCGAAATACACACACAACTCTCCTCCATACACAAACACAGTTCTAACACATATAGCTTTTCTACAGCTTTGAAGTATGCACTCACACCTCTGTTACATACACGCACTGTTTTGCTACATACTTGTACACAGCTTTCTTACATACACCAACAGCTCTCTTATATACTCATGCAGCTCCACACACACAAACACTTATATATATATATATATATATATATATATGTACACTCATCCATCGTATACATTACCACATCTTGAAATTCCTTCCAGGAATGTGACTGATCACATGACCTGAAAGGTTCAATGGCTAATCAACAACTTTGTTTGATTGGGACCCTATCCATGCCACCTCACATATCAGGAGTGTCGTTCTTCTTTTCATAAAGAGGTCCAAGGGCTAGTCTTGCAGAAGTTTTTTCAGCTACACAGGATGCGCAACATCCGTGCAAGTCCTGGTGACTTTCTCCCCTGCACTGCACCGATCAGATAGATCAGTGTGGGGCAGGAGAAAGGAGAACAGTTCTTTCAGTGATCATGAAGGATGCTGTCAGTGTTTTCCTCCATCAGAATAAGCAGCCTCTAGACTGTAAGAAACACACACATTTTAACATCATTTTGATTGTCTAAAATTTACTGCAGCTAAAAATTACATTTGGTTTACAATGCATTTTGCCAGATATGTTGTCACTTGTCAAAGCTAAGAATTTTACATGCTGGGTTTTTTTATGGCACATTTAGCACTGATAAGTTGTCACACTCTTGCTTAATATGTTAACATTCTGTCTGTAAACTGTATATGCATAGCTACCTTTTTGAAGCAATATTGAGATTTACTTAAGAACGTGGGGCCCAATAAATACCATCAATGGTGCCCAGTCCAAGAGATGGTGGATCCTATAGGTAAACACCACCTCATCATGCACTAAAACTTACTAAAAAAAAAAAAGATGTGAAGTTCACACATATAGAAAATGGACATTTTGTGAATACATATTACACGTATTGTAAAATAGATAGAGCTCATATGTAGAGTTTGTTTGATAAACTTTCCTACTACTTTGTCTAAATTAGAAGCAAATTGGTTGAACATTACTTCTACCTAAAATGGCAGAAAACGCACCTATCTTGGTGATGGACAGGACAGCTAGAGGGGATATGGAGGAGGCTGTTATTTTTTTTTTAATAGGTGTACTTTCACCAATTTGCTGATAATTCATTGAAAGTAGATGATCGGTACAATTGCTGCCAATGCATTTTTTAAAGCTGTATTGTCATGAGTCAAATTTGATCATGTTAGGTTCTTGCATAGGTCCTATAGCATTGATAAGTTTCCACCCTCTTTCCTACATACACACATCTCTCCTGCATACACACAACTCTACTACTATCACACACGCAATTTTCCGAAATACACACACAACTCTCCTCCATACACAAACACAGTTCTAACACATATAGCTTTTCTACAGCTTTGAAGTATGCACTCACACCTCTGTTACATACACGCACTGTTTTGCTACATACTTGTACACAGCTTTCTTACATACACCAACAGCTCTCTTATATACTCATGCAGCTCCACACACACAAACACTTATATATATATATATATATATATGTACACTCATCCATCGTATACATTACCACATCTTGAAATTCCTTCCAGGAATGTGACTGATCACATGACCTGAAAGGTTCAATGGCTAATCAACAACTTTGTTTGATTGGGACCCTATCCATGCCACCTCACATATCAGGAGTGTCGTTCTTCTTTTCATAAAGAGGTCCAAGGGCTAGTCTTGCAGAAGTTTTTTCAGCTACACAGGATGCGCAACATCCGTGCAAGTCCTGGTGACTTTCTCCCCTGCACTGCACCGATCAGATAGATCAGTGTGGGGCAGGAGAAAGGAGAACAGTTCTTTCAGTGATCATGAAGGATGCTGTCAGTGTTTTCCTCCATCAGAATAAGCAGCCTCTAGACTGTAAGAAACACACACATTTTAACATCATTTTGATTGTCTAAAATTTACTGCAGCTAAAAATTACATTTGGTTTACAATGCATTTTGCCAGATATGTTGTCACTTGTCAAAGCTAAGAATTTTACATGCTGGGTTTTTTTATGGCACATTTAGCACTGATAAGTTGTCACACTCTTGCTTAATATGTTAACATTCTGTCTGTAAACTGTATATGCATAGCTACCTTTTTGAAGCAATATTGAGATTTACTTAAGAACGTGGGGCCCAATAAATACCATCAATGGTGCCCGGTCCAAGAGATGGTGGATCCTATAGGTAAACACCACCTCATCATGCACTAAAACTTACTAAAAAAAAAAAAGATGTGAAGTTCACACATATAGAAAATGGACATTTTGTGAATACATATTACACGTATTGTAAAATAGATAGAGCTCATATGTAGAGTTTGTTTGATAAACTTTCCTACTACTTTGTCTAAATTAGAAGCAAATTGGTTGAACATTACTTCTACCTAAAATGGCAGAAAACGCACCTATCTTGGTGATGGACAGGACAGCTAGAGGGGATATGGAGGAGGCTGTTATTTTTTTTTTAATAGGTGTACTTTCACCAATTTGCTGATAATTCATTGAAAGTAGATGATCGGTACAATTGCTGCCAATGCATTTTTTAAAGCTGTATTGTCATGAGTCAAATTTGATCATGTTAGGTTCTTGCATAGGTCCTATAGCATTGATAAGTTTCCACCCTCTTTCCTACATACACACATCTCTCCTGCATACACACAACTCTACTACTATCACACACGCAATTTTCCGAAATACACACACAACTCTCCTCCATACACAAACACAGTTCTAACACATATAGCTTTTCTACAGCTTTGAAGTATGCACTCACACCTCTGTTACATACACGCACTGTTTTGCTACATACTTGTACACAGCTTTCTTACATACACCAACAGCTCTCTTATATACTCATGCAGCTCCACACACACAAACACTTATATATATATATATATATATATATGTACACTCATCCATCGTATACATTACCACATCTTGAAATTCCTTCCAGGAATGTGACTGATCACATGACCTGAAAGGTTCAATGGCTAATCAACAACTTTGTTTGATTGGGACCCTATCCATGCCACCTCACATATCAGGAGTGTCGTTCTTCTTTTCATAAAGAGGTCCAAGGGCTAGTCTTGCAGAAGTTTTTTCAGCTACACAGGATGCGCAACATCCGTGCAAGTCCTGGTGACTTTCTCCCCTGCACTGCACCGATCAGATAGATCAGTGTGGGGCAGGAGAAAGGAGAACAGTTCTTTCAGTGATCATGAAGGATGCTGTCAGTGTTTTCCTCCATCAGAATAAGCAGCCTCTAGACTGTAAGAAACACACACATTTTAACATCATTTTGATTGTCTAAAATTTACTGCAGCTAAAAATTACATTTGGTTTACAATGCATTTTGCCAGATATGTTGTCACTTGTCAAAGCTAAGAATTTTACATGCTGGGTTTTTTTATGGCACATTTAGCACTGATAAGTTGTCACACTCTTGCTTAATATGTTAACATTCTGTCTGTAAACTGTATATGCATAGCTACCTTTTTGAAGCAATATTGAGATTTACTTAAGAACGTGGGGCCCAATATATACCATCAATGGTGCCCAATCCAAGAGATGGTGGATCCTATAGGTAAACACCACCTCATCATGCACTAAAACTTACTAAAAAAAAAAAAGATGTGAAGTTCACACATATAGAAAATGGACATTTTGTGAATACATATTACACGTATTGTAAAATAGATAGAGCTCATATGTAGAGTTTGTTTGATAAACTTTCCTACTACTTTGTCTAAATTAGAAGCAAATTGGTTGAACATTACTTCTACCTAAAATGGCAGAAAACGCACCTATCTTGGTGATGGACAGGACAGCTAGAGGGGATATGGAGGAGGCTGTTATTTTTTTTTTAATAGGTGTACTTTCACCAATTTGCTGATAATTCATTGAAAGTAGATGATCGGTACAATTGCTGCCAATGCATTTTTTAAAGCTGTATTGTCATGAGTCAAATTTGATCATGTTAGGTTCTTGCATAGGTCCTATAGCATTGATAAGTTTCCACCCTCTTTCCTACATACACACATCTCTCCTGCATACACACAACTCTACTACTATCACACACGCAATTTTCCGAAATACACACACAACTCTCCTCCATACACAAACACAGTTCTAACACATATAGCTTTTCTACAGCTTTGAAGTATGCACTCACACCTCTGTTAAATACACGCACTGTTTTGCTACATACTTGTACACAGCTTTCTTACATACACCAACAGCTCTCTTATATACTCATGCAGCTCCACACACACAAACACTTATATATATATATATATATATATATATGTACACTCATCCATCGTATACATTACCACATCTTGAAATTCCTTCCAGGAATGTGACTGATCACATGACCTGAAAGGTTCAATGGCTAATCAACAACTTTGTTTGATTGGGACCCTATCCATGCCACCTCACATATCAGGAGTGTCGTTCTTCTTTTCATAAAGAGGTCCAAGGGCTAGTCTTGCAGAAGTTTTTTCAGCTACACAGGATGCGCAACATCCGTGCAAGTCCTGGTGACTTTCTCCCCTGCACTGCACCGATCAGATAGATCAGTGTGGGGCAGGAGAAAGGAGAACAGTTCTTTCAGTGATCATGAAGGATGCTGTCAGTGTTTTCCTCCATCAGAATAAGCAGCCTCTAGACTGTAAGAAACACACACATTTTAACATCATTTTGATTGTCTAAAATTTACTGCAGCTAAAAATTACATTTGGTTTACAATGCATTTTGCCAGATATGTTGTCACTTGTCAAAGCTAAGAATTTTACATGCTGGGTTTTTTTATGGCACATTTAGCACTGATAAGTTGTCACACTCTTGCTTAATATGTTAACATTCTGTCTGTAAACTGTATATGCATAGCTACCTTTTTGAAGCAATATTGAGATTTACTTAAGAACGTGGGGCCCAATAAATACCATCAATGGTGCCCAGTCCAAGAGATGGTGGATCCTATAGGTAAACACCACCTCATCATGCACTAAAACTTACTAAAAAAAAAAAAGATGTGAAGTTCACACATATAGAAAATGGACATTTTGTGAATACATATTACACGTATTGTAAAATAGATAGAGCTCATATGTAGAGTTTGTTTGATAAACTTTCCTACTACTTTGTCTAAATTAGAAGCAAATTGGTTGAACATTACTTCTACCTAAAATGGCAGAAAACGCACCTATCTTGGTGATGGACAGGACAGCTAGAGGGGATATGGAGGAGGCTGTTATTTTTTTTTTAATAGGTGTACTTTCACCAATTTGCTGATAATTCATTGAAAGTAGATGATCGGTACAATTGCTGCCAATGTATTTTTTAAAGCTGTATTGTCATGAGTCAAATTTGATCATGTTAGGTTCTTGCATAGGTCCTATAGCATTGATAAGTTTCCACCCTCTTTCCTACATACACACATCTCTCCTGCATACACACAACTCTACTACTATCACACACGCAATTTTCCGAAATACACACACAACTCTCCTCCATACACAAACACAGTTCTAACACATATAGCTTTTCTACAGCTTTGAAGTATGCACTCACACCTCTGTTACATACACGCACTGTTTTGCTACATACTTGTACACAGCTTTCTTACATACACCAACAGCTCTCTTATATACTCATGCAGCTCCACACACACAAACACTTATATATATATATATATATATATATGTACACTCATCCATCGTATACATTACCACATCTTGAAATTCCTTCCAGGAATGTGACTGATCACATGACCTGAAAGGTTCAATGGCTAATCAACAACTTTGTTTGATTGGGACCCTATCCATGCCACCTCACATATCAGGAGTGTCGTTCTTCTTTTCATAAAGAGGTCCAAGGGCTAGTCTTGCAGAAGTTTTTTCAGCTACACAGGATGCGCAACATCCGTGCAAGTCCTGGTGACTTTCTCCCCTGCACTGCACCGATCAGATAGATCAGTGTGGGGCAGGAGAAAGGAGAACAGTTCTTTCAGTGATCATGAAGGATGCTGTCAGTGTTTTCCTCCATCAGAATAAGCAGCCTCTAGACTGTAAGAAACACACACATTTTAACATCATTTTGATTGTCTAAAATTTACTGCAGCTAAAAATTACATTTGGTTTACAATGCATTTTGCCAGATATGTTGTCACTTGTCAAAGCTAAGAATTTTACATGCTGGGTTTTTTTATGGCACATTTAGCACTGATAAGTTGTCACACTCTTGCTTAATATGTTAACATTCTGTCTGTAAACTGTATATGCATAGCTACCTTTTTGAAGCAATATTGAGATTTACTTAAGAACGTGGGGCCCAATAAATACCATCAATGGTGCCCAGTCCAAGAGATGGTGGATCCTATAGGTAAACACCACCTCATCATGCACTAAAACTTACTAAAAAAAAAAAGATGTGAAGTTCACACATATAGAAAATGGACATTTTGTGAATACATATTACACGTATTGTAAAATAGATAGAGCTCATATGTAGAGTTTGTTTGATAAACTTTCCTACTACTTTGTCTAAATTAGAAGCAAATTGGTTGAACATTACTTCTACCTAAAATGGCAGAAAACGCACCTATCTTGGTGATGGACAGGACAGCTAGAGGGGATATGGAGGAGGCTGTTATTTTTTTTTTAATAGGTGTACTTTCACCAATTTGCTGATAATTCATTGAAAGTAGATGATCGGTACAATTGCTGCCAATGCATTTTTTAAAGCTGTATTGTCATGAGTCAAATTTGATCATGTTAGGTTCTTGCATAGGTCCTATAGCATTGATAAGTTTCCACCCTCTTTCCTACATACACACATCTCTCCTGCATACACACAACTCTACTACTATCACACACGCAATTTTCCGAAATACACACACAACTCTCCTCCATACACAAACACAGTTCTAACACATATAGCTTTTCTACAGCTTTGAAGTATGCACTCACACCTCTGTTACATACACGCACTGTTTTGCTACATACTTGTACACAGCTTTCTTACATACACCAACAGCTCTCTTATATACTCATGCAGCTCCACACACACAAACACTTATATATATATATATATATATATATGTACACTCATCCATCGTATACATTACCACATCTTGAAATTCCTTCCAGGAATGTGACTGATCACATGACCTGAAAGGTTCAATGGCTAATCAACAACTTTGTTTGATTGGGACCCTATCCATGCCACCTCACATATCAGGAGTGTCGTTCTTCTTTTCATAAAGAGGTCCAAGGGCTAGTCTTGCAGAAGTTTTTTCAGCTACACAGGATGCGCAACATCCGTGCAAGTCCTGGTGACTTTCTCCCCTGCACTGCACCGATCAGATAGATCAGTGTGGGGCAGGAGAAAGGAGAACAGTTCTTTCAGTGATCATGAAGGATGCTGTCAGTGTTTTCCTCCATCAGAATAAGCAGCCTCTAGACTGTAAGAAACACACACATTTTAACATCATTTTGATTGTCTAAAATTTACTGCAGCTAAAAATTACATTTGGTTTACAATGCATTTTGCCAGATATGTTGTCACTTGTCAAAGCTAAGAATTTTACATGCTGGGTTTTTTTATGGCACATTTAGCACTGATAAGTTGTCACACTCTTGCTTAATATGTTAACATTCTGTCTGTAAACTGTATATGCATAGCTACCTTTTTGAAGCAATATTGAGATTTACTTAAGAACGTGGGGCCCAATAAATACCATCAATGGTGCCCAGTCCAAGAGATGGTGGATCCTATAGGTAAACACCACCTCATCATGCACTAAAACTTACTAAAAAAAAAAAGATGTGAAGTTCACACATATAGAAAATGGACATTTTGTGAATACATATTACACGTATTGTAAAATAGATAGAGCTCATATGTAGAGTTTGTTTGATAAACTTTCCTACTACTTTGTCTAAATTAGAAGCAAATTGGTTGAACATTACTTCTACCTAAAATGGCAGAAAACGCACCTATCTTGGTGATGGACAGGACAGCTAGAGGGGATATGGAGGAGGCTGTTATTTTTTTTTTAATAGGTGTACTTTCACCAATTTGCTGATAATTCATTGAAAGTAGATGATCGGTACAATTGCTGCCAATGCATTTTTTAAAGCTGTATTGTCATGAGTCAAATTTGATCATGTTAGGTTCTTGCATAGGTCCTATAGCATTGATAAGTTTCCACCCTCTTTCCTACATACACACATCTCTCCTGCATACACACAACTCTACTACTATCACACACGCAATTTTCCGAAATACACACACAACTCTCCTCCATACACAAACACAGTTCTAACACATATAGCTTTTCTACAGCTTTGAAGTATGCACTCACACCTCTGTTACATACACGCACTGTTTTGCTACATACTTGTACACAGCTTTCTTACATACACCAACAGCTCTCTTATATACTCATGCAGCTCCACACACACAAACACTTATATATATATATATATATATATATGTACACTCATCCATCGTATACATTACCACATCTTGAAATTCCTTCCAGGAATGTGACTGATCACATGACCTGAAAGGTTCAATGGCTAATCAACAACTTTGTTTGATTGGGACCCTATCCATGCCACCTCACATATCAGGAGTGTCGTTCTTCTTTTCATAAAGAGGTCCAAGGGCTAGTCTTGCAGAAGTTTTTTCAGCTACACAGGATGCGCAACATCCGTGCAAGTCCTGGTGACTTTCTCCCCTGCACTGCACCGATCAGATAGATCAGTGTGGGGCAGGAGAAAGGAGAACAGTTCTTTCAGTGATCATGAAGGATGCTGTCAGTGTTTTCCTCCATCAGAATAAGCAGCCTCTAGACTGTAAGAAACACACACATTTTAACATCATTTTGATTGTCTAAAATTTACTGCAGCTAAAAATTACATTTGGTTTACAATGCATTTTGCCAGATATGTTGTCACTTGTCAAAGCTAAGAATTTTACATGCTGGGTTTTTTTATGGCACATTTAGCACTGATAAGTTGTCACACTCTTGCTTAATATGTTAACATTCTGTCTGTAAACTGTATATGCATAGCTACCTTTTTGAAGCAATATTGAGATTTACTTAAGAACGTGGGGCCCAATAAATACCATCAATGGTGCCCAGTCCAAGAGATGGTGGATCCTATAGGTAAACACCACCTCATCATGCACTAAAACTTACTAAAAAAAAAAAAGATGTGAAGTTCACACATATAGAAAATGGACATTTTGTGAATACATATTACACGTATTGTAAAATAGATAGAGCTCATATGTAGAGTTTGTTTGATAAACTTTCCTACTACTTTGTCTAAATTAGAAGCAAATTGGTTGAACATTACTTCTACCTAAAATGGCAGAAAACGCACCTATCTTGGTGATGGACAGGACAGCTAGAGGGGATATGGAGGAGGCTGTTATTTTTTTTTTAATAGGTGTACTTTCACCAATTTGCTGATAATTCATTGAAAGTAGATGATCGGTACAATTGCTGCCAATGCATTTTTTAAAGCTGTATTGTCATGAGTCAAATTTGATCATGTTAGGTTCTTGCATAGGTCCTATAGCATTGATAAGTTTCCACCCTCTTTCCTACATACACACATCTCTCCTGCATACACACAACTCTACTACTATCACACACGCAATTTTCCGAAATACACACACAACTCTCCTCCATACACAAACACAGTTCTAACACATATAGCTTTTCTACAGCTTTGAAGTATGCACTCACACCTCTGTTAAATACACGCACTGTTTTGCTACATACTTGTACACAGCTTTCTTACATACACCAACAGCTCTCTTATATACTCATGCAGCTCCACACACACAAACACTTATATATATATATATATATATATATGTACACTCATCCATCGTATACATTACCACATCTTGAAATTCCTTCCAGGAATGTGACTGATCACATGACCTGAAAGGTTCAATGGCTAATCAACAACTTTGTTTGATTGGGACCCTATCCATGCCACCTCACATATCAGGAGTGTCGTTCTTCTTTTCATAAAGAGGTCCAAGGGCTAGTCTTGCAGAAGTTTTTTCAGCTACACAGGATGCGCAACATCCGTGCAAGTCCTGGTGACTTTCTCCCCTGCACTGCACCGATCAGATAGATCAGTGTGGGGCAGGAGAAAGGAGAACAGTTCTTTCAGTGATCATGAAGGATGCTGTCAGTGTTTTCCTCCATCAGAATAAGCAGCCTCTAGACTGTAAGAAACACACACATTTTAACATCATTTTGATTGTCTAAAATTTACTGCAGCTAAAAATTACATTTGGTTTACAATGCATTTTGCCAGATATGTTGTCACTTGTCAAAGCTAAGAATTTTACATGCTGGGTTTTTTTATGGCACATTTAGCACTGATAAGTTGTCACACTCTTGCTTAATATGTTAACATTCTGTCTGTAAACTGTATATGCATAGCTACCTTTTTGAAGCAATATTGAGATTTACTTAAGAACGTGGGGCCCAATAAATACCATCAATGGTGCCCAGTCCAAGAGATGGTGGATCCTATAGGTAAACACCACCTCATCATGCACTAAAACTTACTAAAAAAAAAAAAGATGTGAAGTTCACACATATAGAAAATGGACATTTTGTGAATACATATTACACGTATTGTAAAATAGATAGAGCTCATATGTAGAGTTTGTTTGATAAACTTTCCTACTACTTTGTCTAAATTAGAAGCAAATTGGTTGAACATTACTTCTACCTAAAATGGCAGAAAACGCACCTATCTTGGTGATGGACAGGACAGCTAGAGGGGATATGGAGGAGGCTGTTATTTTTTTTTTAATAGGTGTACTTTCACCAATTTGCTGATAATTCATTGAAAGTAGATGATCGGTACAATTGCTGCCAATGTATTTTTTAAAGCTGTATTGTCATGAGTCAAATTTGATCATGTTAGGTTCTTGCATAGGTCCTATAGCATTGATAAGTTTCCACCCTCTTTCCTACATACACACATCTCTCCTGCATACACACAACTCTACTACTATCACACACGCAATTTTCCGAAATACACACACAACTCTCCTCCATACACAAACACAGTTCTAACACATATAGCTTTTCTACAGCTTTGAAGTATGCACTCACACCTCTGTTACATACACGCACTGTTTTGCTACATACTTGTACACAGCTTTCTTACATACACCAACAGCTCTCTTATATACTCATGCAGCTCCACACACACAAACACTTATATATATATATATATATATATATATGTACACTCATCCATCGTATACATTACCACATCTTGAAATTCCTTCCAGGAATGTGACTGATCACATGACCTGAAAGGTTCAATGGCTAATCAACACCTTTGTTTGATTGGGACCCTATCCATGCCACCTCACATATCAGGAGTGTCGTTCTTCTTTTCATAAAGAGGTCCAAGGGCTAGTCTTGCAGAAGTTTTTTCAGCTACACAGGATGCGCAACATCCGTGCAAGTCCTGGTGACTTTCTCCCCTGCACTGCACCGATCAGATAGATCAGTGTGGGGCAGGAGAAAGGAGAACAGTTCTTTCAGTGATCATGAAGGATGCTGTCAGTGTTTTCCTCCATCAGAATAAGCAGCCTCTAGACTGTAAGAAACACACACATTTTAACATCATTTTGATTGTCTAAAATTTACTGCAGCTAAAAATTACATTTGGTTTACAATGCATTTTGCCAGATATGTTGTCACTTGTCAAAGCTAAGAATTTTACATGCTGGGTTTTTTTATGGCACATTTAGCACTGATAAGTTGTCACACTCTTGCTTAATATGTTAACATTCTGTCTGTAAACTGTATATGCATAGCTACCTTTTTGAAGCAATATTGAGATTTACTTAAGAACGTGGGGCCCAATAAATACCATCAATGGTGCCCAGTCCAAGAGATGGTGGATCCTATAGGTAAACACCACCTCATCATGCACTAAAACTTACTAAAAAAAAAAAGATGTGAAGTTCACACATATAGAAAATGGACATTTTGTGAATACATATTACACGTATTGTAAAATAGATAGAGCTCATATGTAGAGTTTGTTTGATAAACTTTCCTACTACTTTGTCTAAATTAGAAGCAAATTGGTTGAACATTACTTCTACCTAAAATGGCAGAAAACGCACCTATCTTGGTGATGGACAGGACAGCTAGAGGGGATATGGAGGAGGCTGTTATTTTTTTTTTAATAGGTGTACTTTCACCAATTTGCTGATAATTCATTGAAAGTAGATGATCGGTACAATTGCTGCCAATGCATTTTTTAAAGCTGTATTGTCATGAGTCAAATTTGATCATGTTAGGTTCTTGCATAGGTCCTATAGCATTGATAAGTTTCCACCCTCTTTCCTACATACACACATCTCTCCTGCATACACACAACTCTACTACTATCACACACGCAATTTTCCGAAATACACACACAACTCTCCTCCATACACAAACACAGTTCTAACACATATAGCTTTTCTACAGCTTTGAAGTATGCACTCACACCTCTGTTACATACACGCACTGTTTTGCTACATACTTGTACACAGCTTTCTTACATACACCAACAGCTCTCTTATATACTCATGCAGCTCCACACACACAAACACTTATATATATATATATATATATATGTACACTCATCCATCGTATACATTACCACATCTTGAAATTCCTTCCAGGAATGTGACTGATCACATGACCTGAAAGGTTCAATGGCTAATCAACAACTTTGTTTGATTGGGACCCTATCCATGCCACCTCACATATCAGGAGTGTCGTTCTTCTTTTCATAAAGAGGTCCAAGGGCTAGTCTTGCAGAAGTTTTTTCAGCTACACAGGATGCGCAACATCCGTGCAAGTCCTGGTGACTTTCTCCCCTGCACTGCACCGATCAGATAGATCAGTGTGGGGCAGGAGAAAGGAGAACAGTTCTTTCAGTGATCATGAAGGATGCTGTCAGTGTTTTCCTCCATCAGAATAAGCAGCCTCTAGACTGTAAGAAACACACACATTTTAACATCATTTTGATTGTCTAAAATTTACTGCAGCTAAAAATTACATTTGGTTTACAATGCATTTTGCCAGATATGTTGTCACTTGTCAAAGCTAAGAATTTTACATGCTGGGTTTTTTTATGGCACATTTAGCACTGATAAGTTGTCACACTCTTGCTTAATATGTTAACATTCTGTCTGTAAACTGTATATGCATAGCTACCTTTTTGAAGCAATATTGAGATTTACTTAAGAACGTGGGGCCCAATAAATACCATCAATGGTGCCCAGTCCAAGAGATGGTGGATCCTATAGGTAAACACCACCTCATCATGCACTAAAACTTACTAAAAAAAAAAAAGATGTGAAGTTCACACATATAGAAAATGGACATTTTGTGAATACATATTACACGTATTGTAAAATAGATAGAGCTCATATGTAGAGTTTGTTTGATAAACTTTCCTACTACTTTGTCTAAATTAGAAGCAAATTGGTTGAACATTACTTCTACCTAAAATGGCAGAAAACGCACCTATCTTGGTGATGGACAGGACAGCTAGAGGGGATATGGAGGAGGCTGTTATTTTTTTTTTAATAGGTGTACTTTCACCAATTTGCTGATAATTCATTGAAAGTAGATGATCGGTACAATTGCTGCCAATGTATTTTTTAAAGCTGTATTGTCATGAGTCAAATTTGATCATGTTAGGTTCTTGCATAGGTCCTATAGCATTGATAAGTTTCCACCCTCTTTCCTACATACACACATCTCTCCTGCATACACACAACTCTACTACTATCACACACGCAATTTTCCGAAATACACACACAACTCTCCTCCATACACAAACACAGTTCTAACACATATAGCTTTTCTACAGCTTTGAAGTATGCACTCACACCTCTGTTACATACACGCACTGTTTTGCTACATACTTGTACACAGCTTTCTTACATACACCAACAGCTCTCTTATATACTCATGCAGCTCCACACACACAAACACTTATATATATATATATATATATATATGTACACTCATCCATCGTATACATTACCACATCTTGAAATTCCTTCCAGGAATGTGACTGATCACATGACCTGAAAGGTTCAATGGCTAATCAACAACTTTGTTTGATTGGGACCCTATCCATGCCACCTCACATATCAGGAGTGTCGTTCTTCTTTTCATAAAGAGGTCCAAGGGCTAGTCTTGCAGAAGTTTTTTCAGCTACACAGGATGCGCAACATCCGTGCAAGTCCTGGTGACTTTCTCCCCTGCACTGCACCGATCAGATAGATCAGTGTGGGGCAGGAGAAAGGAGAACAGTTCTTTCAGTGATCATGAAGGATGCTGTCAGTGTTTTCCTCCATCAGAATAAGCAGCCTCTAGACTGTAAGAAACACACACATTTTAACATCATTTTGATTGTCTAAAATTTACTGCAGCTAAAAATTACATTTGGTTTACAATGCATTTTGCCAGATATGTTGTCACTTGTCAAAGCTAAGAATTTTACATGCTGGGTTTTTTTATGGCACATTTAGCACTGATAAGTTGTCACACTCTTGCTTAATATGTTAACATTCTGTCTGTAAACTGTATATGCATAGCTACCTTTTTGAAGCAATATTGAGATTTACTTAAGAACGTGGGGCCCAATAAATACCATCAATGGTGCCCAGTCCAAGAGATGGTGGATCCTATAGGTAAACACCACCTCATAATGCACTAAAACTTACTAAAAAAAAAAAAGATGTGAAGTTCACACATATAGAAAATGGACATTTTGTGAATACATATTACACGTATTGTAAAATAGATAGAGCTCATATGTAGAGTTTGTTTGATAAACTTTCCTACTACTTTGTCTAAATTAGAAGCAAATTGGTTGAACATTACTTCTACCTAAAATGGCAGAAAACGCACCTATCTTGGTGATGGACAGGACAGCTAGAGGGGATATGGAGGAGGCTGTTATTTTTTTTTTAATAGGTGTACTTTCACCAATTTGCTGATAATTCATTGAAAGTAGATGATCGGTACAATTGCTGCCAATGCATTTTTTAAAGCTGTATTGTCATGAGTCAAATTTGATCATGTTAGGTTCTTGCATAGGTCCTATAGCATTGATAAGTTTCCACCCTCTTTCCTACATACACACATCTCTCCTGCATACACACAACTCTACTACTATCACACACGCAATTTTCCGAAATACACACACAACTCTCCTCCATACACAAACACTGTTCTAACACATATAGCTTTTCTACAGCTTTGAAGTATGCACTCACACCTCTGTTACATACACGCACTGTTTTGCTACATACTTGTACACAGCTTTCTTACATACACCAACAGCTCTCTTATATACTCATGCAGCTCCACACACACAAACACTTATATATATATATATATATATATATGTACACTCATCCATCGTATACATTACCACATCTTGAAATTCCTTCCAGGAATGTGACTGATCACATGACCTGAAAGGTTCAATGGCTAATCAACAACTTTGTTTGATTGGGACCCTATCCATGCAACCTCACATATCAGGAGTGTCGTTCTTCTTTTCATAAAGAGGTCCAAGGGCTAGTCTTGCAGAAGTTTTTTCAGCTACACAGGATGCGCAACATCCGTGCAAGTCCTGGTGACTTTCTCCCCTGCACTGCACCGATCAGATAGATCAGTGTGGGGCAGGAGAAAGGAGAACAGTTCTTTCAGTGATCATGAAGGATGCTGTCAGTGTTTTCCTCCATCAGAATAAGCAGCCTCTAGACTGTAAGAAACACACACATTTTAACATCATTTTGATTGTCTAAAATTTACTGCAGCTAAAAATTACATTTGGTTTACAATGCATTTTGCCAGATATGTTGTCACTTGTCAAAGCTAAGAATTTTACATGCTGGGTTTTTTTATGGCACATTTAGCACTGATAAGTTGTCACACTCTTGCTTAATATGTTAACATTCTGTCTGTAAACTGTATATGCATAGCTACCTTTTTGAAGCAATATTGAGATTTACTTAAGAACGTGGGGCCCAATAAATACCATCAATGGTGCCCAGTCCAAGAGATGGTGGATCCTATAGGTAAACACCACCTCATCATGCACTAAAACTTACTAAAAAAAAAAAAGATGTGAAGTTCACACATATAGAAAATGGACATTTTGTGAATACATATTACACGTATTGTAAAATAGATAGAGCTCATATGTAGAGTTTGTTTGATAAACTTTCCTACTACTTTGTCTAAATTAGAAGCAAATTGGTTGAACATTACTTCTACCTAAAATGGCAGAAAACGCACCTATCTTGGTGATGGACAGGACAGCTAGAGGGGATATGGAGGAGGCTGTTATTTTTTTTTTAATAGGTGTACTTTCACCAATTTGCTGATAATTCATTGAAAGTAGATGATCGGTACAATTGCTGCCAATGCATTTTTTAAAGCTGTATTGTCATGAGTCAAATTTGATCATGTTAGGTTCTTGCATAGGTCCTATAGCATTGATAAGTTTCCACCCTCTTTCCTACATACATACATCTCTCCTGCATACACACAACTCTACTACTATCACACACGCAATTTTCCGAAATACACACACAACTCTCCTCCATACACAAACACAGTTCTAACACATATAGCTTTTCTACAGCTTTGAAGTATGCACTCACACCTCTGTTACATACACGCACTGTTTTGCTACATACTTGTACACAGCTTTCTTACATACACCAACAGCTCTCTTATATACTCATGCAGCTCCACACACACAAACACTTATATATATATATATATATGTACACTCATCCATCGTATACATTACCACATCTTGAAATTCCTTCCAGGAATGTGACTGATCACATGACCTGAAAGGTTCAATGGCTAATCAACAACTTTGTTTGATTGGGACCCTATCCATGCCACCTCACATATCAGGAGTGTCGTTCTTCTTTTCATAAAGAGGTCCAAGGGCTAGTCTTGCAGAAGTTTTTTCAGCTACACAGGATGCGCAACATCCGTGCAAGTCCTGGTGACTTTCTCCCCTGCACTGCACCGATCAGATAGATCAGTGTGGGGCAGGAGAAAGGAGAACAGTTCTTTCAGTGATCATGAAGGATGCTGTCAGTGTTTTCCTCCATCAGAATAAGCAGCCTCTAGACTGTAAGAAACACACACATTTTAACATCATTTTGATTGTCTAAAATTTACTGCAGCTAAAAATTACATTTGGTTTACAATGCATTTTGCCAGATATGTTGTCACTTGTCAAAGCTAAGAATTTTACATGCTGGGTTTTTTTATGGCACATTTAGCACTGATAAGTTGTCACACTCTTGCTTAATATGTTAACATTCTGTCTGTAAACTGTATATGCATAGCTACCTTTTTGAAGCAATATTGAGATTTACTTAAGAACGTGGGGCCCAATAAATACCATCAATGGTGCCCAGTCCAAGAGATGGTGGATCCTATAGGTAAACACCACCTCATCATGCACTAAAACTTACTAAAAAAAAAAAAGATGTGAAGTTCACACATATAGAAAATGGACATTTTGTGAATACATATTACACGTATTGTAAAATAGATAGAGCTCATATGTAGAGTTTGTTTGATAAACTTTCCTACTACTTTGTCTAAATTAGAAGCAAATTGGTTGAACATTACTTCTACCTAAAATGGCAGAAAACGCACCTATCTTGGTGATGGACAGGACAGCTAGAGGGGATATGGAGGAGGCTGTTATTTTTTTTTTAATAGGTGTACTTTCACCAATTTGCTGATAATTCATTGAAAGTAGATGATCGGTACAATTGCTGCCAATGCATTTTTTAAAGCTGTATTGTCATGAGTCAAATTTGATCATGTTAGGTTCTTGCATAGGTCCTATAGCATTGATAAGTTTCCACCCTCTTTCCTACATACATACATCTCTCCTGCATACACACAACTCTACTACTATCACACACGCAATTTTCCGAAATACACACACAACTCTCCTCCATACACAAACACAGTTCTAACACATATAGCTTTTCTACAGCTTTGAAGTATGCACTCACACCTCTGTTACATACACGCACTGTTTTGCTACATACTTGTACACAGCTTTCTTACATACACCAACAGCTCTCTTATATACTCATGCAGCTCCACACACACAAACACTTATATATATATATATATATGTACACTCATCCATCGTATACATTACCACATCTTGAAATTCCTTCCAGGAATGTGACTGATCACATGACCTGAAAGGTTCAATGGCTAATCAACAACTTTGTTTGATTGGGACCCTATCCATGCCACCTCACATATCAGGAGTGTCGTTCTTCTTTTCATAAAGAGGTCCAAGGGCTAGTCTTGCAGAAGTTTTTTCAGCTACACAGGATGCGCAACATCCGTGCAAGTCCTGGTGACTTTCTCCCCTGCACTGCACCGATCAGATAGATCAGTGTGGGGCAGGAGAAAGGAGAACAGTTCTTTCAGTGATCATGAAGGATGCTGTCAGTGTTTTCCTCCATCAGAATAAGCAGCCTCTAGACTGTAAGAAACACACACATTTTAACATCATTTTGATTGTCTAAAATTTACTGCAGCTAAAAATTACATTTGGTTTACAATGCATTTTGCCAGATATGTTGTCACTTGTCAAAGCTAAGAATTTTACATGCTGGGTTTTTTTATGGCACATTTAGCACTGATAAGTTGTCACACTCTTGCTTAATATGTTAACATTCTGTCTGTAAACTGTATATGCATAGCTACCTTTTTGAAGCAATATTGAGATTTACTTAAGAACGTGGGGCCCAATAAATACCATCAATGGTGCCCAGTCCAAGAGATGGTGGATCCTATAGGTAAACACCACCTCATCATGCACTAAAACTTACTAAAAAAAAAAAAGATGTGAAGTTCACACATATAGAAAATGGACATTTTGTGAATACATATTACACGTATTGTAAAATAGATAGAGCTCATATGTAGAGTTTGTTTGATAAACTTTCCTACTACTTTGTCTAAATTAGAAGCAAATTGGTTGAACATTACTTCTACCTAAAATGGCAGAAAACGCACCTATCTTGGTGATGGACAGGACAGCTAGAGGGGATATGGAGGAGGCTGTTATTTTTTTTTTAATAGGTGTACTTTCACCAATTTGCTGATAATTCATTGAAAGTAGATGATCGGTACAATTGCTGCCAGTGCATTTTTTAAAGCTGTATGGTCATGAGTCAAATTTGATCATGTTAGGTTCTTGCATAGGTCCTATAGCATTGATAAGTTTCCACCCTCTTTCCTACATACACACATCTCTCCTGCATACACACAACTCTACTACTATCACACACGCAATTTTCCGAAATACACACACAACTCTCCTCCATACACAAACACAGTTCTAACACATATAGCTTTTCTACAGCTTTGAAGTATGCACTCACACCTCTGTTACATACACGCACTGTTTTGCTACATACTTGTACACAGCTTTCTTACATACACCAACAGCTCTCTTATATACTCATGCAGCTCCACACACACAAACACTTATATATATATATATATATATATATATATATATATGTACACTCATCCATCGTATACATTACCACATCTTGAAATTCCTTCCAGGAATGTGACTGATCACATGACCTGAAAGGTTCAATGGCTAATCAACAACTTTGTTTGATTGGGACCCTATCCATGCCACCTCACATATCAGGAGTGTCGTTCTTCTTTTCATAAAGAGGTCCAAGGGCTAGTCTTGCAGAAGTTTTTTCAGCTACACAGGATGCGCAACATCCGTGCAAGTCCTGGTGACTTTCTCCCCTGCACTGCACCGATCAGATAGATCAGTGTGGGGCAGGAGAAAGGAGAACAGTTCTTTCAGTGATCATGAAGGATGCTGTCAGTGTTTTCCTCCATCAGAATAAGCAGCCTCTAGACTGTAAGAAACACACACATTTTAACATCATTTTGATTGTCTAAAATTTACTGCAGCTAAAAATTACATTTGGTTTACAATGCATTTTGCCAGATATGTTGTCACTTGTCAAAGCTAAGAATTTTACATGCTGGGTTTTTTTATGGCACATTTAGCACTGATAAGTTGTCACACTCTTGCTTAATATGTTAACATTCTGTCTGTAAACTGTATATGCATAGCTACCTTTTTGAAGCAATATTGAGATTTACTTAAGAACGTGGGGCCCAATAAATACCATCAATGGTGCCCAGTACAAGAGATGGTGGATCCTATAGGTAAACACCACCTCATCATGCACTAAAACTTACTAAAAAAAAAAAAGATGTGAAGTTCACACATATAGAAAATGGACATTTTGTGAATACATATTACACGTATTGTAAAATAGATAGAGCTCATATGTAGAGTTTGTTTGATAAACTTTCCTACTACTTTGTCTAAATTAGAAGCAAATTGGTTGAACATTACTTCTACCTAAAATGGCAGAAAACGCACCTATCTTGGTGATGGACAGGACAGCTAGAGGGGATATGGAGGAGGCTGTTATTTTTTTTTTAATAGGTGTACTTTCACCAATTTGCTGATAATTCATTGAAAGTAGATGATCGGTACAATTGCTGCCAATGCATTTTTTAAAGCTGTATTGTCATGAGTCAAATTTGATCATGTTAGGTTCTTGCATAGGTCCTATAGCATTGATAAGTTTCCACCCTCTTTCCTACATACACACATCTCTCCTGCATACACACAACTCTACTACTATCACACACGCAATTTTCCGAAATACACACACAACTCTCCTCCATACACAAACACAGTTCTAACACATATAGCTTTTCTACAGCTTTGAAGTATGCACTCACACCTCTGTTACATACACGCACTGTTTTGCTACATACTTGTACACAGCTTTCTTACATACACCAACAGCTCTCTTATATACTCATGCAGCTCCACACACACAAACACTTATATATATATATATATATGTACACTCATCCATCGTATACATTACCACATCTTGAAATTCCTTCCAGGAATGTGACTGATCACATGACCTGAAAGGTTCAATGGCTAATCAACAACTTTGTTTGATTGGGACCCTATCCATGCCACCTCACATATCAGGAGTGTCGTTCTTCTTTTCATAAAGAGGTCCAAGGGCTAGTCTTGCAGAAGTTTTTTCAGCTACACAGGATGCGCAACATCCGTGCAAGTCCTGGTGACTTTCTCCCCTGCACTGCACCGATCAGATAGATCAGTGTGGGGCAGGAGAAAGGAGAACAGTTCTTTCAGTGATCATGAAGGATGCTGTCAGTGTTTTCCTCCATCAGAATAAGCAGCCTCTAGACTGTAAGAAACACACACATTTTAACATCATTTTGATTGTCTAAAATTTACTGCAGCTAAAAATTACATTTGGTTTACAATGCATTTTGCCAGATATGTTGTCACTTGTCAAAGCTAAGAATTTTACATGCTGGGTTTTTTTATGGCACATTTAGCACTGATAAGTTGTCACACTCTTGCTTAATATGTTAACATTCTGTCTGTAAACTGTATATGCATAGCTACCTTTTTGAAGCAATATTGAGATTTACTTAAGAACGTGGGGCCCAATAAATACCATCAATGGTGCCCAGTCCAAGAGATGGTGGATCCTATAGGTAAACACCACCTCATAATGCACTAAAACTTACTAAAAAAAAAAAAGATGTGAAGTTCACACATATAGAAAATGGACATTTTGTGAATACATATTACACGTATTGTAAAATAGATAGAGCTCATATGTAGAGTTTGTTTGATAAACTTTCCTACTACTTTGTCTAAATTAGAAGCAAATTGGTTGAACATTACTTCTACCTAAAATGGCAGAAAACGCACCTATCTTGGTGATGGACAGGACAGCTAGAGGGGATATGGAGGAGGCTGTTATTTTTTTTTTAATAGGTGTACTTTCACCAATTTGCTGATAATTCATTGAAAGTAGATGATCGGTACAATTGCTGCCAATGCATTTTTTAAAGCTGTATTGTCATGAGTCAAATTTGATCATGTTAGGTTCTTGCATAGGTCCTATAGCATTGATAAGTTTCCACCCTCTTTCCTACATACACACATCTCTCCTGCATACACACAACTCTACTACTATCACACACGCAATTTTCCGAAATACACACACAACTCTCCTCCATACACAAACACTGTTCTAACACATATAGCTTTTCTACAGCTTTGAAGTATGCACTCACACCTCTGTTACATACACGCACTGTTTTGCTACATACTTGTACACAGCTTTCTTACATACACCAACAGCTCTCTTATATACTCATGCAGCTCCACACACACAAACACTTATATATATATATATATATATATATGTACACTCATCCATCGTATACATTACCACATCTTGAAATTCCTTCCAGGAATGTGACTGATCACATGACCTGAAAGGTTCAATGGCTAATCAACAACTTTGTTTGATTGGGACCCTATCCATGCAACCTCACATATCAGGAGTGTCGTTCTTCTTTTCATAAAGAGGTCCAAGGGCTAGTCTTGCAGAAGTTTTTTCAGCTACACAGGATGCGCAACATCCGTGCAAGTCCTGGTGACTTTCTCCCCTGCACTGCACCGATCAGATAGATCAGTGTGGGGCAGGAGAAAGGAGAACAGTTCTTTCAGTGATCATGAAGGATGCTGTCAGTGTTTTCCTCCATCAGAATAAGCAGCCTCTAGACTGTAAGAAACACACACATTTTAACATCATTTTGATTGTCTAAAATTTACTGCAGCTAAAAATTACATTTGGTTTACAATGCATTTTGCCAGATATGTTGTCACTTGTCAAAGCTAAGAATTTTACATGCTGGGTTTTTTTATGGCACATTTAGCACTGATAAGTTGTCACACTCTTGCTTAATATGTTAACATTCTGTCTGTAAACTGTATATGCATAGCTACCTTTTTGAAGCAATATTGAGATTTACTTAAGAACGTGGGGCCCAATAAATACCATCAATGGTGCCCAGTCCAAGAGATGGTGGATCCTATAGGTAAACACCACCTCATCATGCACTAAAACTTACTAAAAAAAAAAAAGATGTGAAGTTCACACATATAGAAAATGGACATTTTGTGAATACATATTACACGTATTGTAAAATAGATAGAGCTCATATGTAGAGTTTGTTTGATAAACTTTCCTACTACTTTGTCTAAATTAGAAGCAAATTGGTTGAACATTACTTCTACCTAAAATGGCAGAAAACGCACCTATCTTGGTGATGGACAGGACAGCTAGAGGGGATATGGAGGAGGCTGTTATTTTTTTTTTAATAGGTGTACTTTCACCAATTTGCTGATAATTCATTGAAAGTAGATGATCGGTACAATTGCTGCCAATGCATTTTTTAAAGCTGTATTGTCATGAGTCAAATTTGATCATGTTAGGTTCTTGCATAGGTCCTATAGCATTGATAAGTTTCCACCCTCTTTCCTACATACATACATCTCTCCTGCATACACACAACTCTACTACTATCACACACGCAATTTTCCGAAATACACACACAACTCTCCTCCATACACAAACACAGTTCTAACACATATAGCTTTTCTACAGCTTTGAAGTATGCACTCACACCTCTGTTACATACACGCACTGTTTTGCTACATACTTGTACACAGCTTTCTTACATACACCAACAGCTCTCTTATATACTCATGCAGCTCCACACACACAAACACTTATATATATATATATATATGTACACTCATCCATCGTATACATTACCACATCTTGAAATTCCTTCCAGGAATGTGACTGATCACATGACCTGAAAGGTTCAATGGCTAATCAACAACTTTGTTTGATTGGGACCCTATCCATGCCACCTCACATATCAGGAGTGTCGTTCTTCTTTTCATAAAGAGGTCCAAGGGCTAGTCTTGCAGAAGTTTTTTCAGCTACACAGGATGCGCAACATCCGTGCAAGTCCTGGTGACTTTCTCCCCTGCACTGCACCGATCAGATAGATCAGTGTGGGGCAGGAGAAAGGAGAACAGTTCTTTCAGTGATCATGAAGGATGCTGTCAGTGTTTTCCTCCATCAGAATAAGCAGCCTCTAGACTGTAAGAAACACACACATTTTAACATCATTTTGATTGTCTAAAATTTACTGCAGCTAAAAATTACATTTGGTTTACAATGCATTTTGCCAGATATGTTGTCACTTGTCAAAGCTAAGAATTTTACATGCTGGGTTTTTTTATGGCACATTTAGCACTGATAAGTTGTCACACTCTTGCTTAATATGTTAACATTCTGTCTGTAAACTGTATATGCATAGCTACCTTTTTGAAGCAATATTGAGATTTACTTAAGAACGTGGGGCCCAATAAATACCATCAATGGTGCCCAGTCCAAGAGATGGTGGATCCTATAGGTAAACACCACCTCATCATGCACTAAAACTTACTAAAAAAAAAAAAGATGTGAAGTTCACACATATAGAAAATGGACATTTTGTGAATACATATTACACGTATTGTAAAATAGATAGAGCTCATATGTAGAGTTTGTTTGATAAACTTTCCTACTACTTTGTCTAAATTAGAAGCAAATTGGTTGAACATTACTTCTACCTAAAATGGCAGAAAACGCACCTATCTTGGTGATGGACAGGACAGCTAGAGGGGATATGGAGGAGGCTGTTATTTTTTTTTTAATAGGTGTACTTTCACCAATTTGCTGATAATTCATTGAAAGTAGATGATCGGTACAATTGCTGCCAATGCATTTTTTAAAGCTGTATTGTCATGAGTCAAATTTGATCATGTTAGGTTCTTGCATAGGTCCTATAGCATTGATAAGTTTCCACCCTCTTTCCTACATACATACATCTCTCCTGCATACACACAACTCTACTACTATCACACACGCAATTTTCCGAAATACACACACAACTCTCCTCCATACACAAACACAGTTCTAACACATATAGCTTTTCTACAGCTTTGAAGTATGCACTCACACCTCTGTTACATACACGCACTGTTTTGCTACATACTTGTACACAGCTTTCTTACATACACCAACAGCTCTCTTATATACTCATGCAGCTCCACACACACAAACACTTATATATATATATATATATGTACACTCATCCATCGTATACATTACCACATCTTGAAATTCCTTCCAGGAATGTGACTGATCACATGACCTGAAAGGTTCAATGGCTAATCAACAACTTTGTTTGATTGGGACCCTATCCATGCCACCTCACATATCAGGAGTGTCGTTCTTCTTTTCATAAAGAGGTCCAAGGGCTAGTCTTGCAGAAGTTTTTTCAGCTACACAGGATGCGCAACATCCGTGCAAGTCCTGGTGACTTTCTCCCCTGCACTGCACCGATCAGATAGATCAGTGTGGGGCAGGAGAAAGGAGAACAGTTCTTTCAGTGATCATGAAGGATGCTGTCAGTGTTTTCCTCCATCAGAATAAGCAGCCTCTAGACTGTAAGAAACACACACATTTTAACATCATTTTGATTGTCTAAAATTTACTGCAGCTAAAAATTACATTTGGTTTACAATGCATTTTGCCAGATATGTTGTCACTTGTCAAAGCTAAGAATTTTACATGCTGGGTTTTTTTATGGCACATTTAGCACTGATAAGTTGTCACACTCTTGCTTAATATGTTAACATTCTGTCTGTAAACTGTATATGCATAGCTACCTTTTTGAAGCAATATTGAGATTTACTTAAGAACGTGGGGCCCAATAAATACCATCAATGGTGCCCAGTCCAAGAGATGGTGGATCCTATAGGTAAACACCACCTCATCATGCACTAAAACTTACTAAAAAAAAAAAAGATGTGAAGTTCACACATATAGAAAATGGACATTTTGTGAATACATATTACACGTATTGTAAAATAGATAGAGCTCATATGTAGAGTTTGTTTGATAAACTTTCCTACTACTTTGTCTAAATTAGAAGCAAATTGGTTGAACATTACTTCTACCTAAAATGGCAGAAAACGCACCTATCTTGGTGATGGACAGGACAGCTAGAGGGGATATGGAGGAGGCTGTTATTTTTTTTTTAATAGGTGTACTTTCACCAATTTGCTGATAATTCATTGAAAGTAGATGATCGGTACAATTGCTGCCAGTGCATTTTTTAAAGCTGTATGGTCATGAGTCAAATTTGATCATGTTAGGTTCTTGCATAGGTCCTATAGCATTGATAAGTTTCCACCCTCTTTCCTACATACACACATCTCTCCTGCATACACACAACTCTACTACTATCACACACGCAATTTTCCGAAATACACACACAACTCTCCTCCATACACAAACACAGTTCTAACACATATAGCTTTTCTACAGCTTTGAAGTATGCACTCACACCTCTGTTACATACACGCACTGTTTTGCTACATACTTGTACACAGCTTTCTTACATACACCAACAGCTCTCTTATATACTCATGCAGCTCCACACACACAAACACTTATATATATATATATATATATATATATATATATATGTACACTCATCCATCGTATACATTACCACATCTTGAAATTCCTTCCAGGAATGTGACTGATCACATGACCTGAAAGGTTCAATGGCTAATCAACAACTTTGTTTGATTGGGACCCTATCCATGCCACCTCACATATCAGGAGTGTCGTTCTTCTTTTCATAAAGAGGTCCAAGGGCTAGTCTTGCAGAAGTTTTTTCAGCTACACAGGATGCGCAACATCCGTGCAAGTCCTGGTGACTTTCTCCCCTGCACTGCACCGATCAGATAGATCAGTGTGGGGCAGGAGAAAGGAGAACAGTTCTTTCAGTGATCATGAAGGATGCTGTCAGTGTTTTCCTCCATCAGAATAAGCAGCCTCTAGACTGTAAGAAACACACACATTTTAACATCATTTTGATTGTCTAAAATTTACTGCAGCTAAAAATTACATTTGGTTTACAATGCATTTTGCCAGATATGTTGTCACTTGTCAAAGCTAAGAATTTTACATGCTGGGTTTTTTTATGGCACATTTAGCACTGATAAGTTGTCACACTCTTGCTTAATATGTTAACATTCTGTCTGTAAACTGTATATGCATAGCTACCTTTTTGAAGCAATATTGAGATTTACTTAAGAACGTGGGGCCCAATAAATACCATCAATGGTGCCCAGTACAAGAGATGGTGGATCCTATAGGTAAACACCACCTCATCATGCACTAAAACTTACTAAAAAAAAAAAAGATGTGAAGTTCACACATATAGAAAATGGACATTTTGTGAATACATATTACACGTATTGTAAAATAGATAGAGCTCATATGTAGAGTTTGTTTGATAAACTTTCCTACTACTTTGTCTAAATTAGAAGCAAATTGGTTGAACATTACTTCTACCTAAAATGGCAGAAAACGCACCTATCTTGGTGATGGACAGGACAGCTAGAGGGGATATGGAGGAGGCTGTTATTTTTTTTTTAATAGGTGTACTTTCACCAATTTGCTGATAATTCATTGAAAGTAGATGATCGGTACAATTGCTGCCAATGCATTTTTTAAAGCTGTATTGTCATGAGTCAAATTTGATCATGTTAGGTTCTTGCATAGGTCCTATAGCATTGATAAGTTTCCACCCTCTTTCCTACATACACACATCTCTCCTGCATACACACAACTCTACTACTATCACACACGCAATTTTCCGAAATACACACACAACTCTCCTCCATACACAAACACAGTTCTAACACATATAGCTTTTCTACAGCTTTGAAGTATGCACTCACACCTCTGTTACATACACGCACTGTTTTGCTACATACTTGTACACAGCTTTCTTACATACACCAACAGCTCTCTTATATACTCATGCAGCTCCACACACACAAACACTTATATATATATATATATATGTACACTCATCCATCGTATACATTACCACATCTTGAAATTCCTTCCAGGAATGTGACTGATCACATGACCTGAAAGGTTCAATGGCTAATCAACAACTTTGTTTGATTGGGACCCTATCCATGCCACCTCACATATCAGGAGTGTCGTTCTTCTTTTCATAAAGAGGTCCAAGGGCTAGTCTTGCAGAAGTTTTTTCAGCTACACAGGATGCGCAACATCCGTGCAAGTCCTGGTGACTTTCTCCCCTGCACTGCACCGATCAGATAGATCAGTGTGGGGCAGGAGAAAGGAGAACAGTTCTTTCAGTGATCATGAAGGATGCTGTCAGTGTTTTCCTCCATCAGAATAAGCAGCCTCTAGACTGTAAGAAACGCACACATTTTAACATCATTTTGATTGTCTAAAATTTACTGCAGCTAAAAATTACATTTGGTTTACAATGCATTTTGCCAGATATGTTGTCACTTGTCAAAGCTAAGAATTTTACATGCTGGGTTTTTTTATGGCACATTTAGCACTGATAAGTTGTCACACTCTTGCTTAATATGTTAACATTCTGTCTGTAAACTGTATATGCATAGCTACCTTTTTGAAGCAATATTGAGATTTACTTAAGAACGTGGGGCCCAATAAATACCATCAATGGTGCCCAGTCCAAGAGATGGTGGATCCTATAGGTAAACACCACCTCATCATGCACTAAAACTTACTAAAAAAAAAAAAGATGTGAAGTTCACACATATAGAAAATGGACATTTTGTGAATACATATTACACGTATTGTAAAATAGATAGAGCTCATATGTAGAGTTTGTTTGATAAACTTTCCTACTACTTTGTCTAAATTAGAAGCAAATTGGTTGAACATTACTTCTACCTAAAATGGCAGAAAACGCACCTATCTTGGTGATGGACAGGACAGCTAGAGGGGATATGGAGGAGGCTGTTATTTTTTTTTTAATAGGTGTACTATCACCAATTTGCTGATAATTCATTGAAAGTAGATGATCGGTACAATTGCTGCCAATGCATTTTTTAAAGCTGTATTGTCATGAGTCAAATTTGATCATGCTAGGTTCTTGCATAGGTCCTATAGCATTGATAAGTTTCCACCCTCTTTCCTACATACACACATCTCTCCTGCATACACACAACTCTACTACTATCACACACGCAATTTTCCGAAATACACACACAACTCTCCTCCATACACAAACACAGTTCTAACACATATAGCTTTTCTACAGCTTTGAAGTATGCACTCACACCTCTGTTACATACACGCACTGTTTTGCTACATACTTGTACACAGCTTTCTTACATACACCAACAGCTCTCTTATATACTCATGCAGCTCCACACACACAAACACTTATATATATATATATATATATATGTACACTCATCCATCGTATACATTACCACATCTTGAAATTCCTTCCAGGAATGTGACTGATCACATGACCTGAAAGGTTCAATGGCTAATCAACAACTTTGTTTGATTGGGACCCTATCCATGCCACCTCACATATCAGGAGTGTCGTTCTTCTTTTCATAAAGAGGTCCAAGGGCTAGTCTTGCAGAAGTTTTTTCAGCTACACAGGATGCGCAACATCCGTGCAAGTCCTGGTGACTTTCTCCCCTGCACTGCACCGATCAGATAGATCAGTGTGGGGCAGGAGAAAGGAGAACAGTTCTTTCAGTGATCATGAAGGATGCTGTCAGTGTTTTCCTCCATCAGAATAAGCAGCCTCTAGACTGTAAGAAACACACACATTTTAACATCATTTTGATTGTCTAAAATTTACTGCAGCTAAAAATTACATTTGGTTTACAATGCATTTTGCCAGATATGTTGTCACTTGTCAAAGCTAAGAATTTTACATGCTGGGTTTTTTTTATGGCACATTTAGCACTGATAAGTTGTCACACTCTTGCTTAATATGTTAACATTCTGTCTGTAAACTGTATATGCATAGCTACCTTTTTGAAGCAATATTGAGATTTACTTAAGAACGTGGGGCCCAATAAATACCATCAATGGTGCCCAGTCTAAGAGATGGTGGATCCTATAGGTAAACACCACCTCATCATGCACTAAAACTTACTAAAAAAAAAAAAGATGTGAAGTTCACACATATAGAAAATGGACATTTTGTGAATACATATTACACGTATTGTAAAATAGATAGAGCTCATATGTAGAGTTTGTTTGATAAACTTTCCTACTACTTTGTCTAAATTAGAAGCAAATTGGTTGAACATTACTTCTACCTAAAATGGCAGAAAACGCACCTATCTTGGTGATGGACAGGACAGCTAGAGGGGATATGGAGGAGGCTGTTATTTTTTTTTTAATAGGTGTACTTTCACCAATTTGCTGATAATTCATTGAAAGTAGATGATCGGTACAATTGCTGCCAATGCATTTTTTAAAGCTGTATTGTCATTAGTCAAATTTGATCATGTTAGGTTCTTGCATAGGTCCTATAGCATTGATAAGTTTCCACCCTCTTTCCTACATACACACATCTCTCCTGCATACACACAACTCTACTACTATCACACACGCAATTTTCCGAAATACACACACAACTCTCCTCCATACACAAACACAGTTCTAACACATATAGCTTTTCTACAGCTTTGAAGTATGCACTCACACCTCTGTTACATACACGCACTGTTTTGCTACATACTTGTACACAGCTTTCTTACATACACCAACAGCTCTCTTATATACTCATGCAGCTCCACACACACAAACACTTATATATATATATATATATGTGCACTCATCCATCGTATACATTACCACATCTTGAAATTCCTTCCAGGAATGTGACTGATCACATGACCTGAAAGGTTCAATGGCTAATCAACAACTTTGTTTGATTGGGACCCTATCCATGCCACCTCACATATCAGGAGTGTCGTTCTTCTTTTCATAAAGAGGTCCAAGGGCTAGTCTTGCAGAAGTTTTTTCAGCTACACAGGATGCGCAACATCCGTGCAAGTCCTGGTGACTTTCTCCCCTGCACTGCACCGATCAGATAGATCAGTGTGGGGCAGGAGAAAGGAGAACAGTTCTTTCAGTGATCATGAAGGATGCTGTCAGTGTTTTCCTCCATCAGAATAAGCAGCCTCTAGACTGTAAGAAACACACACATTTTAACATCATTTTGATTGTCTAAAATTTACTGCAGCTAAAAATTACATTTGGTTTACAATGCATTTTGCCAGATATGTTGTCACTTGTCAAAGCTAAGAATTTTACATGCTGGGTTTTTTTATGGCACATTTAGCACTGATAAGTTGTCACACTCTTGCTTAATATGTTAACATTCTGTCTGTAAACTGTATATGCATAGCTACCTTTTTGAAGCAATATTGAGATTTACTTAAGAACGTGGGGCCCAATAAATACCATCAATGGTGCCCAGTCCAAGAGATGGTGGATCCTATAGGTAAACACCACCTCATCATGCACTAAAACTTACTAAAAAAAAAAAAGATGTGAAGTTCACACATATAGAAAATGGACATTTTGTGAATACATATTACACGTATTGTAAAATAGATAGAGCTCATATGTAGAGTTTGTTTGATAAACTTTCCTACTACTTTGTCTAAATTAGAAGCAAATTGGTTGAACATTACTTCTACCTAAAATGGCAGAAAACGCACCTATCTTGGTGATGGACAGGACAGCTAGAGGGGATATGGAGGAGGCTGTTATTTTTTTTTTAATAGGTGTACTTTCACCAATTTGCTGATAATTCATTGAAAGTAGATGATCGGTACAATTGCTGCCAATGTATTTTTTAAAGCTGTATTGTCATGAGTCAAATTTGATCATGTTAGGTTCTTGCATAGGTCCTATAGCATTGATAAGTTTCCACCCTCTTTCCTACATACACACATCTCTCCTGCATACACACAACTCTACTACTATCACACACGCAATTTTCCGAAATACACACACAACTCTCCTCCATACACAAACACAGTTCTAACACATATAGCTTTTCTACAGCTTTGAAGTATGCACTCACACCTCTGTTACATACACGCACTGTTTTGCTACATACTTGTACACAGCTTTCTTACATACACCAACAGCTCTCTTATATACTCATGCAGCTCCACACACACAAACACTTTTATATATATATATATATATATATATATGTACACTCATCCATCGTATACATTACCACATCTTGAAATTCCTTCCAGGAATGTGACTGATCACATGACCTGAAAGGTTCAATGGCTAATCAACAACTTTGTTTGATTGGGACCCTATCCATGCCACCTCACATATCAGGAGTGTCGTTCTTCTTTTCATAAAGAGGTCCAAGGGCTAGTCTTGCAGAAGTTTTTTCAGCTACACAGGATGCGCAACATCCGTGCAAGTCCTGGTGACTTTCTCCCCTGCACTGCACCGATCAGATAGATCAGTGTGGGGCAGGAGAAAGGAGAACAGTTCTTTCAGTGATCATGAAGGATGCTGTCAGTGTTTTCCTCCATCAGAATAAGCAGCCTCTAGACTGTAAGAAACACACACATTTTAACATCATTTTGATTGTCTAAAATTTACTGCAGCTAAAAATTACATTTGGTTTACAATGCATTTTGCCAGATATGTTGTCACTTGTCAAAGCTAAGAATTTTACATGCTGGGTTTTTTTATGGCACATTTAGCACTGATAAGTTGTCACACTCTTGCTTAATATGTTAACATTCTGTCTGTAAACTGTATATGCATAGCTACCTTTTTGAAGCAATATTGAGATTTACTTAAGAACGTGGGGCCCAATAAATACCATCAATGGTGCCCAGTCCAAGAGATGGTGGATCCTATAGGTAAACACCACCTCATCATGCACTAAAACTTACTAAAAAAAAAAAAGATGTGAAGTTCACACATATAGAAAATGGACATTTTGTGAATACATATTACACGTATTGTAAAATAGATAGAGCTCATATGTAGAGTTTGTTTGATAAACTTTCCTACTACTTTGTCTAAATTAGAAGCAAATTGGTTGAACATTACTTCTACCTAAAATGGCAGAAAACGCACCTATCTTGGTGATGGACAGGACAGCTAGAGGGGATATGGAGGAGGCTGTTATTTTTTTTTTAATAGGTGTACTTTCACCAATTTGCTGATAATTCATTGAAAGTAGATGATCGGTACAATTGCTGCCAATGCATTTTTTAAAGCTGTATTGTCATGAGTCAAATTTGATCATGTTAGGTTCTTGCATAGGTCCTATAGCATTGATAAGTTTCCACCCTCTTTCCTACATACACACATCTCTCCTGCATACACACAACTCTACTACTATCACACACGCAATTTTCCGAAATACACACACAACTCTCCTCCATACACAAACACAGTTCTAACACATATAGCTTTTCTACAGCTTTGAAGTATGCACTCACACCTCTGTTACATACACGCACTGTTTTGCTACATACTTGTACACAGCTTTCTTACATACACCAACAGCTCTCTTATATACTCATGCAGCTCCACACACACAAACACTTATATATATATATATATATGTACACTCATCCATCGTATACATTACCACATCTTGAAATTCCTTCCAGGAATGTGACTGATCACATGACCTGAAAGGTTCAATGGCTAATCAACAACTTTGTTTGATTGGGACCCTATCCATGCCACCTCACATATCAGGAGTGTCGTTCTTCTTTTCATAAAGAGGTCCAAGGGCTAGTCTTGCAGAAGTTTTTTCAGCTACACAGGATGCGCAACATCCGTGCAAGTCCTGGTGACTTTCTCCCCTGCACTGCACCGATCAGATAGATCAGTGTGGGGCAGGAGAAAGGAGAACAGTTCTTTCAGTGATCATGAAGGATGCTGTCAGTGTTTTCCTCCATCAGAATAAGCAGCCTCTAGACTGTAAGAAACACACACATTTTAACATCATTTTGATTGTCTAAAATTTACTGCAGCTAAAAATTACATTTGGTTTACAATGCATTTTGCCAGATATGTTGTCACTTGTCAAAGCTAAGAATTTTACATGCTGGGTTTTTTTATGGCACATTTAGCACTGATAAGTTGTCACACTCTTGCTTAATATGTTAACATTCTGTCTGTAAACTGTATATGCATAGCTACCTTTTTGAAGCAATATTGAGATTTACTTAAGAACGTGGGGCCCAATAAATACCATCAATGGTGCCCAGTCCAAGAGATGGTGGATCCTATAGGTAAACACCACCTCATCATGCACTAAAACTTACTAAAAAAAAAAAAGATGTGAAGTTCACACATATAGAAAATGGACATTTTGTGAATACATATTACACGTATTGTAAAATAGATAGAGCTCATATGTAGAGTTTGTTTGATAAACTTTCCTACTACTTTGTCTAAATTAGAAGCAAATTGGTTGAACATTACTTCTACCTAAAATGGCAGAAAACGCACCTATCTTGGTGATGGACAGGACAGCTAGAGGGGATATGGAGGAGGCTGTTATTTTTTTTTTAATAGGTGTACTTTCACCAATTTGCTGATAATTCATTGAAAGTAGATGATCGGTACAATTGCTGCCAATGCATTTTTTAAAGCTGTATTGTCATGAGTCAAATTTGATCATGTTAGGTTCTTGCATAGGTCCTATAGCATTGATAAGTTTCCACCCTCTTTCCTACATACACACATCTCTCCTGCATACACACAACTCTACTACTATCACACACGCAATTTTCCGAAATACACACACAACTCTCCTCCATACACAAACACAGTTCTAACACATATAGCTTTTCTACAGCTTTGAAGTATGCACTCACACCTCTGTTACATACACGCACTGTTTTGCTACATACTTGTACACAGCTTTCTTACATACACCAACAGCTCTCTTATATACTCATGCAGCTCCACACACACAAACACTTATATATATATATATATATATATATATATGTACACTCATCCATCGTATACATTACCACATCTTGAAATTCCTTCCAGGAATGTGACTGATCACATGACCTGAAAGGTTCAATGGCTAATCAACAACTTTGTTTGATTGGGACCCTATCCATGCCACCTCACATATCAGGAGTGTCGTTCTTCTTTTCATAAAGAGGTCCAAGGGCTAGTCTTGCAGAAGTTTTTTCAGCTACACAGGATGCGCAACATCCGTGCAAGTCCTGGTGACTTTCTCCCCTGCACTGCACCGATCAGATAGATCAGTGTGGGGCAGGAGAAAGGAGAACAGTTCTTTCAGTGATCATGAAGGATGCTGTCAGTGTTTTCCTCCATCAGAATAAGCAGCCTCTAGACTGTAAGAAACACACACATTTTAACATCATTTTGATTGTCTAAAATTTACTGCAGCTAAAAATTACATTTGGTTTACAATGCATTTTGCCAGATATGTTGTCACTTGTCAAAGCTAAGAATTTTACATGCTGGGTTTTTTTATGGCACATTTAGCACTGATAAGTTGTCACACTCTTGCTTAATATGTTAACATTCTGTCTGTAAACTGTATATGCATAGCTACCTTTTTGAAGCAATATTGAGATTTACTTAAGAACGTGGGGCCCAATAAATACCATCAATGGTGCCCAGTCCAAGAGATGGTGGATCCTATAGGTAAACACCACCTCATCATGCACTAAAACTTACTAAAAAAAAAAAAGATGTGAAGTTCACACATATAGAAAATGGACATTTTGTGAATACATATTACACGTATTGTAAAATAGATAGAGCTCATATGTAGAGTTTGTTTGATAAACTTTCCTACTACTTTGTCTAAATTAGAAGCAAATTGGTTGAACATTACTTCTACCTAAAATGGCAGAAAACGCACCTATCTTGGTGATGGACAGGACAGCTAGAGGGGATATGGAGGAGGCTGTTATTTTTTTTTTAATAGGTGTACTTTCACCAATTTGCTGATAATTCATTGAAAGTAGATGATCGGTACAATTGCTGCCAATGTATTTTTTAAAGCTGTATTGTCATGAGTCAAATTTGATCATGTTAGGTTCTTGCATAGGTCCTATAGCATTGATAAGTTTCCACCCTCTTTCCTACATACACACATCTCTCCTGCATACACACAACTCTACTACTATCACACACGCAATTTTCCGAAATACACACACAACTCTCCTCCATACACAAACACAGTTCTAACACATATAGCTTTTCTACAGCTTTGAAGTATGCACTCACACCTCTGTTACATACACGCACTGTTTTGCTACATACTTGTACACAGCTTTCTTACATACACCAACAGCTCTCTTATATACTCATGCAGCTCCACACACACAAACACTTATATATATATATATATATATATATGTACACTCATCCATCGTATACATTACCACATCTTGAAATTCCTTCCAGGAATGTGACTGATCACATGACCTGAAAGGTTCAATGGCTAATCAACAACTTTGTTTGATTGGGACCCTATCCATGCCACCTCACATATCAGGAGTGTCGTTCTTCTTTTCATAAAGAGGTCCAAGGGCTAGTCTTGCAGAAGTTTTTTCAGCTACACAGGATGCGCAACATCCGTGCAAGTCCTGGTGACTTTCTCCCCTGCACTGCACCGATCAGATAGATCAGTGTGGGGCAGGAGAAAGGAGAACAGTTCTTTCAGTGATCATGAAGGATGCTGTCAGTGTTTTCCTCCATCAGAATAAGCAGCCTCTAGACTGTAAGAAACACACACATTTTAACATCATTTTGATTGTCTAAAATTTACTGCAGCTAAAAATTACATTTGGTTTACAATGCATTTTGCCAGATATGTTGTCACTTGTCAAAGCTAAGAATTTTACATGCTGGGTTTTTTTATGGCACATTTAGCACTGATAAGTTGTCACACTCTTGCTTAATATGTTAACATTCTGTCTGTAAACTGTATATGCATAGCTACCTTTTTGAAGCAATATTGAGATTTACTTAAGAACGTGGGGCCCAATAAATACCATCAATGGTGCCCAGTCCAAGAGATGGTGGATCCTATAGGTAAACACCACCTCATCATGCACTAAAACTTACTAAAAAAAAAAAAGATGTGAAGTTCACACATATAGAAAATGGACATTTTGTGAATACATATTACACGTATTGTAAAATAGATAGAGCTCATATGTAGAGTTTGTTTGATAAACTTTCCTACTACTTTGTCTAAATTAGAAGCAAATTGGTTGAACATTACTTCTACCTAAAATGGCAGAAAACGCACCTATCTTGGTGATGGACAGGACAGCTAGAGGGGATATGGAGGAGGCTGTTATTTTTTTTTTAATAGGTGTACTTTCACCAATTTGCTGATAATTCATTGAAAGTAGATGATCGGTACAATTGCTGCCAATGCATTTTTTAAAGCTGTATTGTCATGAGTCAAATTTGATCATGTTAGGTTCTTGCATAGGTCCTATAGCATTGATAAGTTTCCACCCTCTTTCCTACATACACACATCTCTCCTGCATACACACAACTCTACTACTATCACACACGCAATTTTCCGAAATACACACACAACTCTCCTCCATACACAAACACAGTTCTAACACATATAGCTTTTCTACAGCTTTGAAGTATGCACTCACACCTCTGTTACATACACGCACTGTTTTGCTACATACTTGTACACAGCTTTCTTACATACACCAACAGCTCTCTTATATACTCATGCAGCTCCACACACACAAACACTTATATATATATATATATATATATATATATATATATATATGTACACTCATCCATCGTATACATTACCACATCTTGAAATTCCTTCCAGGAATGTGACTGATCACATGACCTGAAAGGTTCAATGGCTAATCAACAACTTTGTTTGATTGGGACCCTATCCATGCCACCTCACATATCAGGAGTGTCGTTCTTCTTTTCATAAAGAGGTCCAAGGGCTAGTCTTGCAGAAGTTTTTTCAGCTACACAGGATGCGCAACATCCGTGCAAGTCCTGGTGACTTTCTCCCCTGCACTGCACCGATCAGATAGATCAGTGTGGGGCAGGAGAAAGGAGAACAGTTCTTTCAGTGATCATGAAGGATGCTGTCAGTGTTTTCCTCCATCAGAATAAGCAGCCTCTAGACTGTAAGAAACACACACATTTTAACATCATTTTGATTGTCTAAAATTTACTGCAGCTAAAAATTACATTTGGTTTACAATGCATTTTGCCAGATATGTTGTCACTTGTCAAAGCTAAGAATTTTACATGCTGGGTTTTTTTATGGCACATTTAGCACTGATAAGTTGTCACACTCTTGCTTAATATGTTAACATTCTGTCTGTAAACTGTATATGCATAGCTACCTTTTTGAAGCAATATTGAGATTTACTTAAGAACGTGGGGCCCAATAAATACCATCAATGGTGCCCAGTCCAAGAGATGGTGGATCCTATAGGTAAACACCACCTCATCATGCACTAAAACTTACTAAAAAAAAAAAAGATGTGAAGTTCACACATATAGAAAATGGACATTTTGTGAATACATATTACACGTATTGTAAAATAGATAGAGCTCATATGTAGAGTTTGTTTGATAAACTTTCCTACTACTTTGTCTAAATTAGAAGCAAATTGGTTGAACATTACTTCTACCTAAAATGGCAGAAAACGCACCTATCTTGGTGATGGACAGGACAGCTAGAGGGGATATGGAGGAGGCTGTTATTTTTTTTTTAATAGGTGTACTTTCACCAATTTGCTGATAATTCATTGAAAGTAGATGATCGGTACAATTGCTGCCAATGTATTTTTTAAAGCTGTATTGTCATGAGTCAAATTTGATCATGTTAGGTTCTTGCATAGGTCCTATAGCATTGATAAGTTTCCACCCTCTTTCCTACATACACACATCTCTCCTGCATACACACAACTCTACTACTATCACACACGCAATTTTCCGAAATACACACACAACTCTCCTCCATACACAAACACAGTTCTAACACATATAGCTTTTCTACAGCTTTGAAGTATGCACTCACACCTCTGTTACATACACGCACTGTTTTGCTACATACTTGTACACAGCTTTCTTACATACACCAACAGCTCTCTTATATACTCATGCAGCTCCACACACACAAACACTTATATATATATATATATATATATATGTACACTCATCCATCGTATACATTACCACATCTTGAAATTCCTTCCAGGAATGTGACTGATCACATGACCTGAAAGGTTCAATGGCTAATCAACAACTTTGTTTGATTGGGACCCTATCCATGCCACCTCACATATCAGGAGTGTCGTTCTTCTTTTCATAAAGAGGTCCAAGGGCTAGTCTTGCAGAAGTTTTTTCAGCTACACAGGATGCGCAACATCCGTGCAAGTCCTGGTGACTTTCTCCCCTGCACTGCACCGATCAGATAGATCAGTGTGGGGCAGGAGAAAGGAGAACAGTTCTTTCAGTGATCATGAAGGATGCTGTCAGTGTTTTCCTCCATCAGAATAAGCAGCCTCTAGACTGTAAGAAACACACACATTTTAACATCATTTTGATTGTCTAAAATTTACTGCAGCTAAAAATTACATTTGGTTTACAATGCATTTTGCCAGATATGTTGTCACTTGTCAAAGCTAAGAATTTTACATGCTGGGTTTTTTTATGGCACATTTAGCACTGATAAGTTGTCACACTCTTGCTTAATATGTTAACATTCTGTCTGTAAACTGTATATGCATAGCTACCTTTTTGAAGCAATATTGAGATTTACTTAAGAACGTGGGGCCCAATAAATACCATCAATGGTGCCCAGTCCAAGAGATGGTGGATCCTATAGGTAAACACCACCTCATCATGCACTAAAACTTACTAAAAAAAAAAAAGATGTGAAGTTCACACATATAGAAAATGGACATTTTGTGAATACATATTACACGTATTGTAAAATAGATAGAGCTCATATGTAGAGTTTGTTTGATAAACTTTCCTACTACTTTGTCTAAATTAGAAGCAAATTGGTTGAACATTACTTCTACCTAAAATGGCAGAAAACGCACCTATCTTGGTGATGGACAGGACAGCTAGAGGGGATATGGAGGAGGCTGTTATTTTTTTTTTAATAGGTGTACTTTCACCAATTTGCTGATAATTCATTGAAAGTAGATGATCGGTACAATTGCTGCCAATGCATTTTTTAAAGCTGTATTGTCATGAGTCAAATTTGATCATGTTAGGTTCTTGCATAGGTCCTATAGCATTGATAAGTTTCCACCCTCTTTCCTACATACACACATCTCTCCTGCATACACACAACTCTACTACTATCACACACGCAATTTTCCGAAATACACACACAACTCTCCTCCATACACAAACACAGTTCTAACACATATAGCTTTTCTACAGCTTTGAAGTATGCACTCACACCTCTGTTACATACACGCACTGTTTTGCTACATACTTGTACACAGCTTTCTTACATACACCAACAGCTCTCTTATATACTCATGCAGCTCCACACACACAAACACTTATATATATATATATATATATATATATATATATATATATATGTACACTCATCCATCGTATACATTACCACATCTTGAAATTCCTTCCAGGAATGTGACTGATCACATGACCTGAAAGGTTCAATGGCTAATCAACAACTTTGTTTGATTGGGACCCTATCCATGCCACCTCACATATCAGGAGTGTCGTTCTTCTTTTCATAAAGAGGTCCAAGGGCTAGTCTTGCAGAAGTTTTTTCAGCTACACAGGATGCGCAACATCCGTGCAAGTCCTGGTGACTTTCTCCCCTGCACTGCACCGATCAGATAGATCAGTGTGGGGCAGGAGAAAGGAGAACAGTTCTTTCAGTGATCATGAAGGATGCTGTCAGTGTTTTCCTCCATCAGAATAAGCAGCCTCTAGACTGTAAGAAACACACACATTTTAACATCATTTTGATTGTCTAAAATTTACTGCAGCTAAAAATTACATTTGGTTTACAATGCATTTTGCCAGATATGTTGTCACTTGTCAAAGCTAAGAATTTTACATGCTGGGTTTTTTTATGGCACATTTAGCACTGATAAGTTGTCACACTCTTGCTTAATATGTTAACATTCTGTCTGTAAACTGTATATGCATAGCTACCTTTTTGAAGCAATATTGAGATTTATTTAAGAACGTGGGGCCCAATAAATACCATCAATGGTGCCCAGTCCAAGAGATGGTGGATCCTATAGGTAAACACCACCTCATCATGCACTAAAACTTACTAAAAAAAAAAAAGATGTGAAGTTCACACATATAGAAAATGGACATTTTGTGAATACATATTACACGTATTGTAAAATAGATAGAGCTCATATGTAGAGTTTGTTTGATAAACTTTCCTACTACTTTGTCTAAATTAGAAGCAAATTGGTTGAACATTACTTCTACCTAAAATGGCAGAAAACGCACCTATCTTGGTGATGGACAGGACAGCTAGAGGGGATATGGAGGAGGCTGTTATTTTTTTTTTAATAGGTGTACTTTCACCAATTTGCTGATAATTCATTGAAAGTAGATGATCGGTACAATTGCTGCCAATGCATTTTTTAAAGCTGTATTGTCATGAGTCAAATTTGATCATGTTAGGTTCTTGCATAGGTCCTATAGCATTGATAAGTTTCCACCCTCTTTCCTACATACACACATCTCTCCTGCATACACACAACTCTACTACTATCACACACGCAATTTTCCGAAATACACACACAACTCTCCTCCATACACAAACACAGTTCTAACACATATAGCTTTTCTACAGCTTTGAAGTATGCACTCACACCTCTGTTACATACACGCACTGTTTTGCTACATACTTGTACACAGCTTTCTTACATACACCAACAGCTCTCTTATATACTCATGCAGCTCCACACACACAAACACTTATATATATATATATATATATATATGTACACTCATCCATCGTATACATTACCACATCTTGAAATTCCTTCCAGGAATGTGACTGATCACATGACCTGAAAGGTTCAATGGCTAATCAACAACTTTGTTTGATTGGGACCCTATCCATGCCACCTCACATATCAGGAGTGTCGTTCTTCTTTTCATAAAGAGGTCCAAGGGCTAGTCTTGCAGAAGTTTTTTCAGCTACACAGGATGCGCAACATCCGTGCAAGTCCTGGTGACTTTCTCCCCTGCACTGCACCGATCAGATAGATCAGTGTGGGGCAGGAGAAAGGAGAACAGTTCTTTCAGTGATCATGAAGGATGCTGTCAGTGTTTTCCTCCATCAGAATAAGCAGCCTCTAGACTGTAAGAAACACACACATTTTAACATCATTTTGATTGTCTAAAATTTACTGCAGCTAAAAATTACATTTGGTTTAGAATGCATTTTGCCAGATATGTTGTCACTTGTCAAAGCTAAGAATTTTACATGCTGGGTTTTTTTATGGCACATTTAGCACTGATAAGTTGTCACACTCTTGCTTAATATGTTAACATTCTGTCTGTAAACTGTATATGCATAGCTACCTTTTTGAAGCAATATTGAGATTTACTTAAGAACGTGGGGCCCAATAAATACCATCAATGGTGCCCAGTCCAAGAGATGGTGGATCCTATAGGTAAACACCACCTCATCATGCACTAAAACTTACTAAAAAAAAAAAAGATGTGAAGTTCACACATATAGAAAATGGACATTTTGTGAATACATATTACACGTATTGTAAAATAGATAGAGCTCATATGTAGAGTTTGTTTGATAAACTTTCCTACTACTTTGTCTAAATTAGAAGCAAATTGGTTGAACATTACTTCTACCTAAAATGGCAGAAAACGCACCTATCTTGGTGATGGACAGGACAGCTAGAGGGGATATGGAGGAGGCTGTTATTTTTTTTTTAATAGGTGTACTTTCACCAATTTGCTGATAATTCATTGAAAGTAGATGATCGGTACAATTGCTGCCAATGCATTTTTTAAAGCTGTATTGTCATGAGTCAAATTTGATCATGTTAGGTTCTTGCATAGGTCCTATAGCATTGATAAGTTTCCACCCTCTTTCCTACATACACACATCTCTCCTGCATACACACAACTCTACTACTATCACACACGCAATTTTCCGAAATACACACACAACTCTCCTCCATACACAAACACAGTTCTAACACATATAGCTTTTCTACAGCTTTGAAGTATGCACTCACACCTCTGTTACATACACGCACTGTTTTGCTACATACTTGTACACAGCTTTCTTACATACACCAACAGCTCTCTTATATACTCATGCAGCTCCACACACACAAACACTTATATATATATATATATATATATATGTACACTCATCCATCGTATACATTACCACATCTTGAAATTCCTTCCAGGAATGTGACTGATCACATGACCTGAAAGGTTCAATGGCTAATCAACAACTTTGTTTGATTGGGACCCTATCCATGCCACCTCACATATCAGGAGTGTCGTTCTTCTTTTCATAAAGAGGTCCAAGGGCTAGTCTTGCAGAAGTTTTTTCAGCTACACAGGATGCGCAACATCCGTGCAAGTCCTGGTGACTTTCTCCCCTGCACTGCACCGATCAGATAGATCAGTGTGGGGCAGGAGAAAGGAGAACAGTTCTTTCAGTGATCATGAAGGATGCTGTCAGTGTTTTCCTCCATCAGAATAAGCAGCCTCTAGACTGTAAGAAACACACACATTTTAACATCATTTTGATTGTCTAAAATTTACTGCAGCTAAAAATTACATTTGGTTTACAATGCATTTTGCCAGATATGTTGTCACTTGTCAAAGCTAAGAATTTTACATGCTGGGTTTTTTTATGGCACATTTAGCACTGATAAGTTGTCACACTCTTGCTTAATATGTTAACATTCTGTCTGTAAACTGTATATGCATAGCTACCTTTTTGAAGCAATATTGAGATTTACTTAAGAACGTGGGGCCCAATAAATACCATCAATGGTGCCCAGTCCAAGAGATGGTGGATCCTATAGGTAAACACCACCTCATCATGCACTAAAACTTACTAAAAAAAAAAAAGATGTGAAGTTCACACATATAGAAAATGGACATTTTGTGAATACATATTACACGTATTGTAAAATAGATAGAGCTCATATGTAGAGTTTGTTTGATAAACTTTCCTACTACTTTGTCTAAATTAGAAGCAAATTGGTTGAACATTACTTCTACCTAAAATGGCAGAAAACGCACCTATCTTGGTGATGGACAGGACAGCTAGAGGGGATATGGAGGAGGCTGTTATTTTTTTTTTAATAGGTGTACTTTCACCAATTTGCTGATAATTCATTGAAAGTAGATGATCGGTACAATTGCTGCCAATGTATTTTTTAAAGCTGTATTGTCATGAGTCAAATTTGATCATGTTAGGTTCTTGCATAGGTCCTATAGCATTGATAAGTTTCCACCCTCTTTCCTACATACACACATCTCTCCTGCATACACACAACTCTACTACTATCACACACGCAATTTTCCGAAATACACACACAACTCTCCTCCATACACAAACACAGTTCTAACACATATAGCTTTTCTACAGCTTTGAAGTATGTACTCACACCTCTGTTACATACACGCACTGTTTTGCTACATACTTGTACACAGCTTTCTTACATACACCAACAGCTCTCTTATATACTCATGCAGCTCCACACACACAAACACTTATATATATATATATATATATATATATGTACACTCATCCATCGTATACATTACCACATCTTGAAATTCCTTCCAGGAATGTGACTGATCACATGACCTGAAAGGTTCAATGGCTAATCAACAACTTTGTTTGATTGGGACCCTATCCATGCCACCTCACATATCAGGAGTGTCGTTCTTCTTTTCATAAAGAGGTCCAAGGGCTAGTCTTGCAGAAGTTTTTTCAGCTACACAGGATGCGCAACATCCGTGCAAGTCCTGGTGACTTTCTCCCCTGCACTGCACCGATCAGATAGATCAGTGTGGGGCAGGAGAAAGGAGAACAGTTCTTTCAGTGATCATGAAGGATGCTGTCAGTGTTTTCCTCCATCAGAATAAGCAGCCTCTAGACTGTAAGAAACACACACATTTTAACATCATTTTGATTGTCTAAAATTTACTGCAGCTAAAAATTACATTTGGTTTAGAATGCATTTTGCCAGATATGTTGTCACTTGTCAAAGCTAAGAATTTTACATGCTGGGTTTTTTTATGGCACATTTAGCACTGATAAGTTGTCACACTCTTGCTTAATATGTTAACATTCTGTCTGTAAACTGTATATGCATAGCTACCTTTTTGAAGCAATATTGAGATTTACTTAAGAACGTGGGGCCCAATAAATACCATCAATGGTGCCCAGTCCAAGAGATGGTGGATCCTATAGGTAAACACCACCTCATCATGCACTAAAACTTACTAAAAAAAAAAAAGATGTGAAGTTCACACATATAGAAAATGGACATTTTGTGAATACATATTACACGTATTGTAAAATAGATAGAGCTCATATGTAGAGTTTGTTTGATAAACTTTCCTACTACTTTGTCTAAATTAGAAGCAAATTGGTTGAACATTACTTCTACCTAAAATGGCAGAAAACGCACCTATCTTGGTGATGGACAGGACAGCTAGAGGGGATATGGAGGAGGCTGTTATTTTTTTTTTAATAGGTGTACTTTCACCAATTTGCTGATAATTCATTGAAAGTAGATGATCGGTACAATTGCTGCCAATGCATTTTTTAAAGCTGTATTGTCATGAGTCAAATTTGATCATGTTAGGTTCTTGCATAGGTCCTATAGCATTGATAAGTTTCCACCCTCTTTCCTACATACACACATCTCTCCTGCATACACACAACTCTACTACTATCACACACGCAATTTTCCGAAATACACACACAACTCTCCTCCATACACAAACACAGTTCTAACACATATAGCTTTTCTACAGCTTTGAAGTATGCACTCACACCTCTGTTACATACACGCACTGTTTTGCTACATACTTGTACACAGCTTTCTTACATACACCAACAGCTCTCTTATATACTCATGCAGCTCCACACACACAAACACTTATATATATATATATATATATATATATGTACACTCATCCATCGTATACATTACCACATCTTGAAATTCCTTCCAGGAATGTGACTGATCACATGACCTGAAAGGTTCAATGGCTAATCAACAACTTTGTTTGATTGGGACCCTATCCATGCCACCTCACATATCAGGAGTGTCGTTCTTCTTTTCATAAAGAGGTCCAAGGGCTAGTCTTGCAGAAGTTTTTTCAGCTACACAGGATGCGCAACATCCGTGCAAGTCCTGGTGACTTTCTCCCCTGCACTGCACCGATCAGATAGATCAGTGTGGGGCAGGAGAAAGGAGAACAGTTCTTTCAGTGATCATGAAGGATGCTGTCAGTGTTTTCCTCCATCAGAATAAGCAGCCTCTAGACTGTAAGAAACACACACATTTTAACATCATTTTGATTGTCTAAAATTTACTGCAGCTAAAAATTACATTTGGTTTACAATGCATTTTGCCAGATATGTTGTCACTTGTCAAAGCTAAGAATTTTACATGCTGGGTTTTTTTATGGCACATTTAGCACTGATAAGTTGTCACACTCTTGCTTAATATGTTAACATTCTGTCTGTAAACTGTATATGCATAGCTACCTTTTTGAAGCAATATTGAGATTTACTTAAGAACGTGGGGCCCAATAAATACCATCAATGGTGCCCAGTCCAAGAGATGGTGGATCCTATAGGTAAACACCACCTCATCATGCACTAAAACTTACTAAAAAAAAAAAAGATGTGAAGTTCACACATATAGAAAATGGACATTTTGTGAATACATATTACACGTATTGTAAAATAGATAGAGCTCATATGTAGAGTTTGTTTGATAAACTTTCCTACTACTTTGTCTAAATTAGAAGCAAATTGGTTGAACATTACTTCTACCTAAAATGGCAGAAAACGCACCTATCTTGGTGATGGACAGGACAGCTAGAGGGGATATGGAGGAGGCTGTTATTTTTTTTTTAATAGGTGTACTTTCACCAATTTGCTGATAATTCATTGAAAGTAGATGATCGGTACAATTGCTGCCAATGTATTTTTTAAAGCTGTATTGTCATGAGTCAAATTTGATCATGTTAGGTTCTTGCATAGGTCCTATAGCATTGATAAGTTTCCACCCTCTTTCCTACATACACACATCTCTCCTGCATACACACAACTCTACTACTATCACACACGCAATTTTCCGAAATACACACACAACTCTCCTCCATACACAAACACAGTTCTAACACATATAGCTTTTCTACAGCTTTGAAGTATGCACTCACACCTCTGTTACATACACGCACTGTTTTGCTACATACTTGTACACAGCTTTCTTACATACACCAACAGCTCTCTTATATACTCATGCAGCTCCACACACACAAACACTTATATATATATATATATATATATATATGTACACTCATCCATCGTATACATTACCACATCTTGAAATTCCTTCCAGGAATGTGACTGATCACATGACCTGAAAGGTTCAATGGCTAATCAACAACTTTGTTTGATTGGGACCCTATCCATGCCACCTCACATATCAGGAGTAGAGATGAGCGGTGTTCGACTAGAACTGTTCGCCAATCTCAAATTCGAGCTGTTTTGGGCGGTGTTCGAGTTGTTCGACGAACCCGAACGATTTGCAAAAAATTCGGCTGTTCGAGGTTATGTTCGATAACTGTTCGTGCACCAAAAGCGTGTCCTGCATGTCTGGCGCTATTTAGAGCACCAATCATGCAGGGATTGTCTGCCACTCACTGTAATGCCACAGCCATGGTGGTTGTGGCATTACAGTGGTTGCCCAAATCGATGGGAACAGTGCCAACAGTGAAACATGAAAAGCCGGCAATTCAGCAGCGGCATACACCTGTACCCGACAATTTAGAACCGAAAGAATAGGGCATCACACATAGATTAGATAGATAGAAACATGTCAGCCACATATATACGAAGTACAGTGAAAGTGTTGCTTACTGTACTTGTCATTTAGCGTAAAGGATTTATCAAAAAAAATAATAGTGTTTTCATGCACTGTCTCTTTAAAAAAGCCGGCCGGCAATTCAGCAGCGGTACCCGACAATTTATAACAGACAGAATAGAGCTTCACACACAGATTAGATAGATAGAAACATGTCAGTCACATATATATGAAGTACAGTGATAGTGTTGGTTACTGTACTTGTCATTTAGTATTAAAATAAAGGATTTATTATTAAAAAAATTGGCGTGGGGTTCCCCTTAATTTTAGGCTCTAGCGGAGGTTAAGCAGACGGCTGGGGCAGATGTTTGAAGCCTGGGAAGGGGGTAATACCCACGGAGCTTCCCAGGCTACTAATATCAGCCCCCAGCTGAATACATAGCCTTTACTAGCTATTAAAATGGGGGACACCCCAAAATAAATGACGTGGGGTCCCCCCTAATTTAATAGCTAGCAAAGGCTAGGCAGACAGCTGGGGGCTGATATTAATAGCCCAGGAAGGGAGCCATGAATATTGGCCCCCTCCCAGGCTAGAAACACCAGCCGTCAGCCGCCCCAGAAATGGCGCATTCATAGGATGCGCCAATTCTGGCACTTAGCCTCGCTCTTCCACGCTGCCCTGGTGCGGTGGCAGGGGGTAATAGGGTTGGGGTTGATGTCAGCTTATAATGCCAGCTGACATCAAGCCCAGGTTAGTAATGGAGAGGCGTCTATAAGACACCCCCATTACTAACCCCATAGTCAAAGTTAAAAAAAACACAAACACCCAGAATAAAGTCCTTTAATTGAAATAAAGACACAATCCTTTATTGTTCTAAATTAAACCATACTTACTGTCACGCCCATTCCAGCTGAAGCCAACGATCTCCTGCAATAAAAGAAAAATAATAAAGCAACCTCATCCTTACCTTTCCATGGTTCCCACGACAGCTTCAGCTCTGCTACATCGAGATGACAGGCTGGACCGCAGCAGAACGCCGCCATCCAGCCTGTCATCCCGCAGACACTGAGAAGCGCAGGCTTGCTTGCGCTGCTCAGCGTCTCTCTGTGACGACATCCAGATGAGCCGAGTTCATGTCCAATGAACTCGGCTCACCTCATGCACGTCACTGACAGCGTGGGAAAATTCTCACGCTGAAGCGGTGAGTGCAGGAGAATTCTCCCACGCTGTCAGTGACGTGCATAAGGTGAGCTCATGTCCAATGAACTCAGCTCACCTCCTGCACTTCACTGACAGCGTGGGAGAATTCTCCTGCACTCAGCGCTTCAGCATGAGAATTCTCCCACGATGAAGCGCTGAGTGCAGGAGAATTTTCCCACGCTGTCAGTGACGTGCATAAGGTGAGCTCATGTCCAATGAACTCAGCTCACCTCCTGCACGTCACTGACAGCGTGGGAGAATTCTCCTGCACTCAGCGCTTCAGTGTGAGAATTCTCCCACGCTGAAGCGCTGAGTGCAGGAGAATTTTCCCACGCTGTCAGTGACGTGCATGAGGTGAGCCGAGTTCATTGGACATTAACTCGGCTCATCTGGATGCCCTCACAGAGAGACACTGTGGAGCGCAAGCAAGCCTGCGCTTCTCAGTGTCTGCGGGATGAGAGGCTGGATGGCAGCGTTCTGCTGCGGTCCAGCCTGTCATCTCGATGTAGCAGAGCTGAAGCTGTCATGGGAACCATGGAAAGGTAAGGATGATGTTGCTTTATTATTTTTCTTTTATTTCAGGAGATCGTTGGCTTCAGCTGGAATGGGCGTGATGGTAAGTATGGTTTAATTTAGAACAATAAAGAATTGTGTGTTTATTTCAATTAAAGGACTTTTTTCTGGGTGTTGTGTTTTTTTTAAATACTTTACTAGAAATTCATGGTGGTCATGTCTAATATTGGCGTGACCCCATGAATTTCGGGCTTAGGGCCAGCTGATAATGCCAAGCTGGCCCTAACCCCTTTATTACCCAGTGAGCCACCGCACCAGGGCCCTGGATGAGTTGGGTACAGCGCCAGAAGATGGCGCTTCTATGAACGCGCCATTTTCCGGGGTGGCTGCGGACTGCAATTTGTAGCGGGGGGGGGGCCCAGAAAGCTTGGGCCTCCCTGCGCTGCAGATTCCAGCCCCCAGCTGCCTAGTTGTACCTGGCTGGACACAAAAATAGGGCGAAGCCCCACGTACTTTTTTTTTAATTATTTCATGAATTTCATGAAATAATTAAGAAAAAAAGGCCTTCCCTATATTGTTGTGTCCGGCCAGGTACAAATAGGCAGCTGGTGGTTGGGGGCAGCCCGTTCCTGCCTGCTGTACCTGGCTGGACACAAATATAGTGCGAAGCCCCACGTCAATTTTTTTTAAATTATTTCATGAATTTCCTGAAATAATTTAAAAAAATTGAAGTGGGGCTTCGCACTATATTTGTGTCCAGCCAGGTACAGCAGGCAGGAACGGGCTGCCCCCATCCACCAGCTGCCTATTTGTACCTGGCCGGACACAACAATATAGGGAAGCCCTTTTTTTCTTAATTATTTCATGAATTTCATGAAATAATTAAAAAAAATTGAAGTGGGGCTTCGCACTATATTTGTGTCCAGCCAGGTACAGCAGGCAGGAACGGGCTGCCCCCAACCACCAGCTGCCTATTTGTACCTGGCCGGACACAACAATATAGGGAAGGCCTTTTTTTCTTAATTATTTCATGAAATTCATGAAATAATTAAAAAAAATTGAAGTGGGGCTTCGCACTATATTTGTGTCCAGCCAGGTACAGCAGGCAGGAACGGGCTGCCCCCAACCACCAGCTGCCTATTTGTACCTGGCCGGACACAACAATATAGGGAAGGCCTTTTTTTCTTAATTATTTCATGAAATTCATGAAATAATTAAAAAAAAAGTACGTGGGGCTTCGCCCTATTTTTGTGTCCAGCCAGGTACAACTAGGCAGCTGGGGGCTGGAATCTGCAGCGCAGGGAGGCCCAAGCTTTCTGGGCCCCCCCCCCGCTACAAATTGCAGTCCGCAGCCACCCCGGAAAATGGCGCGTTCATAGAAGCGCCATCTTCTGGCGCTGTACCCAACTCATCCAGGGCCCTGGTGCGGTGGCTCACTGGGTAATAAAGGGGTTAGGGCCAGCTTGGCATTATCAGCTGGCCCTAAGCCCGAAATTCATGGGGTCACGCCAATATTAGACATGACCACCATGAATTTCTAGTAAAGTATTTAAAAAAAACACAACACCCAGAATAAAGTCCTTTAATTGAAATAAAGACACAATTCTTTATTGTTCTAAATTAAACCATACTTACCATCACACCCATTCCAGCTGAAGCCAACGATCTCCTGCAATAAAAGTAAAATAATAAACCAACCTCATCCTTACCTTTCCATGGTTCCCACGACAGCTTCAGCTCTGCTACATCGAGATGGCTGGCTGGACCGCAGCAGAACGCTGCCATCCAGCCTGTCATGCCGCAGACACTGAGAAGCGCAGGCTTGCTTGCGCTCCTCACTGTCTCGCTGTGACGGCATCCAGATGAGCCGAGGTCATGTCCAATGAACTCGGCTCACCTCATGCACGTCACTGACAGCGTGGGAAAATTCTCACGCTGAAGTGCTGAGTGCAGGAGAATTCTCCCACGCTGTCAGTGATGTGCATGAGGTGAGCTCATGTCCAATGAACTCAGCTCACCTCCTGCACGTCACTGACAGCGTGGGAAAATTCTCCTGCAATCAGCGCTTCAGCGTGAGAATTTTCCCACGCTGTCAGTGACGTGCATGAGGTGAGCCGAGTTCATTGGACATGAACTCGGCTCATCTGGATGTCGTCACAGAGAGACGCTGAGCAGCGCAAGCAAGCCTGCGCTTCTCAGTGTCTGCGGGATGACAGGCTGGATGGCGGCGTTCTGCTGCGGTCCAGCCTGTCATCTCGATGTAGCAGAGCTGAAGCTGTCGTGGGAACCATGGAAAGGTAAGGATGAGGTTGCTTTATTATTTTTCTTTTATTGCAGGAGATCGTTGGCTTCAGCTGGAATGGGCGTGATGGTAGGTATGGTTTAATTTAGAACAATAAAGGATTGTGTCTTTATTTCAATTAAAGGACTTTATTCTGGGTGTTTGTGTTTTTTTTAACTTTGACTATGGGGTTAGTAATGGGGGTGTCTTATAGACGCCTCTCCATTACTAACCTGGGCTTGATGTCAGCTGGCATTATAAGCTGACATCAACCCCAACCCTATTACCCCCTGCCACCGCACCAGGGCAGCGTGGAAGAGCGAGGCTAAGTGCCAGAATTGGCGCATCCTATGAATGCGCCATTTCTGGGGCGGCTGACGGCTGGTGTTTCTAGCCTGGGAGGGGGCCAATATTCATGGCTCCCTTCCTGGGCTATTAATATCAGCCCCCAGCTGTCTGCCTAGCCTTTGCTAGCTATTAAATTAGGGGGGACCCCACGTCATTTTTTTTGGGGGGTCCCCCATTTTAATAGCTAGTAAAGGCTATGTATTCAGCTGGGGGCTGATATTAGTAGCCTGGGAAGCTCCGTGGGTATTACCCCCTTCCCAGGCTTCAAACATCTGCCCCAGCCGTCTGCTTAACCTCCGCTAGAGCCTAAAATTAAGGGGAACCCCACGCCAATTTTTTTAATAATAAATCCTTTATTTTAATACTAAATGACAAGTACAGTAACCAACACTATCACTGTACTTCATATATATGTGACTGACATGTTTCTATATATCTAATCTATGTGTGATGCTCTATCTTTCTGTTCTAAATTGTCGGGTACCGCTGCTGAATTGCCGGCCGGCTTTTTTAAAGAGACAGTGCATGAAAACACTATTATTTTTTTAAATAAATCCTTTACACTAAATGACAAGTACAGTAAGCAACACTATCACTGTACTTATTATATATGTGACTGACATGTTTCTTTCTATCTAATCTATGTGTGAAGCTCTATTCTTTCTGTTCTAAATTGTCGGGTACAGATGCTGAATTGCCGGCCGGCTTTTTTAAAGAGACGGTGCATGAAAACACTAATATTTTTTTTAATAAATCCTTTACACTAAATGACAAATGCAGTAACCAACACTGTCACTGTGCTTCTTATATGTGTGACTGACATGTTTCTATCTATCTAATCTATGTGTGAGGCTCTATTCCTTCTTGTCTAAATTGTCGGGTACCGGTGTATGCCGCTGCTGAATTTGCCGGCCGGCTTTTTTAAACAGAGTGTCTTCTGAGCAGTTTGTCAGCTTTTGGACACCTTTGCAGGTGTTTTCTATGTGTTTCTATGTGTTTTTGTTTGCCTGCCATTGGTTTTAACGGTGTTCGACGGTGTTCTAAGGTGTTCGACGAACAGTTCGACGAACAGTTCCTCGAACATCCCGGTGTTCGACGAACCGAACCGAACCCGAACACTACGGGGGTGGCTCAACACTAATCAGGAGTGTCGTTCTTCTTTTCATAAAGAGGTCCAAGGGCTAGTCTTGCAGAAGTTTTTTCAGCTACACAGGATGCGCAACATCCGTGCAAGTCCTGGTGACTTTCTCCCCTGCACTGCACCGATCAGATAGATCAGTGTGGGGCAGGAGAAAGGAGAACAGTTCTTTCAGTGATCATGAAGGATGCTGTCAGTGTTTTCCTCCATCAGAATAAGCAGCCTCTAGACTGTAAGAAACACACACATTTTAACATCATTTTGATTGTCTAAAATTTACTGCAGCTAAAAATTACATTTGGTTTAGAATGCATTTTGCCAGATATGTTGTCACTTGTCAAAGCTAAGAATTTTACATGCTGGGTTTTTTTATGGCACATTTAGCACTGATAAGTTGTCACACTCTTGCTTAATATGTTAACATTCTGTCTGTAAACTGTATATGCATAGCTACCTTTTTGAAGCAATATTGAGATTTACTTAAGAACGTGGGGCCCAATAAATACCATCAATGGTGCCCAGTCCAAGAGATGGTGGATCCTATAGGTAAACACCACCTCATCATGCACTAAAACTTACTAAAAAAAAAAAAGATGTGAAGTTCACACATATAGAAAATGGACATTTTGTGAATACATATTACACGTATTGTAAAATAGATAGAGCTCATATGTAGAGTTTGTTTGATAAACTTTCCTACTACTTTGTCTAAATTAGAAGCAAATTGGTTGAACATTACTTCTACCTAAAATGGCAGAAAACGCACCTATCTTGGTGATGGACAGGACAGCTAGAGGGGATATGGAGGAGGCTGTTATTTTTTTTTTAATAGGTGTACTTTCACCAATTTGCTGATAATTCATTGAAAGTAGATGATCGGTACAATTGCTGCCAATGCATTTTTTAAAGCTGTATTGTCATGAGTCAAATTTGATCATGTTAGGTTCTTGCATAGGTCCTATAGCATTGATAAGTTTCCACCCTCTTTCCTACATACACACATCTCTCCTGCATACACACAACTCTACTACTATCACACACGCAATTTTCCGAAATACATACACAACTCTCCTCCATACACAAACACAGTTCTAACACATATAGCTTTTCTACAGCTTTGAAGTATGCACTCACACCTCTGTTACATACACGCACTGTTTTGCTACATACTTGTACACAGCTTTCTTACATACACCAACAGCTCTCTTATATACTCATGCAGCTCCACACACACAAACACTTATATATATATATATATATATATATATATATATATGTACACTCATCCATCGTATACATTACCACATCTTGAAATTCCTTCCAGGAATGTGACTGATCACATGACCTGAAAGGTTCAATGGCTAATCAACAACTTTGTTTGATTGGGACCCTATCCATGCCACCTCACATATCAGGAGTGTCGTTCTTCTTTTCATAAAGAGGTCCAAGGGCTAGTCTTGCAGAAGTTTTTTCAGCTACACAGGATGCGCAACATCCGTGCAAGTCCTGGTGACTTTCTCCCCTGCACTGCACCGATCAGATAGATCAGTGTGGGGCAGGAGAAAGGAGAACAGTTCTTTCAGTGATCATGAAGGATGCTGTCAGTGTTTTCCTCCATCAGAATAAGCAGCCTCTAGACTGTAAGAAACACACACATTTTAACATCATTTTGATTGTCTAAAATTTACTGCAGCTAAAAATTACATTTGGTTTACAATGCATTTTGCCAGATATGTTGTCACTTGTCAAAGCTAAGAATTTTACATGCTGGGTTTTTTTATGGCACATTTAGCACTGATAAGTTGTCACACTCTTGCTTAATATGTTAACATTCTGTCTGTAAACTGTATATGCATAGCTACCTTTTTGAAGCAATATTGAGATTTACTTAAGAACGTGGGGCCCAATAAATACCATCAATGGTGCCCAGTCCAAGAGATGGTGGATCCTATAGGTAAACACCACCTCATCATGCACTAAAACTTACTAAAAAAAAAAAAGATGTGAAGTTCACACATATAGAAAATGGACATTTTGTGAATACATATTACACGTATTGTAAAATAGATAGAGCTCATATGTAGAGTTTGTTTGATAAACTTTCCTACTACTTTGTCTAAATTAGAAGCAAATTGGTTGAACATTACTTCTACCTAAAATGGCAGAAAACGCACCTATCTTGGTGATGGACAGGACAGCTAGAGGGGATATGGAGGAGGCTGTTATTTTTTTTTTAATAGGTGTACTTTCACCAATTTGCTGATAATTCATTGAAAGTAGATGATCGGTACAATTGCTGCCAATGCATTTTTTAAAGCTGTATTGTCATGAGTCAAATTTGATCATGTTAGGTTCTTGCATAGGTCCTATAGCATTGATAAGTTTCCACCCTCTTTCCTACATACATACATCTCTCCTGCATACACACAACTCTACTACTATCACACACGCAATTTTCCGAAATACACACACAACTCTCCTCCATACACAAACACAGTTCTAACACATATAGCTTTTCTACAGCTTTGAAGTATGCACTCACACCTCTGTTACATACACGCACTGTTTTGCTACATACTTGTACACAGCTTTCTTACATACACCAACAGCTCTCTTATATACTCATGCAGCTCCACACACACAAACACTTATATATATATATATATATATATATGTACACTCATCCATCGTATACATTACCACATCTTGAAATTCCTTCCAGGAATGTGACTGATCACATGACCTGAAAGGTTCAATGGCTAATCAACAACTTTGTTTGATTGGGACCCTATCCATGCCACCTCACATATCAGGAGTGTCGTTCTTCTTTTCATAAAGAGGTCCAAGGGCTAGTCTTGCAGAAGTTTTTTCAGCTACACAGGATGCGCAACATCCGTGCAAGTCCTGGTGACTTTCTCCCCTGCACTGCACCGATCAGATAGATCAGTGTGGGGCAGGAGAAAGGAGAACAGTTCTTTCAGTGATCATGAAGGATGCTGTCAGTGTTTTCCTCCATCAGAATAAGCAGCCTCTAGACTGTAAGAAACACACACATTTTAACATCATTTTGATTGTCTAAAATTTACTGCAGCTAAAAATTACATTTGGTTTAGAATGCATTTTGCCAGATATGTTGTCACTTGTCAAAGCTAAGAATTTTACATGCTGGGTTTTTTTATGGCACATTTAGCACTGATAAGTTGTCACACTCTTGCTTAATATGTTAACATTCTGTCTGTAAACTGTATATGCATAGCTACCTTTTTGAAGCAATATTGAGATTTACTTAAGAACGTGGGGCCCAATAAATACCATCAATGGTGCCCAGTCCAAGAGATGGTGGATCCTATAGGTAAACACCACCTCATCATGCACTAAAACTTACTAAAAAAAAAAAAGATGTGAAGTTCACACATATAGAAAATGGACATTTTGTGAATACATATTACACGTATTGTAAAATAGATAGAGCTCATATGTAGAGTTTGTTTGATAAACTTTCCTACTACTTTGTCTAAATTAGAAGCAAATTGGTTGAACATTACTTCTACCTAAAATGGCAGAAAACGCACCTATCTTGGTGATGGACAGGACAGCTAGAGGGGATATGGAGGAGGCTGTTATTTTTTTTTTAATAGGTGTACTTTCACCAATTTGCTGATAATTCATTGAAAGTAGATGATCGGTACAATTGCTGCCAATGCATTTTTTAAAGCTGTATTGTCATGAGTCAAATTTGATCATGTTAGGTTCTTGCATAGGTCCTATAGCATTGATAAGTTTCCACCCTCTTTCCTACATACACACATCTCTCCTGCATACACACAACTCTACTACTATCACACACGCAATTTTCCGAAATACACACACAACTCTCCTCCATACACAAACACAGTTCTAACACATATAGCTTTTCTACAGCTTTGAAGTATGCACTCACACCTCTGTTACATACACGCACTGTTTTGCTACATACTTGTACACAGCTTTCTTACATACACCAACAGCTCTCTTATATACTCATGCAGCTCCACACACACAAACACTTATATATATATATATATATATATATATGTACACTCATCCATCGTATACATTACCACATCTTGAAATTCCTTCCAGGAATGTGACTGATCACATGACCTGAAAGGTTCAATGGCTAATCAACAACTTTGTTTGATTGGGACCCTATCCATGCCACCTCACATATCAGGAGTGTCGTTCTTCTTTTCATAAAGAGGTCCAAGGGCTAGTCTTGCAGAAGTTTTTTCAGCTACACAGGATGCGCAACATCCGTGCAAGTCCTGGTGACTTTCTCCCCTGCACTGCACCGATCAGATAGATCAGTGTGGGGCAGGAGAAAGGAGAACAGTTCTTTCAGTGATCATGAAGGATGCTGTCAGTGTTTTCCTCCATCAGAATAAGCAGCCTCTAGACTGTAAGAAACACACACATTTTAACATCATTTTGATTGTCTAAAATTTACTGCAGCTAAAAATTACATTTGGTTTACAATGCATTTTGCCAGATATGTTGTCACTTGTCAAAGCTAAGAATTTTACATGCTGGGTTTTTTTATGGCACATTTAGCACTGATAAGTTGTCACACTCTTGCTTAATATGTTAACATTCTGTCTGTAAACTGTATATGCATAGCTACCTTTTTGAAGCAATATTGAGATTTACTTAAGAACGTGGGGCCCAATAAATACCATCAATGGTGCCCAGTCCAAGAGATGGTGGATCCTATAGGTAAACACCACCTCATCATGCACTAAAACTTACTAAAAAAAAAAAAGATGTGAAGTTCACACATATAGAAAATGGACATTTTGTGAATACATATTACACGTATTGTAAAATAGATAGAGCTCATATGTAGAGTTTGTTTGATAAACTTTCCTACTACTTTGTCTAAATTAGAAGCAAATTGGTTGAACATTACTTCTACCTAAAATGGCAGAAAACGCACCTATCTTGGTGATGGACAGGACAGCTAGAGGGGATATGGAGGAGGCTGTTATTTTTTTTTTAATAGGTGTACTTTCACCAATTTGCTGATAATTCATTGAAAGTAGATGATCGGTACAATTGCTGCCAATGTATTTTTTAAAGCTGTATTGTCATGAGTCAAATTTGATCATGTTAGGTTCTTGCATAGGTCCTATAGCATTGATAAGTTTCCACCCTCTTTCCTACATACACACATCTCTCCTGCATACACACAACTCTACTACTATCACACACGCAATTTTCCGAAATACACACACAACTCTCCTCCATACACAAACACAGTTCTAACACATATAGCTTTTCTACAGCTTTGAAGTATGCACTCACACCTCTGTTACATACACGCACTGTTTTGCTACATACTTGTACACAGCTTTCTTACATACACCAACAGCTCTCTTATATACTCATGCAGCTCCACACACACAAACACTTATATATATATATATATATATATGTACACTCATCCATCGTATACATTACCACATCTTGAAATTCCTTCCAGGAATGTGACTGATCACATGACCTGAAAGGTTCAATGGCTAATCAACAACTTTGTTTGATTGGGACCCTATCCATGCCACCTCACATATCAGGAGTGTCGTTCTTCTTTTCATAAAGAGGTCCAAGGGCTAGTCTTGCAGAAGTTTTTTCAGCTACACAGGATGCGCAACATCCGTGCAAGTCCTGGTGACTTTCTCCCCTGCACTGCACCGATCAGATAGATCAGTGTGGGGCAGGAGAAAGGAGAACAGTTCTTTCAGTGATCATGAAGGATGCTGTCAGTGTTTTCCTCCATCAGAATAAGCAGCCTCTAGACTGTAAGAAACACACACATTTTAACATCATTTTGATTGTCTAAAATTTACTGCAGCTAAAAATTACATTTGGTTTACAATGCATTTTGCCAGATATGTTGTCACTTGTCAAAGCTAAGAATTTTACATGCTGGGTTTTTTTATGGCACATTTAGCACTGATAAGTTGTCACACTCTTGCTTAATATGTTAACATTCTGTCTGTAAACTGTATATGCATAGCTACCTTTTTGAAGCAATATTGAGATTTACTTAAGAACGTGGGGCCCAATAAATACCATCAATGGTGCCCAGTCCAAGAGATGGTGGATCCTATAGGTAAACACCACCTCATCATGCACTAAAACTTACTAAAAAAAAAAAAGATGTGAAGTTCACACATATAGAAAATGGACATTTTGTGAATACATATTACACGTATTGTAAAATAGATAGAGCTCATATGTAGAGTTTGTTTGATAAACTTTCCTACTACTTTGTCTAAATTAGAAGCAAATTGGTTGAACATTACTTCTACCTAAAATGGCAGAAAACGCACCTATCTTGGTGATGGACAGGACAGCTAGAGGGGATATGGAGGAGGCTGTTATTTTTTTTTTAATAGGTGTACTTTCACCAATTTGCTGATAATTCATTGAAAGTAGATGATCGGTACAATTGCTGCCAATGCATTTTTTAAAGCTGTATTGTCATGAGTCAAATTTGATCATGTTAGGTTCTTGCATAGGTCCTATAGCATTGATAAGTTTCCACCCTCTTTCCTACATACACACATCTCTCCTGCATACACACAACTCTACTACTATCACACACGCAATTTTCCGAAATACACACACAACTCTCCTCCATACACAAACACTGTTCTAACACATATAGCTTTTCTACAGCTTTGAAGTATGCACTCACACCTCTGTTACATACACGCACTGTTTTGCTACATACTTGTACACAGCTTTCTTACATACACCAACAGCTCTCTTATATACTCATGCAGCTCCACACACACAAACACTTATATATATATATATATATATATATATGTACACTCATCCATCGTATACATTACCACATCTTGAAATTCCTTCCAGGAATGTGACTGATCACATGACCTGAAAGGTTCAATGGCTAATCAACAACTTTGTTTGATTGGGACCCTATCCATGCCACCTCACATATCAGGAGTGTCGTTCTTCTTTTCATAAAGAGGTCCAAGGGCTAGTCTTGCAGAAGTTTTTTCAGCTACACAGGATGCGCAACATCCGTGCAAGTCCTGGTGACTTTCTCCCCTGCACTGCACCGATCAGATAGATCAGTGTGGGGCAGGAGAAAGGAGAACAGTTCTTTCAGTGATCATGAAGGATGCTGTCAGTGTTTTCCTCCATCAGAATAAGCAGCCTCTAGACTGTAAGAAACACACACATTTTAACATCATTTTGATTGTCTAAAATTTACTGCAGCTAAAAATTACATTTGGTTTACAATGCATTTTGCCAGATATGTTGTCACTTGTCAAAGCTAAGAATTTTACATGCTGGGTTTTTTTATGGCACATTTAGCACTGATAAGTTGTCACACTCTTGCTTAATATGTTAACATTCTGTCTGTAAACTGTATATGCATAGCTACCTTTTTGAAGCAATATTGAGATTTACTTAAGAACGTGGGGCCCAATAAATACCATCAATGGTGCCCAGTCCAAGAGATGGTGGATCCTATAGGTAAACACCACCTCATCATGCACTAAAACTTACTAAAAAAAAAAAAGATGTGAAGTTCACACATATAGAAAATGGACATTTTGTGAATACATATTACACGTATTGTAAAATAGATAGAGCTCATATGTAGAGTTTGTTTGATAAACTTTCCTACTACTTTGTCTAAATTAGAAGCAAATTGGTTGAACATTACTTCTACCTAAAATGGCAGAAAACGCACCTATCTTGGTGATGGACAGGACAGCTAGAGGGGATATGGAGGAGGCTGTTATTTTTTTTTTAATAGGTGTACTTTCACCAATTTGCTGATAATTCATTGAAAGTAGATGATCGGTACAATTGCTGCCAATGCATTTTTTAAAGCTGTATTGTCATGAGTCAAATTTGATCATGTTAGGTTCTTGCATAGGTCCTATAGCATTGATAAGTTTCCACCCTCTTTCCTACATACATACATCTCTCCTGCATACACACAACTCTACTACTATCACACACGCAATTTTCCGAAATACACACACAACTCTCCTCCATACACAAACACAGTTCTAACACATATAGCTTTTCTACAGCTTTGAAGTATGCACTCACACCTCTGTTACATACACGCACTGTTTTGCTACATACTTGTACACAGCTTTCTTACATACACCAACAGCTCTCTTATATACTCATGCAGCTCCACACACACAAACACTTATATATATATATATATATGTACACTCATCCATCGTATACATTACCACATCTTGAAATTCCTTCCAGGAATGTGACTGATCACATGACCTGAAAGGTTCAATGGCTAATCAACAACTTTGTTTGATTGGGACCCTATCCATGCCACCTCACATATCAGGAGTGTCGTTCTTCTTTTCATAAAGAGGTCCAAGGGCTAGTCTTGCAGAAGTTTTTTCAGCTACACAGGATGCGCAACATCCGTGCAAGTCCTGGTGACTTTCTCCCCTGCACTGCACCGATCAGATAGATCAGTGTGGGGCAGGAGAAAGGAGAACAGTTCTTTCAGTGATCATGAAGGATGCTGTCAGTGTTTTCCTCCATCAGAATAAGCAGCCTCTAGACTGTAAGAAACACACACATTTTAACATCATTTTGATTGTCTAAAATTTACTGCAGCTAAAAATTACATTTGGTTTACAATGCATTTTGCCAGATATGTTGTCACTTGTCAAAGCTAAGAATTTTACATGCTGGGTTTTTTTATGGCACATTTAGCACTGATAAGTTGTCACACTCTTGCTTAATATGTTAACATTCTGTCTGTAAACTGTATATGCATAGCTACCTTTTTGAAGCAATATTGAGATTTACTTAAGAACGTGGGGCCCAATAAATACCATCAATGGTGCCCAGTCCAAGAGATGGTGGATCCTATAGGTAAACACCACCTCATCATGCACTAAAACTTACTAAAAAAAAAAAAGATGTGAAGTTCACACATATAGAAAATGGACATTTTGTGAATACATATTACACGTATTGTAAAATAGATAGAGCTCATATGTAGAGTTTGTTTGATAAACTTTCCTACTACTTTGTCTAAATTAGAAGCAAATTGGTTGAACATTACTTCTACCTAAAATGGCAGAAAACGCACCTATCTTGGTGATGGACAGGACAGCTAGAGGGGATATGGAGGAGGCTGTTATTTTTTTTTTAATAGGTGTACTTTCACCAATTTGCTGATAATTCATTGAAAGTAGATGATCGGTACAATTGCTGCCAATGCATTTTTTAAAGCTGTATTGTCATGAGTCAAATTTGATCATGTTAGGTTCTTGCATAGGTCCTATAGCATTGATAAGTTTCCACCCTCTTTCCTACATACATACATCTCTCCTGCATACACACAACTCTACTACTATCACACACGCAATTTTCCGAAATACACACACAACTCTCCTCCATACACAAACACAGTTCTAACACATATAGCTTTTCTACAGCTTTGAAGTATGCACTCACACCTCTGTTACATACACGCACTGTTTTGCTACATACTTGTACACAGCTTTCTTACATACACCAACAGCTCTCTTATATACTCATGCAGCTCCACACACACAAACACTTATATATATATATATATATGTACACTCATCCATCGTATACATTACCACATCTTGAAATTCCTTCCAGGAATGTGACTGATCACATGACCTGAAAGGTTCAATGGCTAATCAACAACTTTGTTTGATTGGGACCCTATCCATGCCACCTCACATATCAGGAGTGTCGTTCTTCTTTTCATAAAGAGGTCCAAGGGCTAGTCTTGCAGAAGTTTTTTCAGCTACACAGGATGCGCAACATCCGTGCAAGTCCTGGTGACTTTCTCCCCTGCACTGCACCGATCAGATAGATCAGTGTGGGGCAGGAGAAAGGAGAACAGTTCTTTCAGTGATCATGAAGGATGCTGTCAGTGTTTTCCTCCATCAGAATAAGCAGCCTCTAGACTGTAAGAAACACACACATTTTAACATCATTTTGATTGTCTAAAATTTACTGCAGCTAAAAATTACATTTGGTTTACAATGCATTTTGCCAGATATGTTGTCACTTGTCAAAGCTAAGAATTTTACATGCTGGGTTTTTTTATGGCACATTTAGCACTGATAAGTTGTCACACTCTTGCTTAATATGTTAACATTCTGTCTGTAAACTGTATATGCATAGCTACCTTTTTGAAGCAATATTGAGATTTACTTAAGAACGTGGGGCCCAATAAATACCATCAATGGTGCCCAGTCCAAGAGATGGTGGATCCTATAGGTAAACACCACCTCATCATGCACTAAAACTTACTAAAAAAAAAAAAGATGTGAAGTTCACACATATAGAAAATGGACATTTTGTGAATACATATTACACGTATTGTAAAATAGATAGAGCTCATATGTAGAGTTTGTTTGATAAACTTTCCTACTACTTTGTCTAAATTAGAAGCAAATTGGTTGAACATTACTTCTACCTAAAATGGCAGAAAACGCACCTATCTTGGTGATGGACAGGACAGCTAGAGGGGATATGGAGGAGGCTGTTATTTTTTTTTTAATAGGTGTACTTTCACCAATTTGCTGATAATTCATTGAAAGTAGATGATCGGTACAATTGCTGCCAATGCATTTTTTAAAGCTGTATTGTCATGAGTCAAATTTGATCATGTTAGGTTCTTGCATAGGTCCTATAGCATTGATAAGTTTCCACCCTCTTTCCTACATACATACATCTCTCCTGCATACACACAACTCTACTACTATCACACACGCAATTTTCCGAAATACACACACAACTCTCCTCCATACACAAACACAGTTCTAACACATATAGCTTTTCTACAGCTTTGAAGTATGCACTCACACCTCTGTTACATACACGCACTGTTTTGCTACATACTTGTACACAGCTTTCTTACATACACCAACAGCTCTCTTATATACTCATGCAGCTCCACACACACAAACACTTATATATATATATATATATGTACACTCATCCATCGTATACATTACCACATCTTGAAATTCCTTCCAGGAATGTGACTGATCACATGACCTGAAAGGTTCAATGGCTAATCAACAACTTTGTTTGATTGGGACCCTATCCATGCCACCTCACATATCAGGAGTGTCGTTCTTCTTTTCATAAAGAGGTCCAAGGGCTAGTCTTGCAGAAGTTTTTTCAGCTACACAGGATGCGCAACATCCGTGCAAGTCCTGGTGACTTTCTCCCCTGCACTGCACCGATCAGATAGATCAGTGTGGGGCAGGAGAAAGGAGAACAGTTCTTTCAGTGATCATGAAGGATGCTGTCAGTGTTTTCCTCCATCAGAATAAGCAGCCTCTAGACTGTAAGAAACACACACATTTTAACATCATTTTGATTGTCTAAAATTTACTGCAGCTAAAAATTACATTTGGTTTACAATGCATTTTGCCAGATATGTTGTCACTTGTCAAAGCTAAGAATTTTACATGCTGGGTTTTTTTATGGCACATTTAGCACTGATAAGTTGTCACACTCTTGCTTAATATGTTAACATTCTGTCTGTAAACTGTATATGCATAGCTACCTTTTTGAAGCAATATTGAGATTTACTTAAGAACGTGGGGCCCAATAAATACCATCAATGGTGCCCAGTCCAAGAGATGGTGGATCCTATAGGTAAACACCACCTCATCATGCACTAAAACTTACTAAAAAAAAAAAGATGTGAAGTTCACACATATAGAAAATGGACATTTTGTGAATACATATTACACGTATTGTAAAATAGATAGAGCTCATATGTAGAGTTTGTTTGATAAACTTTCCTACTACTTTGTCTAAATTAGAAGCAAATTGGTTGAACATTACTTCTACCTAAAATGGCAGAAAACGCACCTATCTTGGTGATGGACAGGACAGCTAGAGGGGATATGGAGGAGGCTGTTATTTTTTTTTTAATAGGTGTACTTTCACCAATTTGCTGATAATTCATTGAAAGTAGATGATCGGTACAATTGCTGCCAATGCATTTTTTAAAGCTGTATTGTCATGAGTCAAATTTGATCATGTTAGGTTCTTGCATAGGTCCTATAGCATTGATAAGTTTCCACCCTCTTTCCTACATACATACATCTCTCCTGCATACACACAACTCTACTACTATCACACACGCAATTTTCCGAAATACACACACAACTCTCCTCCATACACAAACACAGTTCTAACACATATAGCTTTTCTACAGCTTTGAAGTATGCACTCACACCTCTGTTACATACACGCACTGTTTTGCTACATACTTGTACACAGCTTTCTTACATACACCAACAGCTCTCTTATATACTCATGCAGCTCCACACACACAAACACTTATATATATATATATATATGTACACTCATCCATCGTATACATTACCACATCTTGAAATTCCTTCCAGGAATGTGACTGATCACATGACCTGAAAGGTTCAATGGCTAATCAACAACTTTGTTTGATTGGGACCCTATCCATGCCACCTCACATATCAGGAGTGTCGTTCTTCTTTTCATAAAGAGGTCCAAGGGCTAGTCTTGCAGAAGTTTTTTCAGCTACACAGGATGCGCAACATCCGTGCAAGTCCTGGTGACTTTCTCCCCTGCACTGCACCGATCAGATAGATCAGTGTGGGGCAGGAGAAAGGAGAACAGTTCTTTCAGTGATCATGAAGGATGCTGTCAGTGTTTTCCTCCATCAGAATAAGCAGCCTCTAGACTGTAAGAAACACACACATTTTAACATCATTTTGATTGTCTAAAATTTACTGCAGCTAAAAATTACATTTGGTTTACAATGCATTTTGCCAGATATGTTGTCACTTGTCAAAGCTAAGAATTTTACATGCTGGGTTTTTTTATGGCACATTTAGCACTGATAAGTTGTCACACTCTTGCTTAATATGTTAACATTCTGTCTGTAAACTGTATATGCATAGCTACCTTTTTGAAGCAATATTGAGATTTACTTAAGAACGTGGGGCCCAATAAATACCATCAATGGTGCCCAGTCCAAGAGATGGTGGATCCTATAGGTAAACACCACCTCATCATGCACTAAAACTTACTAAAAAAAAAAAAGATGTGAAGTTCACACATATAGAAAATGGACATTTTGTGAATACATATTACACGTATTGTAAAATAGATAGAGCTCATATGTAGAGTTTGTTTGATAAACTTTCCTACTACTTTGTCTAAATTAGAAGCAAATTGGTTGAACATTACTTCTACCTAAAATGGCAGAAAACGCACCTATCTTGGTGATGGACAGGACAGCTAGAGGGGATATGGAGGAGGCTGTTATTTTTTTTTTAATAGGTGTACTTTCACCAATTTGCTGATAATTCATTGAAAGTAGATGATCGGTACAATTGCTGCCAATGCATTTTTTAAAGCTGTATGGTCATGAGTCAAATTTGATCATGTTAGGTTCTTGCATAGGTCCTATAGCATTGATAAGTTTCCACCCTCTTTCCTACATACACACATCTCTCCTGCATACACACAACTCTACTACTATCACACACGCAATTTTCCGAAATACACACACAACTCTCCTCCATACACAAACACAGTTCTAACACATATAGCTTTTCTACAGCTTTGAAGTATGCACTCACACCTCTGTTACATACACGCACTGTTTTGCTACATACTTGTACACAGCTTTCTTACATACACCAACAGCTCTCTTATATACTCATGCAGCTCCACACACACAAACACTTATATATATATATATATATGTACACTCATCCATCGTATACATTACCACATCTTGAAATTCCTTCCAGGAATGTGACTGATCACATGACCTGAAAGGTTCAATGGCTAATCAACAACTTTGTTTGATTGGGACCCTATCCATGCCACCTCACATATCAGGAGTGTCGTTCTTCTTTTCATAAAGAGGTCCAAGGGCTAGTCTTGCAGAAGTTTTTTCAGCTACACAGGATGCGCAACATCCGTGCAAGTCCTGGTGACTTTCTCCCCTGCACTGCACCGATCAGATAGATCAGTGTGGGGCAGGAGAAAGGAGAACAGTTCTTTCAGTGATCATGAAGGATGCTGTCAGTGTTTTCCTCCATCAGAATAAGCAGCCTCTAGACTGTAAGAAACACACACATTTTAACATCATTTTGATTGTCTAAAATTTACTGCAGCTAAAAATTACATTTGGTTTACAATGCATTTTGCCAGATATGTTGTCACTTGTCAAAGCTAAGAATTTTACATGCTGGGTTTTTTTATGGCACATTTAGCACTGATAAGTTGTCACACTCTTGCTTAATATGTTAACATTCTGTCTGTAAACTGTATATGCATAGCTACCTTTTTGAAGCAATATTGAGATTTACTTAAGAACGTGGGGCCCAATAAATACCATCAATGGTGCCCAGTCCAAGAGATGGTGGATCCTATAGGTAAACACCACCTCATCATGCACTAAAACTTACTAAAAAAAAAAAAGATGTGAAGTTCACACATATAGAAAATGGACATTTTGTGAATACATATTACACGTATTGTAAAATAGATAGAGCTCATATGTAGAGTTTGTTTGATAAACTTTCCTACTACTTTGTCTAAATTAGAAGCAAATTGGTTGAACATTACTTCTACCTAAAATGGCAGAAAACGCACCTATCTTGGTGATGGACAGGACAGCTAGAGGGGATATGGAGGAGGCTGTTATTTTTTTTTTAATAGGTGTACTTTCACCAATTTGCTGATAATTCATTGAAAGTAGATGATCGGTACAATTGCTGCCAATGCATTTTTTAAAGCTGTATTGTCATGAGTCAAATTTGATCATGTTAGGTTCTTGCATAGGTCCTATAGCATTGATAAGTTTCCACCCTCTTTCCTACATACATACATCTCTCCTGCATACACACAACTCTACTACTATCACACACGCAATTTTCCGAAATACACACACAACTCTCCTCCATACACAAACACAGTTCTAACACATATAGCTTTTCTACAGCTTTGAAGTATGCACTCACACCTCTGTTACATACACGCACTGTTTTGCTACATACTTGTACACAGCTTTCTTACATACACCAACAGCTCTCTTATATACTCATGCAGCTCCACACACACAAACACTTATATATATATATATATATGTACACTCATCCATCGTATACATTACCACATCTTGAAATTCCTTCCAGGAATGTGACTGATCACATGACCTGAAAGGTTCAATGGCTAATCAACAACTTTGTTTGATTGGGACCCTATCCATGCCACCTCACATATCAGGAGTGTCGTTCTTCTTTTCATAAAGAGGTCCAAGGGCTAGTCTTGCAGAAGTTTTTTCAGCTACACAGGATGCGCAACATCCGTGCAAGTCCTGGTGACTTTCTCCCCTGCACTGCACCGATCAGATAGATCAGTGTGGGGCAGGAGAAAGGAGAACAGTTCTTTCAGTGATCATGAAGGATGCTGTCAGTGTTTTCCTCCATCAGAATAAGCAGCCTCTAGACTGTAAGAAACACACACATTTTAACATCATTTTGATTGTCTAAAATTTACTGCAGCTAAAAATTACATTTGGTTTACAATGCATTTTGCCAGATATGTTGTCACTTGTCAAAGCTAAGAATTTTACATGCTGGGTTTTTTTATGGCACATTTAGCACTGATAAGTTGTCACACTCTTGCTTAATATGTTAACATTCTGTCTGTAAACTGTATATGCATAGCTACCTTTTTGAAGCAATATTGAGATTTACTTAAGAACGTGGGGCCCAATAAATACCATCAATGGTGCCCAGTCCAAGAGATGGTGGATCCTATAGGTAAACACCACCTCATCATGCACTAAAACTTACTAAAAAAAAAAAAGATGTGAAGTTCACACATATAGAAAATGGACATTTTGTGAATACATATTACACGTATTGTAAAATAGATAGAGCTCATATGTAGAGTTTGTTTGATAAACTTTCCTACTACTTTGTCTAAATTAGAAGCAAATTGGTTGAACATTACTTCTACCTAAAATGGCAGAAAACGCACCTATCTTGGTGATGGACAGGACAGCTAGAGGGGATATGGAGGAGGCTGTTATTTTTTTTTTAATAGGTGTACTTTCACCAATTTGCTGATAATTCATTGAAAGTAGATGATCGGTACAATTGCTGCCAATGCATTTTTTAAAGCTGTATTGTCATGAGTCAAATTTGATCATGTTAGGTTCTTGCATAGGTCCTATAGCATTGATAAGTTTCCACCCTCTTTCCTACATACACACATCTCTCCTGCATACACACAACTCTACTACTATCACACACGCAATTTTCCGAAATACACACACAACTCTCCTCCATACACAAACACAGTTCTAACACATATAGCTTTTCTACAGCTTTGAAGTATGCACTCACACCTCTGTTACATACACGCACTGTTTTGCTACATACTTGTACACAGCTTTCTTACATACACCAACAGCTCTCTTATATACTCATGCAGCTCCACACACACAAACACTTATATATATATATATATATATATATATATATGTACACTCATCCATCGTATACATTACCACATCTTGAAATTCCTTCCAGGAATGTGACTGATCACATGACCTGAAAGGTTCAATGGCTAATCAACAACTTTGTTTGATTGGGACCCTATCCATGCCACCTCACATATCAGGAGTGTCGTTCTTCTTTTCATAAAGAGGTCCAAGGGCTAGTCTTGCAGAAGTTTTTTCAGCTACACAGGATGCGCAACATCCGTGCAAGTCCTGGTGACTTTCTCCCCTGCACTGCACCGATCAGATAGATCAGTGTGGGGCAGGAGAAAGGAGAACAGTTCTTTCAGTGATCATGAAGGATGCTGTCAGTGTTTTCCTCCATCAGAATAAGCAGCCTCTAGACTGTAAGAAACACACACATTTTAACATCATTTTGATTGTCTAAAATTTACTGCAGCTAAAAATTACATTTGGTTTACAATGCATTTTGCCAGATATGTTGTCACTTGTCAAAGCTAAGAATTTTACATGCTGGGTTTTTTTATGGCACATTTAGCACTGATAAGTTGTCACACTCTTGCTTAATATGTTAACATTCTGTCTGTAAACTGTATATGCATAGCTACCTTTTTGAAGCAATATTGAGATTTACTTAAGAACGTGGGGCCCAATAAATACCATCAATGGTGCCCAGTCCAAGAGATGGTGGATCCTATAGGTAAACACCACCTCATCATGCACTAAAACTTACTAAAAAAAAAAAAGATGTGAAGTTCACACATATAGAAAATGGACATTTTGTGAATACATATTACACGTATTGTAAAATAGATAGAGCTCATATGTAGAGTTTGTTTGATAAACTTTCCTACTACTTTGTCTAAATTAGAAGCAAATTGGTTGAACATTACTTCTACCTAAAATGGCAGAAAACGCACCTATCTTGGTGATGGACAGGACAGCTAGAGGGGATATGGAGGAGGCTGTTATTTTTTTTTTAATAGGTGTACTTTCACCAATTTGCTGATAATTCATTGAAAGTAGATGATCGGTACAATTGCTGCCAATGCATTTTTTAAAGCTGTATGGTCATGAGTCAAATTTGATCATGTTAGGTTCTTGCATAGGTCCTATAGCATTGATAAGTTTCCACCCTCTTTCCTACATACACACATCTCTCCTGCATACACACAACTCTACTACTATCACACACGCAATTTTCCGAAATACACACACAACTCTCCTCCATACACAAACACAGTTCTAACACATATAGCTTTTCTACAGCTTTGAAGTATGCACTCACACCTCTGTTACATACACGCACTGTTTTGCTACATACTTGTACACAGCTTTCTTACATACACCAACAGCTCTCTTATATACTCATGCAGCTCCACACACACAAACACTTATATATATATATATATATGTACACTCATCCATCGTATACATTACCACATCTTGAAATTCCTTCCAGGAATGTGACTGATCACATGACCTGAAAGGTTCAATGGCTAATCAACAACTTTGTTTGATTGGGACCCTATCCATGCCACCTCACATATCAGGAGTGTCGTTCTTCTTTTCATAAAGAGGTCCAAGGGCTAGTCTTGCAGAAGTTTTTTCAGCTACACAGGATGCGCAACATCCGTGCAAGTCCTGGTGACTTTCTCCCCTGCACTGCACCGATCAGATAGATCAGTGTGGGGCAGGAGAAAGGAGAACAGTTCTTTCAGTGATCATGAAGGATGCTGTCAGTGTTTTCCTCCATCAGAATAAGCAGCCTCTAGACTGTAAGAAACACACACATTTTAACATCATTTTGATTGTCTAAAATTTACTGCAGCTAAAAATTACATTTGGTTTACAATGCATTTTGCCAGATATGTTGTCACTTGTCAAAGCTAAGAATTTTACATGCTGGGTTTTTTTATGGCACATTTAGCACTGATAAGTTGTCACACTCTTGCTTAATATGTTAACATTCTGTCTGTAAACTGTATATGCATAGCTACCTTTTTGAAGCAATATTGAGATTTACTTAAGAACGTGGGGCCCAATAAATACCATCAATGGTGCCCAGTCCAAGAGATGGTGGATCCTATAGGTAAACACCACCTCATCATGCACTAAAACTTACTAAAAAAAAAAAAGATGTGAAGTTCACACATATAGAAAATGGACATTTTGTGAATACATATTACACGTATTGTAAAATAGATAGAGCTCATATGTAGAGTTTGTTTGATAAACTTTCCTACTACTTTGTCTAAATTAGAAGCAAATTGGTTGAACATTACTTCTACCTAAAATGGCAGAAAACGCACCTATCTTGGTGATGGACAGGACAGCTAGAGGGGATATGGAGGAGGCTGTTATTTTTTTTTTAATAGGTGTACTTTCACCAATTTGCTGATAATTCATTGAAAGTAGATGATCGGTACAATTGCTGCCAATGCATTTTTTAAAGCTGTATGGTCATGAGTCAAATTTGATCATGTTAGGTTCTTGCATAGGTCCTATAGCATTGATAAGTTTCCACCCTCTTTCCTACATACACACATCTCTCCTGCATACACACAACTCTACTACTATCACACACGCAATTTTCCGAAATACACACACAACTCTCCTCCATACACAAACACAGTTCTAACACATATAGCTTTTCTACAGCTTTGAAGTATGCACTCACACCTCTGTTACATACACGCACTGTTTTGCTACATACTTGTACACAGCTTTCTTACATACACCAACAGCTCTCTTATATACTCATGCAGCTCCACACACACAAACACTTATATATATATATATATATGTACACTCATCCATCGTATACATTACCACATCTTGAAATTCCTTCCAGGAATGTGACTGATCACATGACCTGAAAGGTTCAATGGCTAATCAACAACTTTGTTTGATTGGGACCCTATCCATGCCACCTCACATATCAGGAGTGTCGTTCTTCTTTTCATAAAGAGGTCCAAGGGCTAGTCTTGCAGAAGTTTTTTCAGCTACACAGGATGCGCAACATCCGTGCAAGTCCTGGTGACTTTCTCCCCTGCACTGCACCGATCAGATAGATCAGTGTGGGGCAGGAGAAAGGAGAACAGTTCTTTCAGTGATCATGAAGGATGCTGTCAGTGTTTTCCTCCATCAGAATAAGCAGCCTCTAGACTGTAAGAAACACACACATTTTAACATCATTTTGATTGTCTAAAATTTACTGCAGCTAAAAATTACATTTGGTTTACAATGCATTTTGCCAGATATGTTGTCACTTGTCAAAGCTAAGAATTTTACATGCTGGGTTTTTTTTATGGCACATTTAGCACTGATAAGTTGTCACACTCTTGCTTAATATGTTAACATTCTGTCTGTAAACTGTATATGCATAGCTACCTTTTTGAAGCAATATTGAGATTTACTTAAGAACGTGGGGCCCAATAAATACCATCAATGGTGCCCAGTCTAAGAGATGGTGGATCCTATAGGTAAACACCACCTCATCATGCACTAAAACTTACTAAAAAAAAAAAAGATGTGAAGTTCACACATATAGAAAATGGACATTTTGTGAATACATATTACACGTATTGTAAAATAGATAGAGCTCATATGTAGAGTTTGTTTGATAAACTTTCCTACTACTTTGTCTAAATTAGAAGCAAATTGGTTGAACATTACTTCTACCTAAAATGGCAGAAAACGCACCTATCTTGGTGATGGACAGGACAGCTAGAGGGGATATGGAGGAGGCTGTTATTTTTTTTTTAATAGGTGTACTTTCACCAATTTGCTGATAATTCATTGAAAGTAGATGATCGGTACAATTGCTGCCAATGCATTTTTTAAAGCTGTATTGTCATGAGTCAAATTTGATCATGTTAGGTTCTTGCATAGGTCCTATAGCATTGATAAGTTTCCACCCTCTTTCCTACATACACACATCTCTCCTGCATACACACAACTCTACTACTATCACACACGCAATTTTCCGAAATACACACACAACTCTCCTCCATACACAAACACAGTTCTAACACATATAGCTTTTCTACAGCTTTGAAGTATGCACTCACACCTCTGTTACATACACGCACTGTTTTGCTACATACTTGTACACAGCTTTCTTACATACACCAACAGCTCTCTTATATACTCATGCAGCTCCACACACACAAACACTTATATATATATATATATATATATATATGTACACTCATCCATCGTATACATTACCACATCTTGAAATTCCTTCCAGGAATGTGACTGATCACATGACCTGAAAGGTTCAATGGCTAATCAACAACTTTGTTTGATTGGGACCCTATCCATGCCACCTCACATATCAGGAGTGTCGTTCTTCTTTTCATAAAGAGGTCCAAGGTCTAGTCTTGCAGAAGTTTTTTCAGCTACACAGGATGCGCAACATCCGTGCAAGTCCTGGTGACTTTCTCCCCTGCACTGCACCGATCAGATAGATCAGTGTGGGGCAGGAGAAAGGAGAACAGTTCTTTCAGTGATCATGAAGGATGCTGTCAGTGTTTTCCTCCATCAGAATAAGCAGCCTCTAGACTGTAAGAAACACACACATTTTAACATCATTTTGATTGTCTAAAATTTACTGCAGCTAAAAATTACATTTGGTTTACAATGCATTTTGCCAGATATGTTGTCACTTGTCAAAGCTAAGAATTTTACATGCTGGGTTTTTTTATGGCACATTTAGCACTGATAAGTTGTCACACTCTTGCTTAATATGTTAACATTCTGTCTGTAAACTGTATATGCATAGCTACCTTTTTGAAGCAATATTGAGATTTACTTAAGAACGTGGGGCCCAATAAATACCATCAATGGTGCCCAGTCCAAGAGATGGTGGATCCTATAGGTAAACACCACCTCATCATGCACTAAAACTTACTAAAAAAAAAAAAGATGTGAAGTTCACACATATAGAAAATGGACATTTTGTGAATACATATTACACGTATTGTAAAATAGATAGAGCTCATATGTAGAGTTTGTTTGATAAACTTTCCTACTACTTTGTCTAAATTAGAAGCAAATTGGTTGAACATTACTTCTACCTAAAATGGCAGAAAACGCACCTATCTTGGTGATGGACAGGACAGCTAGAGGGGATATGGAGGAGGCTGTTATTTTTTTTTTAATAGGTGTACTTTCACCAATTTGCTGATAATTCATTGAAAGTAGATGATCGGTACAATTGCTGCCAATGCATTTTTTAAAGCTGTATTGTCATGAGTCAAATTTGATCATGTTAGGTTCTTGCATAGGTCCTATAGCATTGATAAGTTTCCACCCTCTTTCCTACATACACACATCTCTCCTGCATACACACAACTCTACTACTATCACACACGCAATTTTCCGAAATACACACACAACTCTCCTCCATACACAAACACAGTTCTAACACATATAGCTTTTCTACAGCTTTGAAGTATGCACTCACACCTCTGTTACATACACGCACTGTTTTGCTACATACTTGTACACAGCTTTCTTACATACACCAACAGCTCTCTTATATACTCATGCAGCTCCACACACACAAACACTTATATATATATATATATATATATATATATATATATATGTACACTCATCCATCGTATACATTACCACATCTTGAAATTCCTTCCAGGAATGTGACTGATCACATGACCTGAAAGGTTCAATGGCTAATCAACAACTTTGTTTGATTGGGACCCTATCCATGCCACCTCACATATCAGGAGTGTCGTTCTTCTTTTCATAAAGAGGTCCAAGGGCTAGTCTTGCAGAAGTTTTTTCAGCTACACAGGATGCGCAACATCCGTGCAAGTCCTGGTGACTTTCTCCCCTGCACTGCACCGATCAGATAGATCAGTGTGGGGCAGGAGAAAGGAGAACAGTTCTTTCAGTGATCATGAAGGATGCTGTCAGTGTTTTCCTCCATCAGAATAAGCAGCCTCTAGACTGTAAGAAACACACACATTTTAACATCATTTTGATTGTCTAAAATTTACTGCAGCTAAAAATTACATTTGGTTTACAATGCATTTTGCCAGATATGTTGTCACTTGTCAAAGCTAAGAATTTTACATGCTGGGTTTTTTTTATGGCACATTTAGCACTGATAAGTTGTCACACTCTTGCTTAATATGTTAACATTCTGTCTGTAAACTGTATATGCATAGCTACCTTTTTGAAGCAATATTGAGATTTACTTAAGAACGTGGGGCCCAATAAATACCATCAATGGTGCCCAGTCTAAGAGATGGTGGATCCTATAGGTAAACACCACCTCATCATGCACTAAAACTTACTAAAAAAAAAAAAGATGTGAAGTTCACACATATAGAAAATGGACATTTTGTGAATACATATTACACGTATTGTAAAATAGATAGAGCTCATATGTAGAGTTTGTTTGATAAACTTTCCTACTACTTTGTCTAAATTAGAAGCAAATTGGTTGAACATTACTTCTACCTAAAATGGCAGAAAACGCACCTATCTTGGTGATGGACAGGACAGCTAGAGGGGATATGGAGGAGGCTGTTATTTTTTTTTTAATAGGTGTACTTTCACCAATTTGCTGATAATTCATTGAAAGTAGATGATCGGTACAATTGCTGCCAATGCATTTTTTAAAGCTGTATTGTCATGAGTCAAATTTGATCATGTTAGGTTCTTGCATAGGTCCTATAGCATTGATAAGTTTCCACCCTCTTTCCTACATACACACATCTCTCCTGCATACACACAACTCTACTACTATCACACACGCAATTTTCCGAAATACACACACAACTCTCCTCCATACACAAACACAGTTCTAACACATATAGCTTTTCTACAGCTTTGAAGTATGCACTCACACCTCTGTTACATACACGCACTGTTTTGCTACATACTTGTACACAGCTTTCTTACATACACCAACAGCTCTCTTATATACTCATGCAGCTCCACACACACAAACACTTATATATATATATATATATATATATATGTACACTCATCCATCGTATACATTACCACATCTTGAAATTCCTTCCAGGAATGTGACTGATCACATGACCTGAAAGGTTCAATGGCTAATCAACAACTTTGTTTGATTGGGACCCTATCCATGCCACCTCACATATCAGGAGTGTCGTTCTTCTTTTCATAAAGAGGTCCAAGGTCTAGTCTTGCAGAAGTTTTTTCAGCTACACAGGATGCGCAACATCCGTGCAAGTCCTGGTGACTTTCTCCCCTGCACTGCACCGATCAGATAGATCAGTGTGGGGCAGGAGAAAGGAGAACAGTTCTTTCAGTGATCATGAAGGATGCTGTCAGTGTTTTCCTCCATCAGAATAAGCAGCCTCTAGACTGTAAGAAACACACACATTTTAACATCATTTTGATTGTCTAAAATTTACTGCAGCTAAAAATTACATTTGGTTTACAATGCATTTTGCCAGATATGTTGTCACTTGTCAAAGCTAAGAATTTTACATGCTGGGTTTTTTTATGGCACATTTAGCACTGATAAGTTGTCACACTCTTGCTTAATATGTTAACATTCTGTCTGTAAACTGTATATGCATAGCTACCTTTTTGAAGCAATATTGAGATTTACTTAAGAACGTGGGGCCCAATAAATACCATCAATGGTGCCCAGTCCAAGAGATGGTGGATCCTATAGGTAAACACCACCTCATCATGCACTAAAACTTACTAAAAAAAAAAAAGATGTGAAGTTCACACATATAGAAAATGGACATTTTGTGAATACATATTACACGTATTGTAAAATAGATAGAGCTCATATGTAGAGTTTGTTTGATAAACTTTCCTACTACTTTGTCTAAATTAGAAGCAAATTGGTTGAACATTACTTCTACCTAAAATGGCAGAAAACGCACCTATCTTGGTGATGGACAGGACAGCTAGAGGGGATATGGAGGAGGCTGTTATTTTTTTTTTAATAGGTGTACTTTCACCAATTTGCTGATAATTCATTGAAAGTAGATGATCGGTACAATTGCTGCCAATGCATTTTTTAAAGCTGTATTGTCATGAGTCAAATTTGATCATGTTAGGTTCTTGCATAGGTCCTATAGCATTGATAAGTTTCCACCCTCTTTCCTACATACACACATCTCTCCTGCATACACACAACTCTACTACTATCACACACGCAATTTTCCGAAATACACACACAACTCTCCTCCATACACAAACACAGTTCTAACACATATAGCTTTTCTACAGCTTTGAAGTATGCACTCACACCTCTGTTACATACACGCACTGTTTTGCTACATACTTGTACACAGCTTTCTTACATACACCAACAGCTCTCTTATATACTCATGCAGCTCCACACACACAAACACTTATATATATATATATATATATATATATATATATATATATGTACACTCATCCATCGTATACATTACCACATCTTGAAATTCCTTCCAGGAATGTGACTGATCACATGACCTGAAAGGTTCAATGGCTAATCAACAACTTTGTTTGATTGGGACCCTATCCATGCCACCTCACATATCAGGAGTGTCGTTCTTCTTTTCATAAAGAGGTCCAAGGGCTAGTCTTGCAGAAGTTTTTTCAGCTACACAGGATGCGCAACATCCGTGCAAGTCCTGGTGACTTTCTCCCCTGCACTGCACCGATCAGATAGATCAGTGTGGGGCAGGAGAAAGGAGAACAGTTCTTTCAGTGATCATGAAGGATGCTGTCAGTGTTTTCCTCCATCAGAATAAGCAGCCTCTAGACTGTAAGAAACGCACACATTTTAACATCATTTTGATTGTCTAAAATTTACTGCAGCTAAAAATTACATTTGGTTTACAATGCATTTTGCCAGATATGTTGTCACTTGTCAAAGCTAAGAATTTTACATGCTGGGTTTTTTTATGGCACATTTAGCACTGATAAGTTGTCACACTCTTGCTTAATATGTTAACATTCTGTCTGTAAACTGTATATGCATAGCTACCTTTTTGAAGCAATATTGAGATTTACTTAAGAACGTGGGGCCCAATAAATACCATCAATGGTGCCCAGTCCAAGAGATGGTGGATCCTATAGGTAAACACCACCTCATCATGCACTAAAACTTACTAAAAAAAAAAAAGATGTGAAGTTCACACATATAGAAAATGGACATTTTGTGAATACATATTACACGTATTGTAAAATAGATAGAGCTCATATGTAGAGTTTGTTTGATAAACTTTCCTACTACTTTGTCTAAATTAGAAGCAAATTGGTTGAACATTACTTCTACCTAAAATGGCAGAAAACGCACCTATCTTGGTGATGGACAGGACAGCTAGAGGGGATATGGAGGAGGCTGTTATTTTTTTTTTAATAGGTGTACTTTCACCAATTTGCTGATAATTCATTGAAAGTAGATGATCGGTACAATTGCTGCCAATGCATTTTTTAAAGCTGTATTGTCATGAGTCAAATTTGATCATGTTAGGTTCTTGCATAGGTCCTATAGCATTGATAAGTTTCCACCCTCTTTCCTACATACACACATCTCTCCTGCATACACACAACTCTACTACTATCACACACGCAATTTTCCGAAATACACACACAACTCTCCTCCATACACAAACACAGTTCTAACACATATAGCTTTTCTACAGCTTTGAAGTATGCACTCACACCTCTGTTACATACACGCACTGTTTTGCTACATACTTGTACACAGCTTTCTTACATACACCAACAGCTCTCTTATATACTCATGCAGCTCCACACACACAAACACTTATATATATATATATATATATGTACACTCATCCATCGTATACATTACCACATCTTGAAATTCCTTCCAGGAATGTGACTGATCACATGACCTGAAAGGTTCAATGGCTAATCAACAACTTTGTTTGATTGGGACCCTATCCATGCCACCTCACATATCAGGAGTGTCGTTCTTCTTTTCATAAAGAGGTCCAAGGGCTAGTCTTGCAGAAGTTTTTTCAGCTACACAGGATGCGCAACATCCGTGCAAGTCCTGGTGACTTTCTCCCCTGCACTGCACCGATCAGATAGATCAGTGTGGGGCAGGAGAAAGGAGAACAGTTCTTTCAGTGATCATGAAGGATGCTGTCAGTGTTTTCCTCCATCAGAATAAGCAGCCTCTAGACTGTAAGAAACGCACACATTTTAACATCATTTTGATTGTCTAAAATTTACTGCAGCTAAAAATTACATTTGGTTTACAATGCATTTTGCCAGATATGTTGTCACTTGTCAAAGCTAAGAATTTTACATGCTGGGTTTTTTTATGGCACATTTAGCACTGATAAGTTGTCACACTCTTGCTTAATATGTTAACATTCTGTCTGTAAACTGTATATGCATAGCTACCTTTTTGAAGCAATATTGAGATTTACTTAAGAACGTGGGGCCCAATAAATACCATCAATGGTGCCCAGTCCAAGAGATGGTGGATCCTATAGGTAAACACCACCTCATCATGCACTAAAACTTACTAAAAAAAAAAAAGATGTGAAGTTCACACATATAGAAAATGGACATTTTGTGAATACATATTACACGTATTGTAAAATAGATAGAGCTCATATGTAGAGTTTGTTTGATAAACTTTCCTACTACTTTGTCTAAATTAGAAGCAAATTGGTTGAACATTACTTCTACCTAAAATGGCAGAAAACGCACCTATCTTGGTGATGGACAGGACAGCTAGAGGGGATATGGAGGAGGCTGTTATTTTTTTTTTAATAGGTGTACTTTCACCAATTTGCTGATAATTCATTGAAAGTAGATGATCGGTACAATTGCTGCCAATGCATTTTTTAAAGCTGTATTGTCATGAGTCAAATTTGATCATGTTAGGTTCTTGCATAGGTCCTATAGCATTGATAAGTTTCCACCCTCTTTCCTACATACACACATCTCTCCTGCATACACACAACTCTACTACTATCACACACGCAATTTTCCGAAATACACACACAACTCTCCTCCATACACAAACACAGTTCTAACACATATAGCTTTTCTACAGCTTTGAAGTATGCACTCACACCTCTGTTACATACACGCACTGTTTTGCTACATACTTGTACACAGCTTTCTTACATACACCAACAGCTCTCTTATATACTCATGCAGCTCCACACACACAAACACTTATATATATATATATATATATGTACACTCATCCATCGTATACATTACCACATCTTGAAATTCCTTCCAGGAATGTGACTGATCACATGACCTGAAAGGTTCAATGGCTAATCAACAACTTTGTTTGATTGGGACCCTATCCATGCCACCTCACATATCAGGAGTGTCGTTCTTCTTTTCATAAAGAGGTCCAAGGGCTAGTCTTGCAGAAGTTTTTTCAGCTACACAGGATGCGCAACATCCGTGCAAGTCCTGGTGACTTTCTCCCCTGCACTGCACCGATCAGATAGATCAGTGTGGGGCAGGAGAAAGGAGAACAGTTCTTTCAGTGATCATGAAGGATGCTGTCAGTGTTTTCCTCCATCAGAATAAGCAGCCTCTAGACTGTAAGAAACGCACACATTTTAACATCATTTTGATTGTCTAAAATTTACTGCAGCTAAAAATTACATTTGGTTTACAATGCATTTTGCCAGATATGTTGTCACTTGTCAAAGCTAAGAATTTTACATGCTGGGTTTTTTTATGGCACATTTAGCACTGATAAGTTGTCACACTCTTGCTTAATATGTTAACATTCTGTCTGTAAACTGTATATGCATAGCTACCTTTTTGAAGCAATATTGAGATTTACTTAAGAACGTGGGGCCCAATAAATACCATCAATGGTGCCCAGTCCAAGAGATGGTGGATCCTATAGGTAAACACCACCTCATCATGCACTAAAACTTACTAAAAAAAAAAAAGATGTGAAGTTCACACATATAGAAAATGGACATTTTGTGAATACATATTACACGTATTGTAAAATAGATAGAGCTCATATGTAGAGTTTGTTTGATAAACTTTCCTACTACTTTGTCTAAATTAGAAGCAAATTGGTTGAACATTACTTCTACCTAAAATGGCAGAAAACGCACCTATCTTGGTGATGGACAGGACAGCTAGAGGGGATATGGAGGAGGCTGTTATTTTTTTTTTAATAGGTGTACTATCACCAATTTGCTGATAATTCATTGAAAGTAGATGATCGGTACAATTGCTGCCAATGCATTTTTTAAAGCTGTATTGTCATGAGTCAAATTTGATCATGTTAGGTTCTTGCATAGGTCCTATAGCATTGATAAGTTTCCACCCTCTTTCCTACATACACACATCTCTCCTGCATACACACAACTCTACTACTATCACACACGCAATTTTCCGAAATACACACACAACTCTCCTCCATACACAAACACAGTTCTAACACATATAGCTTTTCTACAGCTTTGAAGTATGCACTCACACCTCTGTTACATACACGCACTGTTTTGCTACATACTTGTACACAGCTTTCTTACATACACCAACAGCTCTCTTATATACTCATGCAGCTCCACACACACAAACACTTATATATATATATATATATATATGTACACTCATCCATCGTATACATTACCACATCTTGAAATTCCTTCCAGGAATGTGACTGATCACATGACCTGAAAGGTTCAATGGCTAATCAACAACTTTGTTTGATTGGGACCCTATCCATGCCACCTCACATATCAGGAGTGTCGTTCTTCTTTTCATAAAGAGGTCCAAGGGCTAGTCTTGCAGAAGTTTTTTCAGCTACACAGGATGCGCAACATCCGTGCAAGTCCTGGTGACTTTCTCCCCTGCACTGCACCGATCAGATAGATCAGTGTGGGGCAGGAGAAAGGAGAACAGTTCTTTCAGTGATCATGAAGGATGCTGTCAGTGTTTTCCTCCATCAGAATAAGCAGCCTCTAGACTGTAAGAAACACACACATTTTAACATCATTTTGATTGTCTAAAATTTACTGCAGCTAAAAATTACATTTGGTTTACAATGCATTTTGCCAGATATGTTGTCACTTGTCAAAGCTAAGAATTTTACATGCTGGGTTTTTTTTATGGCACATTTAGCACTGATAAGTTGTCACACTCTTGCTTAATATGTTAACATTCTGTCTGTAAACTGTATATGCATAGCTACCTTTTTGAAGCAATATTGAGATTTACTTAAGAACGTGGGGCCCAATAAATACCATCAATGGTGCCCAGTCTAAGAGATGGTGGATCCTATAGGTAAACACCACCTCATCATGCACTAAAACTTACTAAAAAAAAAAAAGATGTGAAGTTCACACATATAGAAAATGGACATTTTGTGAATACATATTACACGTATTGTAAAATAGATAGAGCTCATATGTAGAGTTTGTTTGATAAACTTTCCTACTACTTTGTCTAAATTAGAAGCAAATTGGTTGAACATTACTTCTACCTAAAATGGCAGAAAACGCACCTATCTTGGTGATGGACAGGACAGCTAGAGGGGATATGGAGGAGGCTGTTATTTTTTTTTTAATAGGTGTACTTTCACCAATTTGCTGATAATTCATTGAAAGTAGATGATCGGTACAATTGCTGCCAATGCATTTTTTAAAGCTGTATTGTCATGAGTCAAATTTGATCATGTTAGGTTCTTGCATAGGTCCTATAGCATTGATAAGTTTCCACCCTCTTTCCTACATACACACATCTCTCCTGCATACACACAACTCTACTACTATCACACACGCAATTTTCCGAAATACACACACAACTCTCCTCCATACACAAACACAGTTCTAACACATATAGCTTTTCTACAGCTTTGAAGTATGCACTCACACCTCTGTTACATACACGCACTGTTTTGCTACATACTTGTACACAGCTTTCTTACATACACCAACAGCTCTCTTATATACTCATGCAGCTCCACACACACAAACACTTATATATATATATATATATATATATATGTACACTCATCCATCGTATACATTACCACATCTTGAAATTCCTTCCAGGAATGTGACTGATCACATGACCTGAAAGGTTCAATGGCTAATCAACAACTTTGTTTGATTGGGACCCTATCCATGCCACCTCACATATCAGGAGTGTCGTTCTTCTTTTCATAAAGAGGTCCAAGGGCTAGTCTTGCAGAAGTTTTTTCAGCTACACAGGATGCGCAACATCCGTGCAAGTCCTGGTGACTTTCTCCCCTGCACTGCACCGATCAGATAGATCAGTGTGGGGCAGGAGAAAGGAGAACAGTTCTTTCAGTGATCATGAAGGATGCTGTCAGTGTTTTCCTCCATCAGAATAAGCAGCCTCTAGACTGTAAGAAACACACACATTTTAACATCATTTTGATTGTCTAAAATTTACTGCAGCTAAAAATTACATTTGGTTTACAATGCATTTTGCCAGATATGTTGTCACTTGTCAAAGCTAAGAATTTTACATGCTGGGTTTTTTTATGGCACATTTAGCACTGATAAGTTGTCACACTCTTGCTTAATATGTTAACATTCTGTCTGTAAACTGTATATGCATAGCTACCTTTTTGAAGCAATATTGAGATTTACTTAAGAACGTGGGGCCCAATAAATACCATCAATGGTGCCCAGTCCAAGAGATGGTGGATCCTATAGGTAAACACCACCTCATCATGCACTAAAACTTACTAAAAAAAAAAAAGATGTGAAGTTCACACATATAGAAAATGGACATTTTGTGAATACATATTACACGTATTGTAAAATAGATAGAGCTCATATGTAGAGTTTGTTTGATAAACTTTCCTACTACTTTGTCTAAATTAGAAGCAAATTGGTTGAACATTACTTCTACCTAAAATGGCAGAAAACGCACCTATCTTGGTGATGGACAGGACAGCTAGAGGGGATATGGAGGAGGCTGTTATTTTTTTTTTAATAGGTGTACTTTCACCAATTTGCTGATAATTCATTGAAAGTAGATGATCGGTACAATTGCTGCCAATGCATTTTTTAAAGCTGTATTGTCATGAGTCAAATTTGATCATGTTAGGTTCTTGCATAGGTCCTATAGCATTGATAAGTTTCCACCCTCTTTCCTACATACACACATCTCTCCTGCATACACACAACTCTACTACTATCACACACGCAATTTTCCGAAATACACACACAACTCTCCTCCATACACAAACACAGTTCTAACACATATAGCTTTTCTACAGCTTTGAAGTATGCACTCACACCTCTGTTACATACACGCACTGTTTTGCTACATACTTGTACACAGCTTTCTTACATACACCAACAGCTCTCTTATATACTCATGCAGCTCCACACACACAAACACTTATATATATATATATATATATATATATATATATATATATATGTACACTCATCCATCGTATACATTACCACATCTTGAAATTCCTTCCAGGAATGTGACTGATCACATGACCTGAAAGGTTCAATGGCTAATCAACAACTTTGTTTGATTGGGACCCTATCCATGCCACCTCACATATCAGGAGTGTCGTTCTTCTTTTCATAAAGAGGTCCAAGGGCTAGTCTTGCAGAAGTTTTTTCAGCTACACAGGATGCGCAACATCCGTGCAAGTCCTGGTGACTTTCTCCCCTGCACTGCACCGATCAGATAGATCAGTGTGGGGCAGGAGAAAGGAGAACAGTTCTTTCAGTGATCATGAAGGATGCTGTCAGTGTTTTCCTCCATCAGAATAAGCAGCCTCTAGACTGTAAGAAACGCACACATTTTAACATCATTTTGATTGTCTAAAATTTACTGCAGCTAAAAATTACATTTGGTTTACAATGCATTTTGCCAGATATGTTGTCACTTGTCAAAGCTAAGAATTTTACATGCTGGGTTTTTTTATGGCACATTTAGCACTGATAAGTTGTCACACTCTTGCTTAATATGTTAACATTCTGTCTGTAAACTGTATATGCATAGCTACCTTTTTGAAGCAATATTGAGATTTACTTAAGAACGTGGGGCCCAATAAATACCATCAATGGTGCCCAGTCCAAGAGATGGTGGATCCTATAGGTAAACACCACCTCATCATGCACTAAAACTTACTAAAAAAAAAAAAGATGTGAAGTTCACACATATAGAAAATGGACATTTTGTGAATACATATTACACGTATTGTAAAATAGATAGAGCTCATATGTAGAGTTTGTTTGATAAACTTTCCTACTACTTTGTCTAAATTAGAAGCAAATTGGTTGAACATTACTTCTACCTAAAATGGCAGAAAACGCACCTATCTTGGTGATGGACAGGACAGCTAGAGGGGATATGGAGGAGGCTGTTATTTTTTTTTTAATAGGTGTACTTTCACCAATTTGCTGATAATTCATTGAAAGTAGATGATCGGTACAATTGCTGCCAATGCATTTTTTAAAGCTGTATTGTCATGAGTCAAATTTGATCATGTTAGGTTCTTGCATAGGTCCTATAGCATTGATAAGTTTCCACCCTCTTTCCTACATACACACATCTCTCCTGCATACACACAACTCTACTACTATCACACACGCAATTTTCCGAAATACACACACAACTCTCCTCCATACACAAACACAGTTCTAACACATATAGCTTTTCTACAGCTTTGAAGTATGCACTCACACCTCTGTTACATACACGCACTGTTTTGCTACATACTTGTACACAGCTTTCTTACATACACCAACAGCTCTCTTATATACTCATGCAGCTCCACACACACAAACACTTATATATATATATATATATATGTACACTCATCCATCGTATACATTACCACATCTTGAAATTCCTTCCAGGAATGTGACTGATCACATGACCTGAAAGGTTCAATGGCTAATCAACAACTTTGTTTGATTGGGACCCTATCCATGCCACCTCACATATCAGGAGTGTCGTTCTTCTTTTCATAAAGAGGTCCAAGGGCTAGTCTTGCAGAAGTTTTTTCAGCTACACAGGATGCGCAACATCCGTGCAAGTCCTGGTGACTTTCTCCCCTGCACTGCACCGATCAGATAGATCAGTGTGGGGCAGGAGAAAGGAGAACAGTTCTTTCAGTGATCATGAAGGATGCTGTCAGTGTTTTCCTCCATCAGAATAAGCAGCCTCTAGACTGTAAGAAACGCACACATTTTAACATCATTTTGATTGTCTAAAATTTACTGCAGCTAAAAATTACATTTGGTTTACAATGCATTTTGCCAGATATGTTGTCACTTGTCAAAGCTAAGAATTTTACATGCTGGGTTTTTTTATGGCACATTTAGCACTGATAAGTTGTCACACTCTTGCTTAATATGTTAACATTCTGTCTGTAAACTGTATATGCATAGCTACCTTTTTGAAGCAATATTGAGATTTACTTAAGAACGTGGGGCCCAATAAATACCATCAATGGTGCCCAGTCCAAGAGATGGTGGATCCTATAGGTAAACACCACCTCATCATGCACTAAAACTTACTAAAAAAAAAAAAGATGTGAAGTTCACACATATAGAAAATGGACATTTTGTGAATACATATTACACGTATTGTAAAATAGATAGAGCTCATATGTAGAGTTTGTTTGATAAACTTTCCTACTACTTTGTCTAAATTAGAAGCAAATTGGTTGAACATTACTTCTACCTAAAATGGCAGAAAACGCACCTATCTTGGTGATGGACAGGACAGCTAGAGGGGATATGGAGGAGGCTGTTATTTTTTTTTTAATAGGTGTACTTTCACCAATTTGCTGATAATTCATTGAAAGTAGATGATCGGTACAATTGCTGCCAATGCATTTTTTAAAGCTGTATTGTCATGAGTCAAATTTGATCATGTTAGGTTCTTGCATAGGTCCTATAGCATTGATAAGTTTCCACCCTCTTTCCTACATACACACATCTCTCCTGCATACACACAACTCTACTACTATCACACACGCAATTTTCCGAAATACACACACAACTCTCCTCCATACACAAACACAGTTCTAACACATATAGCTTTTCTACAGCTTTGAAGTATGCACTCACACCTCTGTTACATACACGCACTGTTTTGCTACATACTTGTACACAGCTTTCTTACATACACCAACAGCTCTCTTATATACTCATGCAGCTCCACACACACAAACACTTATATATATATATATATATATATGTACACTCATCCATCGTATACATTACCACATCTTGAAATTCCTTCCAGGAATGTGACTGATCACATGACCTGAAAGGTTCAATGGCTAATCAACAACTTTGTTTGATTGGGACCCTATCCATGCCACCTCACATATCAGGAGTGTCGTTCTTCTTTTCATAAAGAGGTCCAAGGGCTAGTCTTGCAGAAGTTTTTTCAGCTACACAGGATGCGCAACATCCGTGCAAGTCCTGGTGACTTTCTCCCCTGCACTGCACCGATCAGATAGATCAGTGTGGGGCAGGAGAAAGGAGAACAGTTCTTTCAGTGATCATGAAGGATGCTGTCAGTGTTTTCCTCCATCAGAATAAGCAGCCTCTAGACTGTAAGAAACGCACACATTTTAACATCATTTTGATTGTCTAAAATTTACTGCAGCTAAAAATTACATTTGGTTTACAATGCATTTTGCCAGATATGTTGTCACTTGTCAAAGCTAAGAATTTTACATGCTGGGTTTTTTTATGGCACATTTAGCACTGATAAGTTGTCACACTCTTGCTTAATATGTTAACATTCTGTCTGTAAACTGTATATGCATAGCTACCTTTTTGAAGCAATATTGAGATTTACTTAAGAACGTGGGGCCCAATAAATACCATCAATGGTGCCCAGTCCAAGAGATGGTGGATCCTATAGGTAAACACCACCTCATCATGCACTAAAACTTACTAAAAAAAAAAAAGATGTGAAGTTCACACATATAGAAAATGGACATTTTGTGAATACATATTACACGTATTGTAAAATAGATAGAGCTCATATGTAGAGTTTGTTTGATAAACTTTCCTACTACTTTGTCTAAATTAGAAGCAAATTGGTTGAACATTACTTCTACCTAAAATGGCAGAAAACGCACCTATCTTGGTGATGGACAGGACAGCTAGAGGGGATATGGAGGAGGCTGTTATTTTTTTTTTAATAGGTGTACTTTCACCAATTTGCTGATAATTCATTGAAAGTAGATGATCGGTACAATTGCTGCCAATGCATTTTTTAAAGCTGTATTGTCATGAGTCAAATTTGATCATGTTAGGTTCTTGCATAGGTCCTATAGCATTGATAAGTTTCCACCCTCTTTCCTACATACACACATCTCTCCTGCATACACACAACTCTACTACTATCACACACGCAATTTTCCGAAATACACACACAACTCTCCTCCATACACAAACACAGTTCTAACACATATAGCTTTTCTACAGCTTTGAAGTATGCACTCACACCTCTGTTACATACACGCACTGTTTTGCTACATACTTGTACACAGCTTTCTTACATACACCAACAGCTCTCTTATATACTCATGCAGCTCCACACACACAAACACTTATATATATATATATATATATGTACACTCATCCATCGTATACATTACCACATCTTGAAATTCCTTCCAGGAATGTGACTGATCACATGACCTGAAAGGTTCAATGGCTAATCAACAACTTTGTTTGATTGGGACCCTATCCATGCCACCTCACATATCAGGAGTGTCGTTCTTCTTTTCATAAAGAGGTCCAAGGGCTAGTCTTGCAGAAGTTTTTTCAGCTACACAGGATGCGCAACATCCGTGCAAGTCCTGGTGACTTTCTCCCCTGCACTGCACCGATCAGATAGATCAGTGTGGGGCAGGAGAAAGGAGAACAGTTCTTTCAGTGATCATGAAGGATGCTGTCAGTGTTTTCCTCCATCAGAATAAGCAGCCTCTAGACTGTAAGAAACGCACACATTTTAACATCATTTTGATTGTCTAAAATTTACTGCAGCTAAAAATTACATTTGGTTTACAATGCATTTTGCCAGATATGTTGTCACTTGTCAAAGCTAAGAATTTTACATGCTGGGTTTTTTTATGGCACATTTAGCACTGATAAGTTGTCACACTCTTGCTTAATATGTTAACATTCTGTCTGTAAACTGTATATGCATAGCTACCTTTTTGAAGCAATATTGAGATTTACTTAAGAACGTGGGGCCCAATAAATACCATCAATGGTGCCCAGTCCAAGAGATGGTGGATCCTATAGGTAAACACCACCTCATCATGCACTAAAACTTACTAAAAAAAAAAAAGATGTGAAGTTCACACATATAGAAAATGGACATTTTGTGAATACATATTACACGTATTGTAAAATAGATAGAGCTCATATGTAGAGTTTGTTTGATAAACTTTCCTACTACTTTGTCTAAATTAGAAGCAAATTGGTTGAACATTACTTCTACCTAAAATGGCAGAAAACGCACCTATCTTGGTGATGGACAGGACAGCTAGAGGGGATATGGAGGAGGCTGTTATTTTTTTTTTAATAGGTGTACTATCACCAATTTGCTGATAATTCATTGAAAGTAGATGATCGGTACAATTGCTGCCAATGCATTTTTTAAAGCTGTATTGTCATGAGTCAAATTTGATCATGTTAGGTTCTTGCATAGGTCCTATAGCATTGATAAGTTTCCACCCTCTTTCCTACATACACACATCTCTCCTGCATACACACAACTCTACTACTATCACACACGCAATTTTCCGAAATACACACACAACTCTCCTCCATACACAAACACAGTTCTAACACATATAGCTTTTCTACAGCTTTGAAGTATGCACTCACACCTCTGTTACATACACGCACTGTTTTGCTACATACTTGTACACAGCTTTCTTACATACACCAACAGCTCTCTTATATACTCATGCAGCTCCACACACACAAACACTTATATATATATATATATATATGTACACTCATCCATCGTATACATTACCACATCTTGAAATTCCTTCCAGGAATGTGACTGATCACATGACCTGAAAGGTTCAATGGCTAATCAACAACTTTGTTTGATTGGGACCCTATCCATGCCACCTCACATATCAGGAGTGTCGTTCTTCTTTTCATAAAGAGGTCCAAGGGCTAGTCTTGCAGAAGTTTTTTCAGCTACACAGGATGCGCAACATCCGTGCAAGTCCTGGTGACTTTCTCCCCTGCACTGCACCGATCAGATAGATCAGTGTGGGGCAGGAGAAAGGAGAACAGTTCTTTCAGTGATCATGAAGGATGCTGTCAGTGTTTTCCTCCATCAGAATAAGCAGCCTCTAGACTGTAAGAAACGCACACATTTTAACATCATTTTGATTGTCTAAAATTTACTGCAGCTAAAAATTACATTTGGTTTACAATGCATTTTGCCAGATATGTTGTCACTTGTCAAAGCTAAGAATTTTACATGCTGGGTTTTTTTTATGGCACATTTAGCACTGATAAGTTGTCACACTCTTGCTTAATATGTTAACATTCTGTCTGTAAACTGTATATGCATAGCTACCTTTTTGAAGCAATATTGAGATTTACTTAAGAACGTGGGGCCCAATAAATACCATCAATGGTGCCCAGTCTAAAAGATGGTGGATCCTATAGGTAAACACCACCTCATCATGCACTAAAACTTACTAAAAAAAAAAAAGATGTGAAGTTCACACATATAGAAAATGGACATTTTGTGAATACATATTACACGTATTGTAAAATAGATAGAGCTCATATGTAGAGTTTGTTTGATAAACTTTCCTACTACTTTGTCTAAATTAGAAGCAAATTGGTTGAACATTACTTCTACCTAAAATGGCAGAAAACGCACCTATCTTGGTGATGGACAGGACAGCTAGAGGGGATATGGAGGAGGCTGTTATTTTTTTTTTAATAGGTGTACTTTCACCAATTTGCTGATAATTCATTGAAAGTAGATGATCGGTACAATTGCTGCCAATGCATTTTTTAAAGCTGTATTGTCATGAGTAAAATTTGATCATGTTAGGTTCTTGCATAGGTCCTATAGCATTGATAAGTTTCCACCCTCTTTCCTACATACACACATCTCTCCTGCATACACACAACTCTACTACTATCACACACGCAATTTTCCGAAATACACACACAACTCTCCTCCATACACAAACACAGTTCTAACACATATAGCTTTTCTACAGCTTTGAAGTATGCACTCACACCTCTGTTACATACACGCACTGTTTTGCTACATACTTGTACACAGCTTTCTTACATACACCAACAGCTCTCTTATATACTCATGCAGCTCCACACACACAAACACTTTTATATATATATATATATATATATATATATATATGTACACTCATCCATCGTATACATTACCACATCTTGAAATTCCTTCCAGGAATGTGACTGATCACATGACCTGAAAGGTTCAATGGCTAATCAACAACTTTGTTTGATTGGGACCCTATCCATGCCACCTCACATATCAGGAGTGTCGTTCTTCTTTTCATAAAGAGGTCCAAGGGCTAGTCTTGCAGAAGTTTTTTCAGCTACACAGGATGCGCAACATCCGTGCAAGTCCTGGTGACTTTCTCCCCTGCACTGCACCGATCAGATAGATCAGTGTGGGGCAGGAGAAAGGAGAACAGTTCTTTCAGTGATCATGAAGGATGCTGTCAGTGTTTTCCTCCATCAGAATAAGCAGCCTCTAGACTGTAAGAAACACACACATTTTAACATCATTTTGATTGTCTAAAATTTACTGCAGCTAAAAATTACATTTGGTTTACAATGCATTTTGCCAGATATGTTGTCACTTGTCAAAGCTAAGAATTTTACATGCTGGGTTTTTTTATGGCACATTTAGCACTGATAAGTTGTCACACTCTTGCTTAATATGTTAACATTCTGTCTGTAAACTGTATATGCATAGCTACCTTTTTGAAGCAATATTGAGATTTACTTAAGAACGTGGGGCCCAATAAATACCATCAATGGTGCCCAGTCCAAGAGATGGTGGATCCTATAGGTAAACACCACCTCATCATGCACTAAAACTTACTAAAAAAAAAAAAGATGTGAAGTTCACACATATAGAAAATGGACATTTTGTGAATACATATTACACGTATTGTAAAATAGATAGAGCTCATATGTAGAGTTTGTTTGATAAACTTTCCTACTACTTTGTCTAAATTAGAAGCAAATTGGTTGAACATTACTTCTACCTAAAATGGCAGAAAACGCACCTATCTTGGTGATGGACAGGACAGCTAGAGGGGATATGGAGGAGGCTGTTATTTTTTTTTTAATAGGTGTACTTTCACCAATTTGCTGATAATTCATTGAAAGTAGATGATCGGTACAATTGCTGCCAATGCATTTTTTAAAGCTGTATTGTCATGAGTCAAATTTGATCATGTTAGGTTCTTGCATAGGTCCTATAGCATTGATAAGTTTCCACCCTCTTTCCTACATACACACATCTCTCCTGCATACACACAACTCTACTACTATCACACACGCAATTTTCCGAAATACACACACAACTCTCCTCCATACACAAACACAGTTCTAACACATATAGCTTTTCTACAGCTTTGAAGTATGCACTCACACCTCTGTTACATACACGCACTGTTTTGCTACATACTTGTACACAGCTTTCTTACATACACCAACAGCTCTCTTATATACTCATGCAGCTCCACACACACAAACACTTATATATATATATATATATATATATATATATATATATGTACACTCATCCATCGTATACATTACCACATCTTGAAATTCCTTCCAGGAATGTGACTGATCACATGACCTGAAAGGTTCAATGGCTAATCAACAACTTTGTTTGATTGGGACCCTATCCATGCCACCTCACATATCAGGAGTGTCGTTCTTCTTTTCATAAAGAGGTCCAAGGGCTAGTCTTGCAGAAGTTTTTTCAGCTACACAGGATGCGCAACATCCGTGCAAGTCCTGGTGACTTTCTCCCCTGCACTGCACCGATCAGATAGATCAGTGTGGGGCAGGAGAAAGGAGAACAGTTCTTTCAGTGATCATGAAGGATGCTGTCAGTGTTTTCCTCCATCAGAATAAGCAGCCTCTAGACTGTAAGAAACGCACACATTTTAACATCATTTTGATTGTCTAAAATTTACTGCAGCTAAAAATTACATTTGGTTTACAATGCATTTTGCCAGATATGTTGTCACTTGTCAAAGCTAAGAATTTTACATGCTGGGTTTTTTTATGGCACATTTAGCACTGATAAGTTGTCACACTCTTGCTTAATATGTTAACATTCTGTCTGTAAACTGTATATGCATAGCTACCTTTTTGAAGCAATATTGAGATTTACTTAAGAACGTGGGGCCCAATAAATACCATCAATGGTGCCCAGTCCAAGAGATGGTGGATCCTATAGGTAAACACCACCTCATCATGCACTAAAACTTACTAAAAAAAAAAAAGATGTGAAGTTCACACATATAGAAAATGGACATTTTGTGAATACATATTACACGTATTGTAAAATAGATAGAGCTCATATGTAGAGTTTGTTTGATAAACTTTCCTACTACTTTGTCTAAATTAGAAGCAAATTGGTTGAACATTACTTCTACCTAAAATGGCAGAAAACGCACCTATCTTGGTGATGGACAGGACAGCTAGAGGGGATATGGAGGAGGCTGTTATTTTTTTTTTAATAGGTGTACTATCACCAATTTGCTGATAATTCATTGAAAGTAGATGATCGGTACAATTGCTGCCAATGCATTTTTTAAAGCTGTATTGTCATGAGTCAAATTTGATCATGTTAGGTTCTTGCATAGGTCCTATAGCATTGATAAGTTTCCACCCTCTTTCCTACATACACACATCTCTCCTGCATACACACAACTCTACTACTATCACACACGCAATTTTCCGAAATACACACACAACTCTCCTCCATACACAAACACAGTTCTAACACATATAGCTTTTCTACAGCTTTGAAGTATGCACTCACACCTCTGTTACATACACGCACTGTTTTGCTACATACTTGTACACAGCTTTCTTACATACACCAACAGCTCTCTTATATACTCATGCAGCTCCACACACACAAACACTTATATATATATATATATATATATATATATATGTACACTCATCCATCGTATACATTACCACATCTTGAAATTCCTTCCAGGAATGTGACTGATCACATGACCTGAAAGGTTCAATGGCTAATCAACAACTTTGTTTGATTGGGACCCTATCCATGCCACCTCACATATCAGGAGTGTCGTTCTTCTTTTCATAAAGAGGTCCAAGGGCTAGTCTTGCAGAAGTTTTTTCAGCTACACAGGATGCGCAACATCCGTGCAAGTCCTGGTGACTTTCTCCCCTGCACTGCACCGATCAGATAGATCAGTGTGGGGCAGGAGAAAGGAGAACAGTTCTTTCAGTGATCATGAAGGATGCTGTCAGTGTTTTCCTCCATCAGAATAAGCAGCCTCTAGACTGTAAGAAACGCACACATTTTAACATCATTTTGATTGTCTAAAATTTACTGCAGCTAAAAATTACATTTGGTTTACAATGCATTTTGCCAGATATGTTGTCACTTGTCAAAGCTAAGAATTTTACATGCTGGGTTTTTTTATGGCACATTTAGCACTGATAAGTTGTCACACTCTTGCTTAATATGTTAACATTCTGTCTGTAAACTGTATATGCATAGCTACCTTTTTGAAGCAATATTGAGATTTACTTAAGAACGTGGGGCCCAATAAATACCATCAATGGTGCCCAGTCCAAGAGATGGTGGATCCTATAGGTAAACACCACCTCATCATGCACTAAAACTTACTAAAAAAAAAAAAGATGTGAAGTTCACACATATAGAAAATGGACATTTTGTGAATACATATTACACGTATTGTAAAATAGATAGAGCTCATATGTAGAGTTTGTTTGATAAACTTTCCTACTACTTTGTCTAAATTAGAAGCAAATTGGTTGAACATTACTTCTACCTAAAATGGCAGAAAACGCACCTATCTTGGTGATGGACAGGACAGCTAGAGGGGATATGGAGGAGGCTGTTATTTTTTTTTTAATAGGTGTACTATCACCAATTTGCTGATAATTCATTGAAAGTAGATGATCGGTACAATTGCTGCCAATGCATTTTTTAAAGCTGTATTGTCATGAGTCAAATTTGATCATGTTAGGTTCTTGCATAGGTCCTATAGCATTGATAAGTTTCCACCCTCTTTCCTACATACACACATCTCTCCTGCATACACACAACTCTACTACTATCACACACGCAATTTTCCGAAATACACACACAACTCTCCTCCATACACAAACACAGTTCTAACACATATAGCTTTTCTACAGCTTTGAAGTATGCACTCACACCTCTGTTACATACACGCACTGTTTTGCTACATACTTGTACACAGCTTTCTTACATACACCAACAGCTCTCTTATATACTCATGCAGCTCCACACACACAAACACTTATATATATATATATATATATATATATATATGTACACTCATCCATCGTATACATTACCACATCTTGAAATTCCTTCCAGGAATGTGACTGATCACATGACCTGAAAGGTTCAATGGCTAATCAACAACTTTGTTTGATTGGGACCCTATCCATGCCACCTCACATATCAGGAGTGTCGTTCTTCTTTTCATAAAGAGGTCCAAGGGCTAGTCTTGCAGAAGTTTTTTCAGCTACACAGGATGCGCAACATCCGTGCAAGTCCTGGTGACTTTCTCCCCTGCACTGCACCGATCAGATAGATCAGTGTGGGGCAGGAGAAAGGAGAACAGTTCTTTCAGTGATCATGAAGGATGCTGTCAGTGTTTTCCTCCATCAGAATAAGCAGCCTCTAGACTGTAAGAAACGCACACATTTTAACATCATTTTGATTGTCTAAAATTTACTGCAGCTAAAAATTACATTTGGTTTACAATGCATTTTGCCAGATATGTTGTCACTTGTCAAAGCTAAGAATTTTACATGCTGGGTTTTTTTTATGGCACATTTAGCACTGATAAGTTGTCACACTCTTGCTTAATATGTTAACATTCTGTCTGTAAACTGTATATGCATAGCTACCTTTTTGAAGCAATATTGAGATTTACTTAAGAACGTGGGGCCCAATAAATACCATCAATGGTGCCCAGTCTAAAAGATGGTGGATCCTATAGGTAAACACCACCTCATCATGCACTAAAACTTACTAAAAAAAAAAAAGATGTGAAGTTCACACATATAGAAAATGGACATTTTGTGAATACATATTACACGTATTGTAAAATAGATAGAGCTCATATGTAGAGTTTGTTTGATAAACTTTCCTACTACTTTGTCTAAATTAGAAGCAAATTGGTTGAACATTACTTCTACCTAAAATGGCAGAAAACGCACCTATCTTGGTGATGGACAGGACAGCTAGAGGGGATATGGAGGAGGCTGTTATTTTTTTTTTAATAGGTGTACTTTCACCAATTTGCTGATAATTCATTGAAAGTAGATGATCGGTACAATTGCTGCCAATGCATTTTTTAAAGCTGTATTGTCATGAGTAAAATTTGATCATGTTAGGTTCTTGCATAGGTCCTATAGCATTGATAAGTTTCCACCCTCTTTCCTACATACACACATCTCTCCTGCATACACACAACTCTACTACTATCACACACGCAATTTTCCGAAATACACACACAACTCTCCTCCATACACAAACACAGTTCTAACACATATAGCTTTTCTACAGCTTTGAAGTATGCACTCACACCTCTGTTACATACACGCACTGTTTTGCTACATACTTGTACACAGCTTTCTTACATACACCAACAGCTCTCTTATATACTCATGCAGCTCCACACACACAAACACTTATATATATATATATATATATATATATATATATATATGTACACTCATCCATCGTATACATTACCACATCTTGAAATTCCTTCCAGGAATGTGACTGATCACATGACCTGAAAGGTTCAATGGCTAATCAACAACTTTGTTTGATTGGGACCCTATCCATGCCACCTCACATATCAGGAGTGTCGTTCTTCTTTTCATAAAGAGGTCCAAGGGCTAGTCTTGCAGAAGTTTTTTCAGCTACACAGGATGCGCAACATCCGTGCAAGTCCTGGTGACTTTCTCCCCTGCACTGCACCGATCAGATAGATCAGTGTGGGGCAGGAGAAAGGAGAACAGTTCTTTCAGTGATCATGAAGGATGCTGTCAGTGTTTTCCTCCATCAGAATAAGCAGCCTCTAGACTGTAAGAAACGCACACATTTTAACATCATTTTGATTGTCTAAAATTTACTGCAGCTAAAAATTACATTTGGTTTACAATGCATTTTGCCAGATATGTTGTCACTTGTCAAAGCTAAGAATTTTACATGCTGGGTTTTTTTATGGCACATTTAGCACTGATAAGTTGTCACACTCTTGCTTAATATGTTAACATTCTGTCTGTAAACTGTATATGCATAGCTACCTTTTTGAAGCAATATTGAGATTTACTTAAGAACGTGGGGCCCAATAAATACCATCAATGGTGCCCAGTCCAAGAGATGGTGGATCCTATAGGTAAACACCACCTCATCATGCACTAAAACTTACTAAAAAAAAAAAAGATGTGAAGTTCACACATATAGAAAATGGACATTTTGTGAATACATATTACACGTATTGTAAAATAGATAGAGCTCATATGTAGAGTTTGTTTGATAAACTTTCCTACTACTTTGTCTAAATTAGAAGCAAATTGGTTGAACATTACTTCTACCTAAAATGGCAGAAAACGCACCTATCTTGGTGATGGACAGGACAGCTAGAGGGGATATGGAGGAGGCTGTTATTTTTTTTTTAATAGGTGTACTATCACCAATTTGCTGATAATTCATTGAAAGTAGATGATCGGTACAATTGCTGCCAATGCATTTTTTAAAGCTGTATTGTCATGAGTCAAATTTGATCATGTTAGGTTCTTGCATAGGTCCTATAGCATTGATAAGTTTCCACCCTCTTTCCTACATACACACATCTCTCCTGCATACACACAACTCTACTACTATCACACACGCAATTTTCCGAAATACACACACAACTCTCCTCCATACACAAACACAGTTCTAACACATATAGCTTTTCTACAGCTTTGAAGTATGCACTCACACCTCTGTTACATACACGCACTGTTTTGCTACATACTTGTACACAGCTTTCTTACATACACCAACAGCTCTCTTATATACTCATGCAGCTCCACACACACAAACACTTATATATATATATATATATATATATATATATGTACACTCATCCATCGTATACATTACCACATCTTGAAATTCCTTCCAGGAATGTGACTGATCACATGACCTGAAAGGTTCAATGGCTAATCAACAACTTTGTTTGATTGGGACCCTATCCATGCCACCTCACATATCAGGAGTGTCGTTCTTCTTTTCATAAAGAGGTCCAAGGGCTAGTCTTGCAGAAGTTTTTTCAGCTACACAGGATGCGCAACATCCGTGCAAGTCCTGGTGACTTTCTCCCCTGCACTGCACCGATCAGATAGATCAGTGTGGGGCAGGAGAAAGGAGAACAGTTCTTTCAGTGATCATGAAGGATGCTGTCAGTGTTTTCCTCCATCAGAATAAGCAGCCTCTAGACTGTAAGAAACGCACACATTTTAACATCATTTTGATTGTCTAAAATTTACTGCAGCTAAAAATTACATTTGGTTTACAATGCATTTTGCCAGATATGTTGTCACTTGTCAAAGCTAAGAATTTTACATGCTGGGTTTTTTTATGGCACATTTAGCACTGATAAGTTGTCACACTCTTGCTTAATATGTTAACATTCTGTCTGTAAACTGTATATGCATAGCTACCTTTTTGAAGCAATATTGAGATTTACTTAAGAACGTGGGGCCCAATAAATACCATCAATGGTGCCCAGTCCAAGAGATGGTGGATCCTATAGGTAAACACCACCTCATCATGCACTAAAACTTACTAAAAAAAAAAAAGATGTGAAGTTCACACATATAGAAAATGGACATTTTGTGAATACATATTACACGTATTGTAAAATAGATAGAGCTCATATGTAGAGTTTGTTTGATAAACTTTCCTACTACTTTGTCTAAATTAGAAGCAAATTGGTTGAACATTACTTCTACCTAAAATGGCAGAAAACGCACCTATCTTGGTGATGGACAGGACAGCTAGAGGGGATATGGAGGAGGCTGTTATTTTTTTTTTAATAGGTGTACTATCACCAATTTGCTGATAATTCATTGAAAGTAGATGATCGGTACAATTGCTGCCAATGCATTTTTTAAAGCTGTATTGTCATGAGTCAAATTTGATCATGTTAGGTTCTTGCATAGGTCCTATAGCATTGATAAGTTTCCACCCTCTTTCCTACATACACACATCTCTCCTGCATACACACAACTCTACTACTATCACACACGCAATTTTCCGAAATACACACACAACTCTCCTCCATACACAAACACAGTTCTAACACATATAGCTTTTCTACAGCTTTGAAGTATGCACTCACACCTCTGTTACATACACGCACTGTTTTGCTACATACTTGTACACAGCTTTCTTACATACACCAACAGCTCTCTTATATACTCATGCAGCTCCACACACACAAACACTTATATATATATATATATATATATATATATATGTACACTCATCCATCGTATACATTACCACATCTTGAAATTCCTTCCAGGAATGTGACTGATCACATGACCTGAAAGGTTCAATGGCTAATCAACAACTTTGTTTGATTGGGACCCTATCCATGCCACCTCACATATCAGGAGTGTCGTTCTTCTTTTCATAAAGAGGTCCAAGGGCTAGTCTTGCAGAAGTTTTTTCAGCTACACAGGATGCGCAACATCCGTGCAAGTCCTGGTGACTTTCTCCCCTGCACTGCACCGATCAGATAGATCAGTGTGGGGCAGGAGAAAGGAGAACAGTTCTTTCAGTGATCATGAAGGATGCTGTCAGTGTTTTCCTCCATCAGAATAAGCAGCCTCTAGACTGTAAGAAACGCACACATTTTAACATCATTTTGATTGTCTAAAATTTACTGCAGCTAAAAATTACATTTGGTTTACAATGCATTTTGCCAGATATGTTGTCACTTGTCAAAGCTAAGAATTTTACATGCTGGGTTTTTTTTATGGCACATTTAGCACTGATAAGTTGTCACACTCTTGCTTAATATGTTAACATTCTGTCTGTAAACTGTATATGCATAGCTACCTTTTTGAAGCAATATTGAGATTTACTTAAGAACGTGGGGCCCAATAAATACCATCAATGGTGCCCAGTCTAAAAGATGGTGGATCCTATAGGTAAACACCACCTCATCATGCACTAAAACTTACTAAAAAAAAAAAAGATGTGAAGTTCACACATATAGAAAATGGACATTTTGTGAATACATATTACACGTATTGTAAAATAGATAGAGCTCATATGTAGAGTTTGTTTGATAAACTTTCCTACTACTTTGTCTAAATTAGAAGCAAATTGGTTGAACATTACTTCTACCTAAAATGGCAGAAAACGCACCTATCTTGGTGATGGACAGGACAGCTAGAGGGGATATGGAGGAGGCTGTTATTTTTTTTTTAATAGGTGTACTTTCACCAATTTGCTGATAATTCATTGAAAGTAGATGATCGGTACAATTGCTGCCAATGCATTTTTTAAAGCTGTATTGTCATGAGTAAAATTTGATCATGTTAGGTTCTTGCATAGGTCCTATAGCATTGATAAGTTTCCACCCTCTTTCCTACATACACACATCTCTCCTGCATACACACAACTCTACTACTATCACACACGCAATTTTCCGAAATACACACACAACTCTCCTCCATACACAAACACAGTTCTAACACATATAGCTTTTCTACAGCTTTGAAGTATGCACTCACACCTCTGTTACATACACGCACTGTTTTGCTACATACTTGTACACAGCTTTCTTACATACACCAACAGCTCTCTTATATACTCATGCAGCTCCACACACACAAACACTTATATATATATATATATATATATATATATATATATATGTACACTCATCCATCGTATACATTACCACATCTTGAAATTCCTTCCAGGAATGTGACTGATCACATGACCTGAAAGGTTCAATGGCTAATCAACAACTTTGTTTGATTGGGACCCTATCCATGCCACCTCACATATCAGGAGTGTCGTTCTTCTTTTCATAAAGAGGTCCAAGGGCTAGTCTTGCAGAAGTTTTTTCAGCTACACAGGATGCGCAACATCCGTGCAAGTCCTGGTGACTTTCTCCCCTGCACTGCACCGATCAGATAGATCAGTGTGGGGCAGGAGAAAGGAGAACAGTTCTTTCAGTGATCATGAAGGATGCTGTCAGTGTTTTCCTCCATCAGAATAAGCAGCCTCTAGACTGTAAGAAACACACACATTTTAACATCATTTTGATTGTCTAAAATTTACTGCAGCTAAAAATTACATTTGGTTTACAATGCATTTTGCCAGATATGTTGTCACTTGTCAAAGCTAAGAATTTTACATGCTGGGTTTTTTTATGGCACATTTAGCACTGATAAGTTGTCACACTCTTGCTTAATATGTTAACATTCTGTCTGTAAACTGTATATGCATAGCTACCTTTTTGAAGCAATATTGAGATTTACTTAAGAACGTGGGGCCCAATAAATACCATCAATGGTGCCCAGTCCAAGAGATGGTGGATCCTATAGGTAAACACCACCTCATCATGCACTAAAACTTACTAAAAAAAAAAAAGATGTGAAGTTCACACATATAGAAAATGGACATTTTGTGAATACATATTACACGTATTGTAAAATAGATAGAGCTCATATGTAGAGTTTGTTTGATAAACTTTCCTACTACTTTGTCTAAATTAGAAGCAAATTGGTTGAACATTACTTCTACCTAAAATGGCAGAAAACGCACCTATCTTGGTGATGGACAGGACAGCTAGAGGGGATATGGAGGAGGCTGTTATTTTTTTTTTAATAGGTGTACTTTCACCAATTTGCTGATAATTCATTGAAAGTAGATGATCGGTACAATTGCTGCCAATGCATTTTTTAAAGCTGTATTGTCATGAGTCAAATTTGATCATGTTAGGTTCTTGCATAGGTCCTATAGCATTGATAAGTTTCCACCCTCTTTCCTACATACACACATCTCTCCTGCATACACACAACTCTACTACTATCACACACGCAATTTTCCGAAATACACACACAACTCTCCTCCATACACAAACACAGTTCTAACACATATAGCTTTTCTACAGCTTTGAAGTATGCACTCACACCTCTGTTACATACACGCACTGTTTTGCTACATACTTGTACACAGCTTTCTTACATACACCAACAGCTCTCTTATATACTCATGCAGCTCCACACACACAAACACTTATATATATATATATATATATATATATATGTACACTCATCCATCGTATACATTACCACATCTTGAAATTCCTTCCAGGAATGTGACTGATCACATGACCTGAAAGGTTCAATGGCTAATCAACAACTTTGTTTGATTGGGACCCTATCCATGCCACCTCACATATCAGGAGTGTCGTTCTTCTTTTCATAAAGAGGTCCAAGGGCTAGTCTTGCAGAAGTTTTTTCAGCTACACAGGATGCGCAACATCCGTGCAAGTCCTGGTGACTTTCTCCCCTGCACTGCACCGATCAGATAGATCAGTGTGGGGCAGGAGAAAGGAGAACAGTTCTTTCAGTGATCATGAAGGATGCTGTCAGTGTTTTCCTCCATCAGAATAAGCAGCCTCTAGACTGTAAGAAACGCACACATTTTAACATCATTTTGATTGTCTAAAATTTACTGCAGCTAAAAATTACATTTGGTTTACAATGCATTTTGCCAGATATGTTGTCACTTGTCAAAGCTAAGAATTTTACATGCTGGGTTTTTTTATGGCACATTTAGCACTGATAAGTTGTCACACTCTTGCTTAATATGTTAACATTCTGTCTGTAAACTGTATATGCATAGCTACCTTTTTGAAGCAATATTGAGATTTACTTAAGAACGTGGGGCCCAATAAATACCATCAATGGTGCCCAGTCCAAGAGATGGTGGATCCTATAGGTAAACACCACCTCATCATGCACTAAAACTTACTAAAAAAAAAAAAGATGTGAAGTTCACACATATAGAAAATGGACATTTTGTGAATACATATTACACGTATTGTAAAATAGATAGAGCTCATATGTAGAGTTTGTTTGATAAACTTTCCTACTACTTTGTCTAAATTAGAAGCAAATTGGTTGAACATTACTTCTACCTAAAATGGCAGAAAACGCACCTATCTTGGTGATGGACAGGACAGCTAGAGGGGATATGGAGGAGGCTGTTATTTTTTTTTTAATAGGTGTACTATCACCAATTTGCTGATAATTCATTGAAAGTAGATGATCGGTACAATTGCTGCCAATGCATTTTTTAAAGCTGTATTGTCATGAGTCAAATTTGATCATGTTAGGTTCTTGCATAGGTCCTATAGCATTGATAAGTTTCCACCCTCTTTCCTACATACACACATCTCTCCTGCATACACACAACTCTACTACTATCACACACGCAATTTTCCGAAATACACACACAACTCTCCTCCATACACAAACACAGTTCTAACACATATAGCTTTTCTACAGCTTTGAAGTATGCACTCACACCTCTGTTACATACACGCACTGTTTTGCTACATACTTGTACACAGCTTTCTTACATACACCAACAGCTCTCTTATATACTCATGCAGCTCCACACACACAAACACTTATATATATATATATATATATATATATATATGTACACTCATCCATCGTATACATTACCACATCTTGAAATTCCTTCCAGGAATGTGACTGATCACATGACCTGAAAGGTTCAATGGCTAATCAACAACTTTGTTTGATTGGGACCCTATCCATGCCACCTCACATATCAGGAGTGTCGTTCTACTTTTCATAAAGAGGTCCAAGGGCTAGTCTTGCAGAAGTTTTTTCAGCTACACAGGATGCGCAACATCCGTGCAAGTCCTGGTGACTTTCTCCCCTGCACTGCACCGATCAGATAGATCAGTGTGGGGCAGGAGAAAGGAGAACAGTTCTTTCAGTGATCATGAAGGATGCTGTCAGTGTTTTCCTCCATCAGAATAAGCAGCCTCTAGACTGTAAGAAACACACACATTTTAACATCATTTTGATTGTCTAAAATTTACTGCAGCTAAAAATTACATTTGGTTTACAATGCATTTTGCCAGATATGTTGTCACTTGTCAAAGCTAAGAATTTTACATGCTGGGTTTTTTTATGGCACATTTAGCACTGATAAGTTGTCACACTCTTGCTTAATATGTTAACATTCTGTCTGTAAACTGTATATGCATAGCTACCTTTTTGAAGCAATATTGAGATTTACTTAAGAACGTGGGGCCCAATAAATACCATCAATGGTGCCCAGTCTAAAAGATGGTGGATCCTATAGGTAAACACCACCTCATCATGCACTAAAACTTACTAAAAAAAAAAAAGATGTGAAGTTCACACATATAGAAAATGGACATTTTGTGAATACATATTACACGTATTGTAAAATAGATAGAGCTCATATGTAGAGTTTGTTTGATAAACTTTCCTACTACTTTGTCTAAATTAGAAGCAAATTGGTTGAACATTACTTCTACCTAAAATGGCAGAAAACGCACCTATCTTGGTGATGGACAGGACAGCTAGAGGGGATATGGAGGAGGCTGTTATTTTTTTTTTAATAGGTGTACTTTCACCAATTTGCTGATAATTCATTGAAAGTAGATGATCGGTACAATTGCTGCCAATGCATTTTTTAAAGCTGTATTGTCATGAGTAAAATTTGATCATGTTAGGTTCTTGCATAGGTCCTATAGCATTGATAAGTTTCCACCCTCTTTCCTACATACACACATCTCTCCTGCATACACACAACTCTACTACTATCACACACGCAATTTTCCGAAATACACACACAACTCTCCTCCATACACAAACACAGTTCTAACACATATAGCTTTTCTACAGCTTTGAAGTATGCACTCACACCTCTGTTACATACACGCACTGTTTTGCTACATACTTGTACACAGCTTTCTTACATACACCAACAGCTCTCTTATATACTCATGCAGCTCCACACACACAAACACTTATATATATATATATATATATATATATATATATATATATATATATGTACACTCATCCATCGTATACATTACCACATCTTGAAATTCCTTCCAGGAATGTGACTGATCACATGACCTGAAAGGTTCAATGGCTAATCAACAACTTTGTTTGATTGGGACCCTATCCATGCCACCTCACATATCAGGAGTGTCGTTCTTCTTTTCATAAAGAGGTCCAAGGGCTAGTCTTGCAGAAGTTTTTTCAGCTACACAGGATGCGCAACATCCGTGCAAGTCCTGGTGACTTTCTCCCCTGCACTGCACCGATCAGATAGATCAGTGTGGGGCAGGAGAAAGGAGAACAGTTCTTTCAGTGATCATGAAGGATGCTGTCAGTGTTTTCCTCCATCAGAATAAGCAGCCTCTAGACTGTAAGAAACGCACACATTTTAACATCATTTTGATTGTCTAAAATTTACTGCAGCTAAAAATTACATTTGGTTTACAATGCATTTTGCCAGATATGTTGTCACTTGTCAAAGCTAAGAATTTTACATGCTGGGTTTTTTTTATGGCACATTTAGCACTGATAAGTTGTCACACTCTTGCTTAATATGTTAACATTCTGTCTGTAAACTGTATATGCATAGCTACCTTTTTGAAGCAATATTGAGATTTACTTAAGTACGTGGGGCCCAATAAATACCATCAATGGTGCCCAGTCTAAAAGATGGTGGATCCTATAGGTAAACACCACCTCATCATGCACTAAAACTTACTAAAAAAAAAAAAGATGTGAAGTTCACACATATAGAAAATGGACATTTTGTGAATACATATTACACGTATTGTAAAATAGATAGAGCTCATATGTAGAGTTTGTTTGATAAACTTTCCTACTACTTTGTCTAAATTAGAAGCAAATTGGTTGAACATTACTTCTACCTAAAATGGCAGAAAACGCACCTATCTTGGTGATGGACAGGACAGCTAGAGGGGATATGGAGGAGGCTGTTATTTTTTTTTTAATAGGTGTACTTTCACCAATTTGCTGATAATTCATTGAAAGTAGATGATCGGTACAATTGCTGCCAATGCATTTTTTAAAGCTGTATTGTCATGAGTCAAATTTGATCATGTTAGGTTCTTGCATAGGTCCTATAGCATTGATAAGTTTCCACCCTCTTTCCTACATACACACATCTCTCCTGCATACACACAACTCTACTACTATCACACACGCAATTTTCCGAAATACACACACAACTCTCCTCCATACACAAACACAGTTCTAACACATATAGCTTTTCTACAGCTTTGAAGTATGCACTCACACCTCTGTTACATACACGCACTGTTTTGCTACATACTTGTACACAGCTTTCTTACATACACCAACAGCTCTCTTATATACTCATGCAGCTCCACACACACAAACACTTATATATATATATATATATATATATATATATATGTACACTCATCCATCGTATACATTACCACATCTTGAAATTCCTTCCAGGAATGTGACTGATCACATGACCTGAAAGGTTCAATGGCTAATCAACAACTTTGTTTGATTGGGACCCTATCCATGCCACCTCACATATCAGGAGTGTCGTTCTTCTTTTCATAAAGAGGTCCAAGGGCTAGTCTTGCAGAAGTTTTTTCAGCTACACAGGATGCGCAACATCCGTGCAAGTCCTGGTGACTTTCTCCCCTGCACTGCACCGATCAGATAGATCAGTGTGGGGCAGGAGAAAGGAGAACAGTTCTTTCAGTGATCATGAAGGATGCTGTCAGTGTTTTCCTCCATCAGAATAAGCAGCCTCTAGACTGTAAGAAACGCACACATTTTAACATCATTTTGATTGTCTAAAATTTACTGCAGCTAAAAATTACATTTGGTTTACAATGCATTTTGCCAGATATGTTGTCACTTGTCAAAGCTAAGAATTTTACATGCTGGGTTTTTTTATGGCACATTTAGCACTGATAAGTTGTCACACTCTTGCTTAATATGTTAACATTCTGTCTGTAAACTGTATATGCATAGCTACCTTTTTGAAGCAATATTGAGATTTACTTAAGAACGTGGGGCCCAATAAATACCATCAATGGTGCCCAGTCCAAGAGATGGTGGATCCTATAGGTAAACACCACCTCATCATGCACTAAAACTTACTAAAAAAAAAAAAGATGTGAAGTTCACACATATAGAAAATGGACATTTTGTGAATACATATTACACGTATTGTAAAATAGATAGAGCTCATATGTAGAGTTTGTTTGATAAACTTTCCTACTACTTTTTCTAAATTAGAAGCAAATTGGTTGAACATTACTTCTACCTAAAATGGCAGAAAACGCACCTATCTTGGTGATGGACAGGACAGCTAGAGGGGATATGGAGGAGGCTGTTATTTTTTTTTTAATAGGTGTACTTTCACCAATTTGCTGATAATTCATTGAAAGTAGATGATCGGTACAATTGCTGCCAATGCATTTTTTAAAGCTGTATTGTCATGAGTCAAATTTGATCATGTTAGGTTCTTGCATAGGTCCTATAGCATTGATAAGTTTCCACCCTCTTTCCTACATACACACATCTCTCCTGCATACACACAACTCTACTACTATCACACACGCAATTTTCCGAAATACACACACAACTCTCCTCCATACACAAACACAGTTCTAACACATATAGCTTTTCTACAGCTTTGAAGTATGCACTCACACCTCTGTTACATACACGCACTGTTTTGCTACATACTTGTACACAGCTTTCTTACATACACCAACAGCTCTCTTATATACTCATGCAGCTCCACACACACAAACACTTATATATATATATATATATGTACACTCATCCATCGTATACATTACCACATCTTGAAATTCCTTCCAGGAATGTGACTGATCACATGACCTGAAAGGTTCAATGGCTAATCAACAACTTTGTTTGATTGGGACCCTATCCATGCCACCTCACATATCAGGAGTGTCGTTCTTCTTTTCATAAAGAGGTCCAAGGGCTAGTCTTGCAGAAGTTTTTTCAGCTACACAGGATGCGCAACATCCGTGCAAGTCCTGGTGACTTTCTCCCCTGCACTGCACCGATCAGATAGATCAGTGTGGGGCAGGAGAAAGGAGAACAGTTCTTTCAGTGATCATGAAGGATGCTGTCAGTGTTTTCCTCCATCAGAATAAGCAGCCTCTAGACTGTAAGAAACGCACACATTTTAACATCATTTTGATTGTCTAAAATTTACTGCAGCTAAAAATTACATTTGGTTTACAATGCATTTTGCCAGATATGTTGTCACTTGTCAAAGCTAAGAATTTTACATGCTGGGTTTTTTTATGGCACATTTAGCACTGATAAGTTGTCACACTCTTGCTTAATATGTTAACATTCTGTCTGTAAACTGTATATGCATAGCTACCTTTTTGAAGCAATATTGAGATTTACTTAAGAACGTGGGGCCCAATAAATACCATCAATGGTGCCCAGTCCAAGAGATGGTGGATCCTATAGGTAAACACCACCTCATCATGCACTAAAACTTACTAAAAAAAAAAAAGATGTGAAGTTCACACATATAGAAAATGGACATTTTGTGAATACATATTACACGTATTGTAAAATAGATAGAGCTCATATGTAGAGTTTGTTTGATAAACTTTCCTACTACTTTTTCTAAATTAGAAGCAAATTGGTTGAACATTACTTCTACCTAAAATGGCAGAAAACGCACCTATCTTGGTGATGGACAGGACAGCTAGAGGGGATATGGAGGAGGCTGTTATTTTTTTTTTAATAGGTGTACTTTCACCAATTTGCTGATAATTCATTGAAAGTAGATGATCGGTACAATTGCTGCCAATGCATTTTTTAAAGCTGTATTGTCATGAGTCAAATTTGATCATGTTAGGTTCTTGCATAGGTCCTATAGCATTGATAAGTTTCCACCCTCTTTCCTACATACACACATCTCTCCTGCATACACACAACTCTACTACTATCACACACGCAATTTTCCGAAATACACACACAACTCTCCTCCATACACAAACACAGTTCTAACACATATAGCTTTTCTACAGCTTTGAAATATGCACTCACACCTCTGTTACATACACGCACTGTTTTGCTACATACTTGTACACAGCTTTCTTACATACACCAACAGCTCTCTTATATACTCATGCAGCTCCACACACACAAACACTTATATATATATATATATATGTACACTCATCCATCGTATACATTACCACATCTTGAAATTCCTTCCAGGAATGTGACTGATCACATGACCTGAAAGGTTCAATGGCTAATCAACAACTTTGTTTGATTGGGACCCTATCCATGCCACCTCACATATCAGGAGTGTCGTTCTTCTTTTCATAAAGAGGTCCAAGGGCTAGTCTTGCAGAAGTTTTTTCAGCTACACAGGATGCGCAACATCCGTGCAAGTCCTGGTGACTTTCTCCCCTGCACTGCACCGATCAGATAGATCAGTGTGGGGCAGGAGAAAGGAGAACAGTTCTTTCAGTGATCATGAAGGATGCTGTCAGTGTTTTCCTCCATCAGAATAAGCAGCCTCTAGACTGTAAGAAACGCACACATTTTAACATCATTTTGATTGTCTAAAATTTACTGCAGCTAAAAATTACATTTGGTTTACAATGCATTTTGCCAGATATGTTGTCACTTGTCAAAGCTAAGAATTTTACATGCTGGGTTTTTTTTATGGCACATTTAGCACTGATAAGTTGTCACACTCTTGCTTAATATGTTAACATTCTGTCTGTAAACTGTATATGCATAGCTACCTTTTTGAAGCAATATTGAGATTTACTTAAGTACGTGGGGCCCAATAAATACCATCAATGGTGCCCAGTCTAAAAGATGGTGGATCCTATAGGTAAACACCACCTCATCATGCACTAAAACTTACTAAAAAAAAAAAAGATGTGAAGTTCACACATATAGAAAATGGACATTTTGTGAATACATATTACACGTATTGTAAAATAGATAGAGCTCATATGTAGAGTTTGTTTGATAAACTTTCCTACTACTTTGTCTAAATTAGAAGCAAATTGGTTGAACATTACTTCTACTTAAAATGGCAGAAAACGCACCTATCTTGGTGATGGACAGGACAGCTAGAGGGGATATGGAGGAGGCTGTTATTTTTTTTTTAATAGGTGTACTTTCACCAATTTGCTGATAATTCATTGAAAGTAGATGATCGGTACAATTGCTGCCAATGCATTTTTTAAAGCTGTATTGTCATGAGTCAAATTTGATCATGTTAGGTTCTTGCATAGGTCCTATAGCATTGATAAGTTTCCACCCTCTTTCCTACATACACACATCTCTCCTGCATACACACAACTCTACTACTATCACACACGCAATTTTCCGAAATACACACACAACTCTCCTCCATACACAAACACAGTTCTAACACATATAGCTTTTCTACAGCTTTGAAGTATGCACTCACACCTCTGTTACATACACGCACTGTTTTGCTACATACTTGTACACAGCTTTCTTACATACACCAACAGCTCTCTTATATACTCATGCAGCTCCACACACACAAACACTTATATATATATATATATATATATATATATATATATGTACACTCATCCATCGTATACATTACCACATCTTGAAATTCCTTCCAGGAATGTGACTGATCACATGACCTGAAAGGTTCAATGGCTAATCAACAACTTTGTTTGATTGGGACCCTATCCATGCCACCTCACATATCAGGAGTGTCGTTCTTCTTTTCATAAAGAGGTCCAAGGGCTAGTCTTGCAGAAGTTTTTTCAGCTACACAGGATGCGCAACATCCGTGCAAGTCCTGGTGACTTTCTCCCCTGCACTGCACCGATCAGATAGATCAGTGTGGGGCAGGAGAAAGGAGAACAGTTCTTTCAGTGATCATGAAGGATGCTGTCAGTGTTTTCCTCCATCAGAATAAGCAGCCTCTAGACTGTAAGAAACGCACACATTTTAACATCATTTTGATTGTCTAAAATTTACTGCAGCTAAAAATTACATTTGGTTTACAATGCATTTTGCCAGATATGTTGTCACTTGTCAAAGCTAAGAATTTTACATGCTGGGTTTTTTTTATGGCACATTTAGCACTGATAAGTTGTCACACTCTTGCTTAATATGTTAACATTCTGTCTGTAAACTGTATATGCATAGCTACCTTTTTGAAGCAATATTGAGATTTACTTAAGTACGTGGGGCCCAATAAATACCATCAATGGTGCCCAGTCTAAAAGATGGTGGATCCTATAGGTAAACACCACCTCATCATGCACTAAAACTTACTAAAAAAAAAAAAGATGTGAAGTTCACACATATAGAAAATGGACATTTTGTGAATACATATTACACGTATTGTAAAATAGATAGAGCTCATATGTAGAGTTTGTTTGATAAACTTTCCTACTACTTTGTCTAAATTAGAAGCAAATTGGTTGAACATTACTTCTACCTAAAATGGCAGAAAACGCACCTATCTTGGTGATGGACAGGACAGCTAGAGGGGATATGGAGGAGGCTGTTATTTTTTTTTTAATAGGTGTACTTTCACCAATTTGCTGATAATTCATTGAAAGTAGATGATCGGTACAATTGCTGCCAATGCATTTTTTAAAGCTGTATTGTCATGAGTCAAATTTGATCATGTTAGGTTCTTGCATAGGTCCTATAGCATTGATAAGTTTCCACCCTCTTTCCTACATACACACATCTCTCCTGCATACACACAACTCTACTACTATCACACACGCAATTTTCCGAAATACACACACAACTCTCCTCCATACACAAACACAGTTCTAACACATATAGCTTTTCTACAGCTTTGAAGTATGCACTCACACCTCTGTTACATACACGCACTGTTTTGCTACATACTTGTACACAGCTTTCTTACATACACCAACAGCTCTCTTATATACTCATGCAGCTCCACACACACAAACACTTATATATATATATATATATATATATATATGTACACTCATCCATCGTATACATTACCACATCTTGAAATTCCTTCCAGGAATGTGACTGATCACATGACCTGAAAGGTTCAATGGCTAATCAACAACTTTGTTTGATTGGGACCCTATCCATGCCACCTCACATATCAGGAGTGTCGTTCTTCTTTTCATAAAGAGGTCCAAGGGCTAGTCTTGCAGAAGTTTTTTCAGCTACACAGGATGCGCAACATCCGTGCAAGTCCTGGTGACTTTCTCCCCTGCACTGCACCGATCAGATAGATCAGTGTGGGGCAGGAGAAAGGAGAACAGTTCTTTCAGTGATCATGAAGGATGCTGTCAGTGTTTTCCTCCATCAGAATAAGCAGCCTCTAGACTGTAAGAAACGCACACATTTTAACATCATTTTGATTGTCTAAAATTTACTGCAGCTAAAAATTACATTTGGTTTACAATGCATTTTGCCAGATATGTTGTCACTTGTCAAAGCTAAGAATTTTACATGCTGGGTTTTTTTTATGGCACATTTAGCACTGATAAGTTGTCACACTCTTGCTTAATATGTTAACATTCTGTCTGTAAACTGTATATGCATAGCTACCTTTTTGAAGCAATATTGAGATTTACTTAAGAACGTGGGGCCCAATAAATACCATCAATGGTGCCCAGTCTAAAAGATGGTGGATCCTATAGGTAAACACCACCTCATCATGCACTAAAACTTACTAAAAAAAAAAAAGATGTGAAGTTCACACATATAGAAAATGGACATTTTGTGAATACATATTACACGTATTGTAAAATAGATAGAGCTCATATGTAGAGTTTGTTTGATAAACTTTCCTACTACTTTGTCTAAATTAGAAGCAAATTGGTTGAACATTACTTCTACCTAAAATGGCAGAAAACGCACCTATCTTGGTGATGGACAGGACAGCTAGAGGGGATATGGAGGAGGCTGTTATTTTTTTTTTAATAGGTGTACTTTCACCAATTTGCTGATAATTCATTGAAAGTAGATGATCGGTACAATTGCTGCCAATGCATTTTTTAAAGCTGTATTGTCATGAGTCAAATTTGATCATGTTAGGTTCTTGCATAGGTCCTATAGCATTGATAAGTTTCCACCCTCTTTCCTACATACACACATCTCTCCTGCATACACACAACTCTACTACTATCACACACGCAATTTTCCGAAATACACACACAACTCTCCTCCATACACAAACACAGTTCTAACACATATAGCTTTTCTACAGCTTTGAAGTATGCACTCACACCTCTGTTACATACACGCACTGTTTTGCTACATACTTGTACACAGCTTTCTTACATACACCAACAGCTCTCTTATATACTCATGCAGCTCCACACACACAAACACTTATATATATATATATATATATATATATATGTACACTCATCCATCGTATACATTACCACATCTTGAAATTCCTTCCAGGAATGTGACTGATCACATGACCTGAAAGGTTCAATGGCTAATCAACAACTTTGTTTGATTGGGACCCTATCCATGCCACCTCACATATCAGGAGTGTCGTTCTTCTTTTCATAAAGAGGTCCAAGGGCTAGTCTTGCAGAAGTTTTTTCAGCTACACAGGATGCGCAACATCCGTGCAAGTCCTGGTGACTTTCTCCCCTGCACTGCACCGATCAGATAGATCAGTGTGGGGCAGGAGAAAGGAGAACAGTTCTTTCAGTGATCATGAAGGATGCTGTCAGTGTTTTCCTCCATCAGAATAAGCAGCCTCTAGACTGTAAGAAACGCACACATTTTAACATCATTTTGATTGTCTAAAATTTACTGCAGCTAAAAATTACATTTGATTTACAATGCATTTTGCCAGATATGTTGTCACTTGTCAAAGCTAAGAATTTTACATGCTGGGTTTTTTTATGGCACATTTAGCACTGATAAGTTGTCACACTCTTGCTTAATATGTTAACATTCTGTCTGTAAACTGTATATGCATAGCTACCTTTTTGAAGCAATATTGAGATTTACTTAAGAACGTGGGGCCCAATAAATACCATCAATGGTGCCCAGTCCAAGAGATGGTGGATCCTATAGGTAAACACCACCTCATCATGCACTAAAACTTACTAAAAAAAAAAAAGATGTGAAGTTCACACATATAGAAAATGGACATTTTGTGAATACATATTACACGTATTGTAAAATAGATAGAGCTCATATGTAGAGTTTGTTTGATAAACTTTCCTACTACTTTTTCTAAATTAGAAGCAAATTGGTTGAACATTACTTCTACCTAAAATGGCAGAAAACGCACCTATCTTGGTGATGGACAGGACAGCTAGAGGGGATATGGAGGAGGCTGTTATTTTTTTTTTAATAGGTGTACTTTCACCAATTTGCTGATAATTCATTGAAAGTAGATGATCGGTACAATTGCTGCCAATGCATTTTTTAAAGCTGTATTGTCATGAGTCAAATTTGATCATGTTAGGTTCTTGCATAGGTCCTATAGCATTGATAAGTTTCCACCCTCTTTCCTACATACACACATCTCTCCTGCATACACACAACTCTACTACTATCACACACGCAATTTTCCGAAATACACACACAACTCTCCTCCATACACAAACACAGTTCTAACACATATAGCTTTTCTACAGCTTTGAAGTATGCACTCACACCTCTGTTACATACACGCACTGTTTTGCTACATACTTGTACACAGCTTTCTTACATACACCAACAGCTCTCTTATATACTCATGCAGCTCCACACACACAAACACTTATATATATATATATATATGTACACTCATCCATCGTATACATTACCACATCTTGAAATTCCTTCCAGGAATGTGACTGATCACATGACCTGAAAGGTTCAATGGCTAATCAACAACTTTGTTTGATTGGGACCCTATCCATGCCACCTCACATATCAGGAGTGTCGTTCTTCTTTTCATAAAGAGGTCCAAGGGCTAGTCTTGCAGAAGTTTTTTCAGCTACACAGGATGCGCAACATCCGTGCAAGTCCTGGTGACTTTCTCCCCTGCACTGCACCGATCAGATAGATCAGTGTGGGGCAGGAGAAAGGAGAACAGTTCTTTCAGTGATCATGAAGGATGCTGTCAGTGTTTTCCTCCATCAGAATAAGCAGCCTCTAGACTGTAAGAAACGCACACATTTTAACATCATTTTGATTGTCTAAAATTTACTGCAGCTAAAAATTACATTTGATTTACAATGCATTTTGCCAGATATGTTGTCACTTGTCAAAGCTAAGAATTTTACATGCTGGGTTTTTTTATGGCACATTTAGCACTGATAAGTTGTCACACTCTTGCTTAATATGTTAACATTCTGTCTGTAAACTGTATATGCATAGCTACCTTTTTGAAGCAATATTGAGATTTACTTAAGAACGTGGGGCCCAATAAATACCATCAATGGTGCCCAGTCCAAGAGATGGTGGATCCTATAGGTAAACACCACCTCATCATGCACTAAAACTTACTAAAAAAAAAAAAGATGTGAAGTTCACACATATAGAAAATGGACATTTTGTGAATACATATTACACGTATTGTAAAATAGATAGAGCTCATATGTAGAGTTTGTTTGATAAACTTTCCTACTACTTTTTCTAAATTAGAAGCAAATTGGTTGAACATTACTTCTACCTAAAATGGCAGAAAACGCACCTATCTTGGTGATGGACAGGACAGCTAGAGGGGATATGGAGGAGGCTGTTATTTTTTTTTTAATAGGTGTACTTTCACCAATTTGCTGATAATTCATTGAAAGTAGATGATCGGTACAATTGCTGCCAATGCATTTTTTAAAGCTGTATTGTCATGAGTCAAATTTGATCATGTTAGGTTCTTGCATAGGTCCTATAGCATTGATAAGTTTCCACCCTCTTTCCTACATACACACATCTCTCCTGCATACACACAACTCTACTACTATCACACACGCAATTTTCCGAAATACACACACAACTCTCCTCCATACACAAACACAGTTCTAACACATATAGCTTTTCTACAGCTTTGAAGTATGCACTCACACCTCTGTTACATACACGCACTGTTTTGCTACATACTTGTACACAGCTTTCTTACATACACCAACAGCTCTCTTATATACTCATGCAGCTCCACACACACAAACACTTATATATATATATATATATGTACACTCATCCATCGTATACATTACCACATCTTGAAATTCCTTCCAGGAATGTGACTGATCACATGACCTGAAAGGTTCAATGGCTAATCAACAACTTTGTTTGATTGGGACCCTATCCATGCCACCTCACATATCAGGAGTGTCGTTCTTCTTTTCATAAAGAGGTCCAAGGGCTAGTCTTGCAGAAGTTTTTTCAGCTACACAGGATGCGCAACATCCGTGCAAGTCCTGGTGACTTTCTCCCCTGCACTGCACCGATCAGATAGATCAGTGTGGGGCAGGAGAAAGGAGAACAGTTCTTTCAGTGATCATGAAGGATGCTGTCAGTGTTTTCCTCCATCAGAATAAGCAGCCTCTAGACTGTAAGAAACGCACACATTTTAACATCATTTTGATTGTCTAAAATTTACTGCAGCTAAAAATTACATTTGGTTTACAATGCATTTTGCCAGATATGTTGTCACTTGTCAAAGCTAAGAATTTTACATGCTGGGTTTTTTTTATGGCACATTTAGCACTGATAAGTTGTCACACTCTTGCTTAATATGTTAACATTCTGTCTGTAAACTGTATATGCATAGCTACCTTTTTGAAGCAATATTGAGATTTACTTAAGTACGTGGGGCCCAATAAATACCATCAATGGTGCCCAGTCTAAAAGATGGTGGATCCTATAGGTAAACACCACCTCATCATGCACTAAAACTTACTAAAAAAAAAAAAGATGTGAAGTTCACACATATAGAAAATGGACATTTTGTGAATACATATTACACGTATTGTAAAATAGATAGAGCTCATATGTAGAGTTTGTTTGATAAACTTTCCTACTACTTTGTCTAAATTAGAAGCAAATTGGTTGAACATTACTTCTACTTAAAATGGCAGAAAACGCACCTATCTTGGTGATGGACAGGACAGCTAGAGGGGATATGGAGGAGGCTGTTATTTTTTTTTTAATAGGTGTACTTTCACCAATTTGCTGATAATTCATTGAAAGTAGATGATCGGTACAATTGCTGCCAATGCATTTTTTAAAGCTGTATTGTCATGAGTCAAATTTGATCATGTTAGGTTCTTGCATAGGTCCTATAGCATTGATAAGTTTCCACCCTCTTTCCTACATACACACATCTCTCCTGCATACACACAACTCTACTACTATCACACACGCAATTTTCCGAAATACACACACAACTCTCCTCCATACACAAACACAGTTCTAACACATATAGCTTTTCTACAGCTTTGAAGTATGCACTCACACCTCTGTTACATACACGCACTGTTTTGCTACATACTTGTACACAGCTTTCTTACATACACCAACAGCTCTCTTATATACTCATGCAGCTCCACACACACAAACACTTATATATATATATATATATATATATATATATGTACACTCATCCATCGTATACATTACCACATCTTGAAATTCCTTCCAGGAATGTGACTGATCACATGACCTGAAAGGTTCAATGGCTAATCAACAACTTTGTTTGATTGGGACCCTATCCATGCCACCTCACATATCAGGAGTGTCGTTCTTCTTTTCATAAAGAGGTCCAAGGGCTAGTCTTGCAGAAGTTTTTTCAGCTACACAGGATGCGCAACATCCGTGCAAGTCCTGGTGACTTTCTCCCCTGCACTGCACCGATCAGATAGATCAGTGTGGGGCAGGAGAAAGGAGAACAGTTCTTTCAGTGATCATGAAGGATGCTGTCAGTGTTTTCCTCCATCAGAATAAGCAGCCTCTAGACTGTAAGAAACGCACACATTTTAACATCATTTTGATTGTCTAAAATTTACTGCAGCTAAAAATTACATTTGGTTTACAATGCATTTTGCCAGATATGTTGTCACTTGTCAAAGCTAAGAATTTTACATGCTGGGTTTTTTTTATGGCACATTTAGCACTGATAAGTTGTCACACTCTTGCTTAATATGTTAACATTCTGTCTGTAAACTGTATATGCATAGCTACCTTTTTGAAGCAATATTGAGATTTACTTAAGTACGTGGGGCCCAATAAATACCATCAATGGTGCCCAGTCTAAAAGATGGTGGATCCTATAGGTAAACACCACCTCATCATGCACTAAAACTTACTAAAAAAAAAAAAGATGTGAAGTTCACACATATAGAAAATGGACATTTTGTGAATACATATTACACGTATTGTAAAATAGATAGAGCTCATATGTAGAGTTTGTTTGATAAACTTTCCTACTACTTTGTCTAAATTAGAAGCAAATTGGTTGAACATTACTTCTACCTAAAATGGCAGAAAACGCACCTATCTTGGTGATGGACAGGACAGCTAGAGGGGATATGGAGGAGGCTGTTATTTTTTTTTTAATAGGTGTACTTTCACCAATTTGCTGATAATTCATTGAAAGTAGATGATCGGTACAATTGCTGCCAATGCATTTTTTAAAGCTGTATTGTCATGAGTCAAATTTGATCATGTTAGGTTCTTGCATAGGTCCTATAGCATTGATAAGTTTCCACCCTCTTTCCTACATACACACATCTCTCCTGCATACACACAACTCTACTACTATCACACACGCAATTTTCCGAAATACACACACAACTCTCCTCCATACACAAACACAGTTCTAACACATATAGCTTTTCTACAGCTTTGAAGTATGCACTCACACCTCTGTTACATACACGCACTGTTTTGCTACATACTTGTACACAGCTTTCTTACATACACCAACAGCTCTCTTATATACTCATGCAGCTCCACACACACAAACACTTATATATATATATATATATATATATATATGTACACTCATCCATCGTATACATTACCACATCTTGAAATTCCTTCCAGGAATGTGACTGATCACATGACCTGAAAGGTTCAATGGCTAATCAACAACTTTGTTTGATTGGGACCCTATCCATGCCACCTCACATATCAGGAGTGTCGTTCTTCTTTTCATAAAGAGGTCCAAGGGCTAGTCTTGCAGAAGTTTTTTCAGCTACACAGGATGCGCAACATCCGTGCAAGTCCTGGTGACTTTCTCCCCTGCACTGCACCGATCAGATAGATCAGTGTGGGGCAGGAGAAAGGAGAACAGTTCTTTCAGTGATCATGAAGGATGCTGTCAGTGTTTTCCTCCATCAGAATAAGCAGCCTCTAGACTGTAAGAAACGCACACATTTTAACATCATTTTGATTGTCTAAAATTTACTGCAGCTAAAAATTACATTTGATTTACAATGCATTTTGCCAGATATGTTGTCACTTGTCAAAGCTAAGAATTTTACATGCTGGGTTTTTTTATGGCACATTTAGCACTGATAAGTTGTCACACTCTTGCTTAATATGTTAACATTCTGTCTGTAAACTGTATATGCATAGCTACCTTTTTGAAGCAATATTGAGATTTACTTAAGAACGTGGGGCCCAATAAATACCATCAATGGTGCCCAGTCCAAGAGATGGTGGATCCTATAGGTAAACACCACCTCATCATGCACTAAAACTTACTAAAAAAAAAAAAGATGTGAAGTTCACACATATAGAAAATGGACATTTTGTGAATACATATTACACGTATTGTAAAATAGATAGAGCTCATATGTAGAGTTTGTTTGATAAACTTTCCTACTACTTTTTCTAAATTAGAAGCAAATTGGTTGAACATTACTTCTACCTAAAATGGCAGAAAACGCACCTATCTTGGTGATGGACAGGACAGCTAGAGGGGATATGGAGGAGGCTGTTATTTTTTTTTTAATAGGTGTACTTTCACCAATTTGCTGATAATTCATTGAAAGTAGATGATCGGTACAATTGCTGCCAATGCATTTTTTAAAGCTGTATTGTCATGAGTCAAATTTGATCATGTTAGGTTCTTGCATAGGTCCTATAGCATTGATAAGTTTCCACCCTCTTTCCTACATACACACATCTCTCCTGCATACACACAACTCTACTACTATCACACACGCAATTTTCCGAAATACACACACAACTCTCCTCCATACACAAACACAGTTCTAACACATATAGCTTTTCTACAGCTTTGAAGTATGCACTCACACCTCTGTTACATACACGCACTGTTTTGCTACATACTTGTACACAGCTTTCTTACATACACCAACAGCTCTCTTATATACTCATGCAGCTCCACACACACAAACACTTATATATATATATATATATGTACACTCATCCATCGTATACATTACCACATCTTGAAATTCCTTCCAGGAATGTGACTGATCACATGACCTGAAAGGTTCAATGGCTAATCAACAACTTTGTTTGATTGGGACCCTATCCATGCCACCTCACATATCAGGAGTGTCGTTCTTCTTTTCATAAAGAGGTCCAAGGGCTAGTCTTGCAGAAGTTTTTTCAGCTACACAGGATGCGCAACATCCGTGCAAGTCCTGGTGACTTTCTCCCCTGCACTGCACCGATCAGATAGATCAGTGTGGGGCAGGAGAAAGGAGAACAGTTCTTTCAGTGATCATGAAGGATGCTGTCAGTGTTTTCCTCCATCAGAATAAGCAGCCTCTAGACTGTAAGAAACGCACACATTTTAACATCATTTTGATTGTCTAAAATTTACTGCAGCTAAAAATTACATTTGATTTACAATGCATTTTGCCAGATATGTTGTCACTTGTCAAAGCTAAGAATTTTACATGCTGGGTTTTTTTATGGCACATTTAGCACTGATAAGTTGTCACACTCTTGCTTAATATGTTAACATTCTGTCTGTAAACTGTATATGCATAGCTACCTTTTTGAAGCAATATTGAGATTTACTTAAGAACGTGGGGCCCAATAAATACCATCAATGGTGCCCAGTCCAAGAGATGGTGGATCCTATAGGTAAACACCACCTCATCATGCACTAAAACTTACTAAAAAAAAAAAAGATGTGAAGTTCACACATATAGAAAATGGACATTTTGTGAATACATATTACACGTATTGTAAAATAGATAGAGCTCATATGTAGAGTTTGTTTGATAAACTTTCCTACTACTTTTTCTAAATTAGAAGCAAATTGGTTGAACATTACTTCTACCTAAAATGGCAGAAAACGCACCTATCTTGGTGATGGACAGGACAGCTAGAGGGGATATGGAGGAGGCTGTTATTTTTTTTTTAATAGGTGTACTTTCACCAATTTGCTGATAATTCATTGAAAGTAGATGATCGGTACAATTGCTGCCAATGCATTTTTTAAAGCTGTATTGTCATGAGTCAAATTTGATCATGTTAGGTTCTTGCATAGGTCCTATAGCATTGATAAGTTTCCACCCTCTTTCCTACATACACACATCTCTCCTGCATACACACAACTCTACTACTATCACACACGCAATTTTCCGAAATACACACACAACTCTCCTCCATACACAAACACAGTTCTAACACATATAGCTTTTCTACAGCTTTGAAGTATGCACTCACACCTCTGTTACATACACGCACTGTTTTGCTACATACTTGTACACAGCTTTCTTACATACACCAACAGCTCTCTTATATACTCATGCAGCTCCACACACACAAACACTTATATATATATATATATATGTACACTCATCCATCGTATACATTACCACATCTTGAAATTCCTTCCAGGAATGTGACTGATCACATGACCTGAAAGGTTCAATGGCTAATCAACAACTTTGTTTGATTGGGACCCTATCCATGCCACCTCACATATCAGGAGTGTCGTTCTTCTTTTCATAAAGAGGTCCAAGGGCTAGTCTTGCAGAAGTTTTTTCAGCTACACAGGATGCGCAACATCCGTGCAAGTCCTGGTGACTTTCTCCCCTGCACTGCACCGATCAGATAGATCAGTGTGGGGCAGGAGAAAGGAGAACAGTTCTTTCAGTGATCATGAAGGATGCTGTCAGTGTTTTCCTCCATCAGAATAAGCAGCCTCTAGACTGTAAGAAACGCACACATTTTAACATCATTTTGATTGTCTAAAATTTACTGCAGCTAAAAATTACATTTGGTTTACAATGCATTTTGCCAGATATGTTGTCACTTGTCAAAGCTAAGAATTTTACATGCTGGGTTTTTTTTATGGCACATTTAGCACTGATAAGTTGTCACACTCTTGCTTAATATGTTAACATTCTGTCTGTAAACTGTATATGCATAGCTACCTTTTTGAAGCAATATTGAGATTTACTTAAGTACGTGGGGCCCAATAAATACCATCAATGGTGCCCAGTCTAAAAGATGGTGGATCCTATAGGTAAACACCACCTCATCATGCACTAAAACTTACTAAAAAAAAAAAAGATGTGAAGTTCACACATATAGAAAATGGACATTTTGTGAATACATATTACACGTATTGTAAAATAGATAGAGCTCATATGTAGAGTTTGTTTGATAAACTTTCCTACTACTTTGTCTAAATTAGAAGCAAATTGGTTGAACATTACTTCTACTTAAAATGGCAGAAAACGCACCTATCTTGGTGATGGACAGGACAGCTAGAGGGGATATGGAGGAGGCTGTTATTTTTTTTTTAATAGGTGTACTTTCACCAATTTGCTGATAATTCATTGAAAGTAGATGATCGGTACAATTGCTGCCAATGCATTTTTTAAAGCTGTATTGTCATGAGTCAAATTTGATCATGTTAGGTTCTTGCATAGGTCCTATAGCATTGATAAGTTTCCACCCTCTTTCCTACATACACACATCTCTCCTGCATACACACAACTCTACTACTATCACACACGCAATTTTCCGAAATACACACACAACTCTCCTCCATACACAAACACAGTTCTAACACATATAGCTTTTCTACAGCTTTGAAGTATGCACTCACACCTCTGTTACATACACGCACTGTTTTGCTACATACTTGTACACAGCTTTCTTACATACACCAACAGCTCTCTTATATACTCATGCAGCTCCACACACACAAACACTTATATATATATATATATATATATATATATATGTACACTCATCCATCGTATACATTACCACATCTTGAAATTCCTTCCAGGAATGTGACTGATCACATGACCTGAAAGGTTCAATGGCTAATCAACAACTTTGTTTGATTGGGACCCTATCCATGCCACCTCACATATCAGGAGTGTCGTTCTTCTTTTCATAAAGAGGTCCAAGGGCTAGTCTTGCAGAAGTTTTTTCAGCTACACAGGATGCGCAACATCCGTGCAAGTCCTGGTGACTTTCTCCCCTGCACTGCACCGATCAGATAGATCAGTGTGGGGCAGGAGAAAGGAGAACAGTTCTTTCAGTGATCATGAAGGATGCTGTCAGTGTTTTCCTCCATCAGAATAAGCAGCCTCTAGACTGTAAGAAACGCACACATTTTAACATCATTTTGATTGTCTAAAATTTACTGCAGCTAAAAATTACATTTGGTTTACAATGCATTTTGCCAGATATGTTGTCACTTGTCAAAGCTAAGAATTTTACATGCTGGGTTTTTTTTATGGCACATTTAGCACTGATAAGTTGTCACACTCTTGCTTAATATGTTAACATTCTGTCTGTAAACTGTATATGCATAGCTACCTTTTTGAAGCAATATTGAGATTTACTTAAGTACGTGGGGCCCAATAAATACCATCAATGGTGCCCAGTCTAAAAGATGGTGGATCCTATAGGTAAACACCACCTCATCATGCACTAAAACTTACTAAAAAAAAAAAAGATGTGAAGTTCACACATATAGAAAATGGACATTTTGTGAATACATATTACACGTATTGTAAAATAGATAGAGCTCATATGTAGAGTTTGTTTGATAAACTTTCCTACTACTTTGTCTAAATTAGAAGCAAATTGGTTGAACATTACTTCTACCTAAAATGGCAGAAAACGCACCTATCTTGGTGATGGACAGGACAGCTAGAGGGGATATGGAGGAGGCTGTTATTTTTTTTTTAATAGGTGTACTTTCACCAATTTGCTGATAATTCATTGAAAGTAGATGATCGGTACAATTGCTGCCAATGCATTTTTTAAAGCTGTATTGTCATGAGTCAAATTTGATCATGTTAGGTTCTTGCATAGGTCCTATAGCATTGATAAGTTTCCACCCTCTTTCCTACATACACACATCTCTCCTGCATACACACAACTCTACTACTATCACACACGCAATTTTCCGAAATACACACACAACTCTCCTCCATACACAAACACAGTTCTAACACATATAGCTTTTCTACAGCTTTGAAGTATGCACTCACACCTCTGTTACATACACGCACTGTTTTGCTACATACTTGTACACAGCTTTCTTACATACACCAACAGCTCTCTTATATACTCATGCAGCTCCACACACACAAACACTTATATATATATATATATATATATATATATATGTACACTCATCCATCGTATACATTACCACATCTTGAAATTCCTTCCAGGAATGTGACTGATCACATGACCTGAAAGGTTCAATGGCTAATCAACAACTTTGTTTGATTGGGACCCTATCCATGCCACCTCACATATCAGGAGTGTCGTTCTTCTTTTCATAAAGAGGTCCAAGGGCTAGTCTTGCAGAAGTTTTTTCAGCTACACAGGATGCGCAACATCCGTGCAAGTCCTGGTGACTTTCTCCCCTGCACTGCACCGATCAGATAGATCAGTGTGGGGCAGGAGAAAGGAGAACAGTTCTTTCAGTGATCATGAAGGATGCTGTCAGTGTTTTCCTCCATCAGAATAAGCAGCCTCTAGACTGTAAGAAACGCACACATTTTAACATCATTTTGATTGTCTAAAATTTACTGCAGCTAAAAATTACATTTGGTTTACAATGCATTTTGCCAGATATGTTGTCACTTGTCAAAGCTAAGAATTTTACATGCTGGGTTTTTTTATGGCACATTTAGCACTGATAAGTTGTCACACTCTTGCTTAATATGTTAACATTCTGTCTGTAAACTGTATATGCATAGCTACCTTTTTGAAGCAATATTGAGATTTACTTAAGAACGTGGGGCCCAATAAATACCATCAATGGTGCCCAGTCCAAGAGATGGTGGATCCTATAGGTAAACACCACCTCATCATGCACTAAAACTTACTAAAAAAAAAAAAGATGTGAAGTTCACACATATAGAAAATGGACATTTTGTGAATACATATTACACGTATTGTAAAATAGATAGAGCTCATATGTAGAGTTTGTTTGATAAACTTTCCTACTACTTTGTCTAAATTAGAAGCAAATTGGTTGAACATTACTTCTACCTAAAATGGCAGAAAACGCACCTATCTTGGTGATGGACAGGACAGCTAGAGGGGATATGGAGGAGGCTGTTATTTTTTTTTTAATAGGTGTACTTTCACCAATTTGCTGATAATTCATTGAAAGTAGATGATCGGTACAATTGCTGCCAATGCATTTTTTAAAGCTGTATTGTCATGAGTCAAATTTGATCATGTTAGGTTCTTGCATAGGTCCTATAGCATTGATAAGTTTCCACCCTCTTTCCTACATACACACATCTCTCCTGCATACACACAACTCTACTACTATCACACACGCAATTTTCCGAAATACACACACAACTCTCCTCCATACACAAACACAGTTCTAACACATATAGCTTTTCTACAGCTTTGAAGTATGCACTCACACCTCTGTTACATACACGCACTGTTTTGCTACATACTTGTACACAGCTTTCTTACATACACCAACAGCTCTCTTATATACTCATGCAGCTCCACACACACAAACACTTATATATATATATATATATATGTACACTCATCCATCGTATACATTACCACATCTTGAAATTCCTTCCAGGAATGTGACTGATCACATGACCTGAAAGGTTCAATGGCTAATCAACAACTTTGTTTGATTGGGACCCTATCCATGCCACCTCACATATCAGGAGTGTCGTTCTTCTTTTCATAAAGAGGTCCAAGGGCTAGTCTTGCAGAAGTTTTTTCAGCTACACAGGATGCGCAACATCCGTGCAAGTCCTGGTGACTTTCTCCCCTGCACTGCACCGATCAGATAGATCAGTGTGGGGCAGGAGAAAGGAGAACAGTTCTTTCAGTGATCATGAAGGATGCTGTCAGTGTTTTCCTCCATCAGAATAAGCAGCCTCTAGACTGTAAGAAACGCACACATTTTAACATCATTTTGATTGTCTAAAATTTACTGCAGCTAAAAATTACATTTGGTTTACAATGCATTTTGCCAGATATGTTGTCACTTGTCAAAGCTAAGAATTTTACATGCTGGGTTTTTTTTATGGCACATTTAGCACTGATAAGTTGTCACACTCTTGCTTAATATGTTAACATTCTGTCTGTAAACTGTATATGCATAGCTACCTTTTTGAAGCAATATTGAGATTTACTTAAGTACGTGGGGCCCAATAAATACCATCAATGGTGCCCAGTCTAAAAGATGGTGGATCCTATAGGTAAACACCACCTCATCATGCACTAAAACTTACTAAAAAAAAAAAAGATGTGAAGTTCACACATATAGAAAATGGACATTTTGTGAATACATATTACACGTATTGTAAAATAGATAGAGCTCATATGTAGAGTTTGTTTGATAAACTTTCCTACTACTTTGTCTAAATTAGAAGCAAATTGGTTGAACATTACTTCTACTTAAAATGGCAGAAAACGCACCTATCTTGGTGATGGACAGGACAGCTAGAGGGGATATGGAGGAGGCTGTTATTTTTTTTTTAATAGGTGTACTTTCACCAATTTGCTGATAATTCATTGAAAGTAGATGATCGGTACAATTGCTGCCAATGCATTTTTTAAAGCTGTATTGTCATGAGTCAAATTTGATCATGTTAGGTTCTTGCATAGGTCCTATAGCATTGATAAGTTTCCACCCTCTTTCCTACATACACACATCTCTCCTGCATACACACAACTCTACTACTATCACACACGCAATTTTCCGAAATACACACACAACTCTCCTCCATACACAAACACAGTTCTAACACATATAGCTTTTCTACAGCTTTGAAGTATGCACTCACACCTCTGTTACATACACGCACTGTTTTGCTACATACTTGTACACAGCTTTCTTACATACACCAACAGCTCTCTTATATACTCATGCAGCTCCACACACACAAACACTTATATATATATATATATATATATATATATATATGTACACTCATCCATCGTATACATTACCACATCTTGAAATTCCTTCCAGGAATGTGACTGATCACATGACCTGAAAGGTTCAATGGCTAATCAACAACTTTGTTTGATTGGGACCCTATCCATGCCACCTCACATATCAGGAGTGTCGTTCTTCTTTTCATAAAGAGGTCCAAGGGCTAGTCTTGCAGAAGTTTTTTCAGCTACACAGGATGCGCAACATCCGTGCAAGTCCTGGTGACTTTCTCCCCTGCACTGCACCGATCAGATAGATCAGTGTGGGGCAGGAGAAAGGAGAACAGTTCTTTCAGTGATCATGAAGGATGCTGTCAGTGTTTTCCTCCATCAGAATAAGCAGCCTCTAGACTGTAAGAAACGCACACATTTTAACATCATTTTGATTGTCTAAAATTTACTGCAGCTAAAAATTACATTTGGTTTACAATGCATTTTGCCAGATATGTTGTCACTTGTCAAAGCTAAGAATTTTACATGCTGGGTTTTTTTATGGCACATTTAGCACTGATAAGTTGTCACACTCTTGCTTAATATGTTAACATTCTGTCTGTAAACTGTATATGCATAGCTACCTTTTTGAAGCAATATTGAGATTTACTTAAGAACGTGGGGCCCAATAAATACCATCAATGGTGCCCAGTCCAAGAGATGGTGGATCCTATAGGTAAACACCACCTCATCATGCACTAAAACTTACTAAAAAAAAAAAAGATGTGAAGTTCACACATATAGAAAATGGACATTTTGTGAATACATATTACACGTATTGTAAAATAGATAGAGCTCATATGTAGAGTTTGTTTGATAAACTTTCCTACTACTTTGTCTAAATTAGAAGCAAATTGGTTGAACATTACTTCTACCTAAAATGGCAGAAAACGCACCTATCTTGGTGATGGACAGGACAGCTAGAGGGGATATGGAGGAGGCTGTTATTTTTTTTTTAATAGGTGTACTTTCACCAATTTGCTGATAATTCATTGAAAGTAGATGATCGGTACAATTGCTGCCAATGCATTTTTTAAAGCTGTATTGTCATGAGTCAAATTTGATCATGTTAGGTTCTTGCATAGGTCCTATAGCATTGATAAGTTTCCACCCTCTTTCCTACATACACACATCTCTCCTGCATACACACAACTCTACTACTATCACACACGCAATTTTCCGAAATACACACACAACTCTCCTCCATACACAAACACAGTTCTAACACATATAGCTTTTCTACAGCTTTGAAGTATGCACTCACACCTCTGTTACATACACGCACTGTTTTGCTACATACTTGTACACAGCTTTCTTACATACACCAACAGCTCTCTTATATACTCATGCAGCTCCACACACACAAACACTTATATATATATATATATATATGTACACTCATCCATCGTATACATTACCACATCTTGAAATTCCTTCCAGGAATGTGACTGATCACATGACCTGAAAGGTTCAATGGCTAATCAACAACTTTGTTTGATTGGGACCCTATCCATGCCACCTCACATATCAGGAGTGTCGTTCTTCTTTTCATAAAGAGGTCCAAGGGCTAGTCTTGCAGAAGTTTTTTCAGCTACACAGGATGCGCAACATCCGTGCAAGTCCTGGTGACTTTCTCCCCTGCACTGCACCGATCAGATAGATCAGTGTGGGGCAGGAGAAAGGAGAACAGTTCTTTCAGTGATCATGAAGGATGCTGTCAGTGTTTTCCTCCATCAGAATAAGCAGCCTCTAGACTGTAAGAAACGCACACATTTTAACATCATTTTGATTGTCTAAAATTTACTGCAGCTAAAAATTACATTTGGTTTACAATGCATTTTGCCAGATATGTTGTCACTTGTCAAAGCTAAGAATTTTACATGCTGGGTTTTTTTATGGCACATTTAGCACTGATAAGTTGTCACACTCTTGCTTAATATGTTAACATTCTGTCTGTAAACTGTATATGCATAGCTACCTTTTTGAAGCAATATTGAGATTTACTTAAGAACGTGGGGCCCAATAAATACCATCAATGGTGCCCAGTCCAAGAGATGGTGGATCCTATAGGTAAACACCACCTCATCATGCACTAAAACTTACTAAAAAAAAAAAAGATGTGAAGTTCACACATATAGAAAATGGACATTTTGTGAATACATATTACACGTATTGTAAAATAGATAGAGCTCATATGTAGAGTTTGTTTGATAAACTTTCCTACTACTTTGTCTAAATTAGAAGCAAATTGGTTGAACATTACTTCTACCTAAAATGGCAGAAAACGCACCTATCTTGGTGATGGACAGGACAGCTAGAGGGGATATGGAGGAGGCTGTTATTTTTTTTTTAATAGGTGTACTTTCACCAATTTGCTGATAATTCATTGAAAGTAGATGATCGGTACAATTGCTGCCAATGCATTTTTTAAAGCTGTATTGTCATGAGTCAAATTTGATCATGTTAGGTTCTTGCATAGGTCCTATAGCATTGATAAGTTTCCACCCTCTTTCCTACATACACACATCTCTCCTGCATACACACAACTCTACTACTATCACACACGCAATTTTCCGAAATACACACACAACTCTCCTCCATACACAAACACAGTTCTAACACATATAGCTTTTCTACAGCTTTGAAGTATGCACTCACACCTCTGTTACATACACGCACTGTTTTGCTACATACTTGTACACAGCTTTCTTACATACACCAACAGCTCTCTTATATACTCATGCAGCTCCACACACACAAACACTTATATATATATATATATATGTACACTCATCCATCGTATACATTACCACATCTTGAAATTCCTTCCAGGAATGTGACTGATCACATGACCTGAAAGGTTCAATGGCTAATCAACAACTTTGTTTGATTGGGACCCTATCCATGCCACCTCACATATCAGGAGTGTCGTTCTTCTTTTCATAAAGAGGTCCAAGGGCTAGTCTTGCAGAAGTTTTTTCAGCTACACAGGATGCGCAACATCCGTGCAAGTCCTGGTGACTTTCTCCCCTGCACTGCACCGATCAGATAGATCAGTGTGGGGCAGGAGAAAGGAGAACAGTTCTTTCAGTGATCATGAAGGATGCTGTCAGTGTTTTCCTCCATCAGAATAAGCAGCCTCTAGACTGTAAGAAACGCACACATTTTAACATCATTTTGATTGTCTAAAATTTACTGCAGCTAAAAATTACATTTGGTTTACAATGCATTTTGCCAGATATGTTGTCACTTGTCAAAGCTAAGAATTTTACATGCTGGGTTTTTTTATGGCACATTTAGCACTGATAAGTTGTCACACTCTTGCTTAATATGTTAACATTCTGTCTGTAAACTGTATATGCATAGCTACCTTTTTGAAGCAATATTGAGATTTACTTAAGAACGTGGGGCCCAATAAATACCATCAATGGTGCCCAGTCCAAGAGATGGTGGATCCTATAGGTAAACACCACCTCATCATGCACTAAAACTTACTAAAAAAAAAAAAGATGTGAAGTTCACACATATAGAAAATGGACATTTTGTGAATACATATTACACGTATTGTAAAATAGATAGAGCTCATATGTAGAGTTTGTTTGATAAACTTTCCTACTACTTTGTCTAAATTAGAAGCAAATTGGTTGAACATTACTTCTACCTAAAATGGCAGAAAACGCACCTATCTTGGTGATGGACAGGACAGCTAGAGGGGATATGGAGGAGGCTGTTATTTTTTTTTTAATAGGTGTACTTTCACCAATTTGCTGATAATTCATTGAAAGTAGATGATCGGTACAATTGCTGCCAATGCATTTTTTAAAGCTGTATTGTCATGAGTCAAATTTGATCATGTTAGGTTCTTGCATAGGTCCTATAGCATTGATAAGTTTCCACCCTCTTTCCTACATACACACATCTCTCCTGCATACACACAACTCTACTACTATCACACACGCAATTTTCCGAAATACACACACAACTCTCCTCCATACACAAACACAGTTCTAACACATATAGCTTTTCTACAGCTTTGAAGTATGCACTCACACCTCTGTTACATACACGCACTGTTTTGCTACATACTTGTACACAGCTTTCTTACATACACCAACAGCTCTCTTATATACTCATGCAGCTCCACACACACAAACACTTATATATATATATATATATGTACACTCATCCATCGTATACATTACCACATCTTGAAATTCCTTCCAGGAATGTGACTGATCACATGACCTGAAAGGTTCAATGGCTAATCAACAACTTTGTTTGATTGGGACCCTATCCATGCCACCTCACATATCAGGAGTGTCGTTCTTCTTTTCATAAAGAGGTCCAAGGGCTAGTCTTGCAGAAGTTTTTTCAGCTACACAGGATGCGCAACATCCGTGCAAGTCCTGGTGACTTTCTCCCCTGCACTGCACCGATCAGATAGATCAGTGTGGGGCAGGAGAAAGGAGAACAGTTCTTTCAGTGATCATGAAGGATGCTGTCAGTGTTTTCCTCCATCAGAATAAGCAGCCTCTAGACTGTAAGAAACGCACACATTTTAACATCATTTTGATTGTCTAAAATTTACTGCAGCTAAAAATTACATTTGGTTTACAATGCATTTTGCCAGATATGTTGTCACTTGTCAAAGCTAAGAATTTTACATGCTGGGTTTTTTTTATGGCACATTTAGCACTGATAAGTTGTCACACTCTTGCTTAATATGTTAACATTCTGTCTGTAAACTGTATATGCATAGCTACCTTTTTGAAGCAATATTGAGATTTACTTAAGTACGTGGGGCCCAATAAATACCATCAATGGTGCCCAGTCTAAAAGATGGTGGATCCTATAGGTAAACACCACCTCATCATGCACTAAAACTTACTAAAAAAAAAAAAGATGTGAAGTTCACACATATAGAAAATGGACATTTTGTGAATACATATTACACGTATTGTAAAATAGATAGAGCTCATATGTAGAGTTTGTTTGATAAACTTTCCTACTACTTTGTCTAAATTAGAAGCAAATTGGTTGAACATTACTTCTACTTAAAATGGCAGAAAACGCACCTATCTTGGTGATGGACAGGACAGCTAGAGGGGATATGGAGGAGGCTGTTATTTTTTTTTTAATAGGTGTACTTTCACCAATTTGCTGATAATTCATTGAAAGTAGATGATCGGTACAATTGCTGCCAATGCATTTTTTAAAGCTGTATTGTCATGAGTCAAATTTGATCATGTTAGGTTCTTGCATAGGTCCTATAGCATTGATAAGTTTCCACCCTCTTTCCTACATACACACATCTCTCCTGCATACACACAACTCTACTACTATCACACACGCAATTTTCCGAAATACACACACAACTCTCCTCCATACACAAACACAGTTCTAACACATATAGCTTTTCTACAGCTTTGAAGTATGCACTCACACCTCTGTTACATACACGCACTGTTTTGCTACATACTTGTACACAGCTTTCTTACATACACCAACAGCTCTCTTATATACTCATGCAGCTCCACACACACAAACACTTATATATATATATATATATATATATATATGTACACTCATCCATCGTATACATTACCACATCTTGAAATTCCTTCCAGGAATGTGACTGATCACATGACCTGAAAGGTTCAATGGCTAATCAACAACTTTGTTTGATTGGGACCCTATCCATGCCACCTCACATATCAGGAGTGTCGTTCTTCTTTTCATAAAGAGGTCCAAGGGCTAGTCTTGCAGAAGTTTTTTCAGCTACACAGGATGTGCAACATCCGTGCAAGTCCTGGTGACTTTCTCCCCTGCACTGCACCGATCAGATAGATCAGTGTGGGGCAGGAGAAAGGAGAACAGTTCTTTCAGTGATCATGAAGGATGCTGTCAGTGTTTTCCTCCATCAGAATAAGCAGCCTCTAGACTGTAAGAAACGCACACATTTTAACATCATTTTGATTGTCTAAAATTTACTGCAGCTAAAAATTACATTTGGTTTACAATGCATTTTGCCAGATATGTTGTCACTTGTCAAAGCTAAGAATTTTACATGCTGGGTTTTTTTATGGCACATTTAGCACTGATAAGTTGTCACACTCTTGCTTAATATGTTAACATTCTGTCTGTAAACTGTATATGCATAGCTACCTTTTTGAAGCAATATTGAGATTTACTTAAGAACGTGGGGCCCAATAAATACCATCAATGGTGCCCAGTCCAAGAGATGGTGGATCCTATAGGTAAACACCACCTCATCATGCACTAAAACTTACTAAAAAAAAAAAAGATGTGAAGTTCACACATATAGAAAATGGACATTTTGTGAATACATATTACACGTATTGTAAAATAGATAGAGCTCATATGTAGAGTTTGTTTGATAAACTTTCCTACTACTTTGTCTAAATTAGAAGCAAATTGGTTGAACATTACTTCTACCTAAAATGGCAGAAAACGCACCTATCTTGGTGATGGACAGGACAGCTAGAGGGGATATGGAGGAGGCTGTTATTTTTTTTTTAATAGGTGTACTTTCACCAATTTGCTGATAATTCATTGAAAGTAGATGATCGGTACAATTGCTGCCAATGCATTTTTTAAAGCTGTATTGTCATGAGTCAAATTTGATCATGTTAGGTTCTTGCATAGGTCCTATAGCATTGATAAGTTTCCACCCTCTTTCCTACATACACACATCTCTCCTGCATACACACAACTCTACTACTATCACACACGCAATTTTCCGAAATACACACACAACTCTCCTCCATACACAAACACAGTTCTAACACATATAGCTTTTCTACAGCTTTGAAGTATGCACTCACACCTCTGTTACATACACGCACTGTTTTGCTACATACTTGTACACAGCTTTCTTACATACACCAACAGCTCTCTTATATACTCATGCAGCTCCACACACACAAACACTTATATATATATATATATATGTACACTCATCCATCGTATACATTACCACATCTTGAAATTCCTTCCAGGAATGTGACTGATCACATGACCTGAAAGGTTCAATGGCTAATCAACAACTTTGTTTGATTGGGACCCTATCCATGCCACCTCACATATCAGGAGTGTCGTTCTTCTTTTCATAAAGAGGTCCAAGGGCTAGTCTTGCAGAAGTTTTTTCAGCTACACAGGATGCGCAACATCCGTGCAAGTCCTGGTGACTTTCTCCCCTGCACTGCACCGATCAGATAGATCAGTGTGGGGCAGGAGAAAGGAGAACAGTTCTTTCAGTGATCATGAAGGATGCTGTCAGTGTTTTCCTCCATCAGAATAAGCAGCCTCTAGACTGTAAGAAACGCACACATTTTAACATCATTTTGATTGTCTAAAATTTACTGCAGCTAAAAATTACATTTGGTTTACAATGCATTTTGCCAGATATGTTGTCACTTGTCAAAGCTAAGAATTTTACATGCTGGGTTTTTTTATGGCACATTTAGCACTGATAAGTTGTCACACTCTTGCTTAATATGTTAACATTCTGTCTGTAAACTGTATATGCATAGCTACCTTTTTGAAGCAATATTGAGATTTACTTAAGAACGTGGGGCCCAATAAATACCATCAATGGTGCCCAGTCCAAGAGATGGTGGATCCTATAGGTAAACACCACCTCATCATGCACTAAAACTTACTAAAAAAAAAAAAGATGTGAAGTTCACACATATAGAAAATGGACATTTTGTGAATACATATTACACGTATTGTAAAATAGATAGAGCTCATATGTAGAGTTTGTTTGATAAACTTTCCTACTACTTTGTCTAAATTAGAAGCAAATTGGTTGAACATTACTTCTACCTAAAATGGCAGAAAACGCACCTATCTTGGTGATGGACAGGACAGCTAGAGGGGATATGGAGGAGGCTGTTATTTTTTTTTTAATAGGTGTACTTTCACCAATTTGCTGATAATTCATTGAAAGTAGATGATCGGTACAATTGCTGCCAATGCATTTTTTAAAGCTGTATTGTCATGAGTCAAATTTGATCATGTTAGGTTCTTGCATAGGTCCTATAGCATTGATAAGTTTCCACCCTCTTTCCTACATACACACATCTCTCCTGCATACACACAACTCTACTACTATCACACACGCAATTTTCCGAAATACACACACAACTCTCCTCCATACACAAACACAGTTCTAACACATATAGCTTTTCTACAGCTTTGAAGTATGCACTCACACCTCTGTTACATACACGCACTGTTTTGCTACATACTTGTACACAGCTTTCTTACATACACCAACAGCTCTCTTATATACTCATGCAGCTCCACACACACAAACACTTATATATATATATATATATGTACACTCATCCATCGTATACATTACCACATCTTGAAATTCCTTCCAGGAATGTGACTGATCACATGACCTGAAAGGTTCAATGGCTAATCAACAACTTTGTTTGATTGGGACCCTATCCATGCCACCTCACATATCAGGAGTGTCGTTCTTCTTTTCATAAAGAGGTCCAAGGGCTAGTCTTGCAGAAGTTTTTTCAGCTACACAGGATGCGCAACATCCGTGCAAGTCCTGGTGACTTTCTCCCCTGCACTGCACCGATCAGATAGATCAGTGTGGGGCAGGAGAAAGGAGAACAGTTCTTTCAGTGATCATGAAGGATGCTGTCAGTGTTTTCCTCCATCAGAATAAGCAGCCTCTAGACTGTAAGAAACGCACACATTTTAACATCATTTTGATTGTCTAAAATTTACTGCAGCTAAAAATTACATTTGGTTTACAATGCATTTTGCCAGATATGTTGTCACTTGTCAAAGCTAAGAATTTTACATGCTGGGTTTTTTTATGGCACATTTAGCACTGATAAGTTGTCACACTCTTGCTTAATATGTTAACATTCTGTCTGTAAACTGTATATGCATAGCTACCTTTTTGAAGCAATATTGAGATTTACTTAAGAACGTGGGGCCCAATAAATACCATCAATGGTGCCCAGTCCAAGAGATGGTGGATCCTATAGGTAAACACCACCTCATCATGCACTAAAACTTACTAAAAAAAAAAAAGATGTGAAGTTCACACATATAGAAAATGGACATTTTGTGAATACATATTACACGTATTGTAAAATAGATAGAGCTCATATGTAGAGTTTGTTTGATAAACTTTCCTACTACTTTGTCTAAATTAGAAGCAAATTGGTTGAACATTACTTCTACCTAAAATGGCAGAAAACGCACCTATCTTGGTGATGGACAGGACAGCTAGAGGGGATATGGAGGAGGCTGTTATTTTTTTTTTAATAGGTGTACTATCACCAATTTGCTGATAATTCATTGAAAGTAGATGATCGGTACAATTGCTGCCAATGCATTTTTTAAAGCTGTATTGTCATGAGTCAAATTTGATCATGCTAGGTTCTTGCATAGGTCCTATAGCATTGATAAGTTTCCACCCTCTTTCCTACATACACACATCTCTCCTGCATACACACAACTCTACTACTATCACACATGCAATTTTCCGAAATACACACACAACTCTCCTCCATACACAAACACAGTTCTAACACATATAGCTTTTCTACAGCTTTGAAGTATGCACTCACACCTCTGTTACATACACGCACTGTTTTGCTACATACTTGTACACAGCTTTCTTACATACACCAACAGCTCTCTTATATACTCATGCAGCTCCACACACACAAACACTTATATATATATATATATATATATATATATATATATATGTACACTCATCCATCGTATACATTACCACATCTTGAAATTCCTTCCAGGAATGTGACTGATCACATGACCTGAAAGGTTCAATGGCTAATCAACAACTTTGTTTGATTGGGACCCTATCCATGCCACCTCACATATCAGGAGTGTCGTTCTTCTTTTCATAAAGAGGTCCAAGGGCTAGTCTTGCAGAAGTTTTTTCAGCTACACAGGATGCGCAACATCCGTGCAAGTCCTGGTGACTTTCTCCCCTGCACTGCACCGATCAGATAGATCAGTGTGGGGCAGGAGAAAGGAGAACAGTTCTTTCAGTGATCATGAAGGATGCTGTCAGTGTTTTCCTCCATCAGAATAAGCAGCCTCTAGACTGTAAGAAACACACACATTTTAACATCATTTTGATTGTCTAAAATTTACTGCAGCTAAAAATTACATTTGGTTTACAATGCATTTTGCCAGATATGTTGTCACTTGTCAAAGCTAAGAATTTTACATGCTGGGTTTTTTTTATGGCACATTTAGCACTGATAAGTTGTCACACTCTTGCTTAATATGTTAACATTCTGTCTGTAAACTGTATATGCATAGCTACCTTTTTGAAGCAATATTGAGATTTACTTAAGAACGTGGGGCCCAATAAATACCATCAATGGTGCCCAGTCTAAGAGATGGTGGATCCTATAGGTAAACACCACCTCATCATGCACTAAAACTTACTAAAAAAAAAAAAGATGTGAAGTTCACACATATAGAAAATGGACATTTTGTGAATACATATTACACGTATTGTAAAATAGATAGAGCTCATATGTAGAGTTTGTTTGATAAACTTTCCTACTACTTTGTCTAAATTAGAAGCAAATTGGTTGAACATTACTTCTACCTAAAATGGCAGAAAACGCACCTATCTTGGTGATGGACAGGACAGCTAGAGGGGATATGGAGGAGGCTGTTATTTTTTTTTTAATAGGTGTACTTTCACCAATTTGCTGATAATTCATTGAAAGTAGATGATCGGTACAATTGCTGCCAATGCATTTTTTAAAGCTGTATTGTCATGAGTCAAATTTGATCATGTTAGGTTCTTGCATAGGTCCTATAGCATTGATAAGTTTCCACCCTCTTTCCTACATACACACATCTCTCCTGCATACACACAACTCTACTACTATCACACACGCAATTTTCCGAAATACACACACAACTCTCCTCCATACACAAACACAGTTCTAACACATATAGCTTTTCTACAGCTTTGAAGTATGCACTCACACCTCTGTTACATACACGCACTGTTTTGCTACATACTTGTACACAGCTTTCTTACATACACCAACAGCTCTCTTATATACTCATGCAGCTCCACACACACAAACACTTATATATATATATATATATGTACACTCATCCATCGTATACATTACCACATCTTGAAATTCCTTCCAGGAATGTGACTGATCACATGACCTGAAAGGTTCAATGGCTAATCAACAACTTTGTTTGATTGGGACCCTATCCATGCCACCTCACATATCAGGAGTGTCGTTCTTCTTTTCATAAAGAGGTCCAAGGGCTAGTCTTGCAGAAGTTTTTTCAGCTACACAGGATGCGCAACATCCGTGCAAGTCCTGGTGACTTTCTCCCCTGCACTGCACCGATCAGATAGATCAGTGTGGGGCAGGAGAAAGGAGAACAGTTCTTTCAGTGATCATGAAGGATGCTGTCAGTGTTTTCCTCCATCAGAATAAGCAGCCTCTAGACTGTAAGAAACACACACATTTTAACATCATTTTGATTGTCTAAAATTTACTGCAGCTAAAAATTACATTTGGTTTACAATGCATTTTGCCAGATATGTTGTCACTTGTCAAAGCTAAGAATTTTACATGCTGGGTTTTTTTTATGGCACATTTAGCACTGATAAGTTGTCACACTCTTGCTTAATATGTTAACATTCTGTCTGTAAACTGTATATGCATAGCTACCTTTTTGAAGCAATATTGAGATTTACTTAAGAACGTGGGGCCCAATAAATACCATCAATGGTGCCCAGTCTAAGAGATGGTGGATCCTATAGGTAAACACCACCTCATCATGCACTAAAACTTACTAAAAAAAAAAAAGATGTGAAGTTCACACATATAGAAAATGGACATTTTGTGAATACATATTACACGTATTGTAAAATAGATAGAGCTCATATGTAGAGTTTGTTTGATAAACTTTCCTACTACTTTGTCTAAATTAGAAGCAAATTGGTTGAACATTACTTCTACCTAAAATGGCAGAAAACGCACCTATCTTGGTGATGGACAGGACAGCTAGAGGGGATATGGAGGAGGCTGTTATTTTTTTTTTAATAGGTGTACTTTCACCAATTTGCTGATAATTCATTGAAAGTAGATGATCGGTACAATTGCTGCCAATGCATTTTTTAAAGCTGTATTGTCATGAGTCAAATTTGATCATGTTAGGTTCTTGCATAGGTCCTATAGCATTGATAAGTTTCCACCCTCTTTCCTACATACACACATCTCTCCTGCATACACACAACTCTACTACTATCACACACGCAATTTTCCGAAATACACACACAACTCTCCTCCATACACAAACACAGTTCTAACACATATAGCTTTTCTACAGCTTTGAAGTATGCACTCACACCTCTGTTACATACACGCACTGTTTTGCTACATACTTGTACACAGCTTTCTTACATACACCAACAGCTCTCTTATATACTCATGCAGCTCCACACACACAAACACTTATATATATATATATATATGTACACTCATCCATCGTATACATTACCACATCTTGAAATTCCTTCCAGGAATGTGACTGATCACATGACCTGAAAGGTTCAATGGCTAATCAACAACTTTGTTTGATTGGGACCCTATCCATGCCACCTCACATATCAGGAGTGTCGTTCTTCTTTTCATAAAGAGGTCCAAGGGCTAGTCTTGCAGAAGTTTTTTCAGCTACACAGGATGCGCAACATCCGTGCAAGTCCTGGTGACTTTCTCCCCTGCACTGCACCGATCAGATAGATCAGTGTGGGGCAGGAGAAAGGAGAACAGTTCTTTCAGTGATCATGAAGGATGCTGTCAGTGTTTTCCTCCATCAGAATAAGCAGCCTCTAGACTGTAAGAAACGCACACATTTTAACATCATTTTGATTGTCTAAAATTTACTGCAGCTAAAAATTACATTTGGTTTACAATGCATTTTGCCAGATATGTTGTCACTTGTCAAAGCTAAGAATTTTACATGCTGGGTTTTTTTATGGCACATTTAGCACTGATAAGTTGTCACACTCTTGCTTAATATGTTAACATTCTGTCTGTAAACTGTATATGCATAGCTACCTTTTTGAAGCAATATTGAGATTTACTTAAGAACGTGGGGCCCAATAAATACCATCAATGGTGCCCAGTCCAAGAGATGGTGGATCCTATAGGTAAACACCACCTCATCATGCACTAAAACTTACTAAAAAAAAAAAAGATGTGAAGTTCACACATATAGAAAATGGACATTTTGTGAATACATATTACACGTATTGTAAAATAGATAGAGCTCATATGTAGAGTTTGTTTGATAAACTTTCCTACTACTTTGTCTAAATTAGAAGCAAATTGGTTGAACATTACTTCTACCTAAAATGGCAGAAAACGCACCTATCTTGGTGATGGACAGGACAGCTAGAGGGGATATGGAGGAGGCTGTTATTTTTTTTTTAATAGGTGTACTATCACCAATTTGCTGATAATTCATTGAAAGTAGATGATCGGTACAATTGCTGCCAATGCATTTTTTAAAGCTGTATTGTCATGAGTCAAATTTGATCATGCTAGGTTCTTGCATAGGTCCTATAGCATTGATAAGTTTCCACCCTCTTTCCTACATACACACATCTCTCCTGCATACACACAACTCTACTACTATCACACACGCAATTTTCCGAAATACACACACAACTCTCCTCCATACACAAACACAGTTCTAACACATATAGCTTTTCTACAGCTTTGAAGTATGCACTCACACCTCTGTTACATACACGCACTGTTTTGCTACATACTTGTACACAGCTTTCTTACATACACCAACAGCTCTCTTATATACTCATGCAGCTCCACACACACAAACACTTATATATATATATATATATATATATATGTACACTCATCCATCGTATACATTACCACATCTTGAAATTCCTTCCAGGAATGTGACTGATCACATGACCTGAAAGGTTCAATGGCTAATCAACAACTTTGTTTGATTGGGACCCTATCCATGCCACCTCACATATCAGGAGTGTCGTTCTTCTTTTCATAAAGAGGTCCAAGGGCTAGTCTTGCAGAAGTTTTTTCAGCTACACAGGATGCGCAACATCCGTGCAAGTCCTGGTGACTTTCTCCCCTGCACTGCACCGATCAGATAGATCAGTGTGGGGCAGGAGAAAGGAGAACAGTTCTTTCAGTGATCATGAAGGATGCTGTCAGTGTTTTCCTCCATCAGAATAAGCAGCCTCTAGACTGTAAGAAACGCACACATTTTAACATCATTTTGATTGTCTAAAATTTACTGCAGCTAAAAATTACATTTGGTTTACAATGCATTTTGCCAGATATGTTGTCACTTGTCAAAGCTAAGAATTTTACATGCTGGGTTTTTTTATGGCACATTTAGCACTGATAAGTTGTCACACTCTTGCTTAATATGTTAACATTCTGTCTGTAAACTGTATATGCATAGCTACCTTTTTGAAGCAATATTGAGATTTACTTAAGAACGTGGGGCCCAATAAATACCATCAATGGTGCCCAGTCCAAGAGATGGTGGATCCTATAGGTAAACACCACCTCATCATGCACTAAAACTTACTAAAAAAAAAAAAGATGTGAAGTTCACACATATAGAAAATGGACATTTTGTGAATACATATTACACGTATTGTAAAATAGATAGAGCTCATATGTAGAGTTTGTTTGATAAACTTTCCTACTACTTTGTCTAAATTAGAAGCAAATTGGTTGAACATTACTTCTACCTAAAATGGCAGAAAACGCACCTATCTTGGTGATGGACAGGACAGCTAGAGGGGATATGGAGGAGGCTGTTATTTTTTTTTTAATAGGTGTACTATCACCAATTTGCTGATAATTCATTGAAAGTAGATGATCGGTACAATTGCTGCCAATGCATTTTTTAAAGCTGTATTGTCATGAGTCAAATTCGATCATGCTAGGTTCTTGCATAGGTCCTATAGCATTGATAAGTTTCCACCCTCTTTCCTACATACACACATCTCTCCTGCATACACACAACTCTACTACTATCACACACGCAATTTTCCGAAATACACACACAACTCTCCTCCATACACAAACACAGTTCTAACACATATAGCTTTTCTACAGCTTTGAAGTATGCACTCACACCTCTGTTACATACACGCACTGTTTTGCTACATACTTGTACACAGCTTTCTTACATACACCAACAGCTCTCTTATATACTCATGCAGCTCCACACACACAAACACTTATATATATATATATATATGTACACTCATCCATCGTATACATTACCACATCTTGAAATTCCTTCCAGGAATGTGACTGATCACATGACCTGAAAGGTTCAATGGCTAATCAACAACTTTGTTTGATTGGGACCCTATCCATGCCACCTCACATATCAGGAGTGTCGTTCTTCTTTTCATAAAGAGGTCCAAGGGCTAGTCTTGCAGAAGTTTTTTCAGCTACACAGGATGCGCAACATCCGTGCAAGTCCTGGTGACTTTCTCCCCTGCACTGCACCGATCAGATAGATCAGTGTGGGGCAGGAGAAAGGAGAACAGTTCTTTCAGTGATCATGAAGGATGCTGTCAGTGTTTTCCTCCATCAGAATAAGCAGCCTCTAGACTGTAAGAAACACACACATTTTAACATCATTTTGATTGTCTAAAATTTACTGCAGCTAAAAATTACATTTGGTTTACAATGCATTTTGCCAGATATGTTGTCACTTGTCAAAGCTAAGAATTTTACATGCTGGGTTTTTTTTATGGCACATTTAGCACTGATAAGTTGTCACACTCTTGCTTAATATGTTAACATTCTGTCTGTAAACTGTATATGCATAGCTACCTTTTTGAAGCAATATTGAGATTTACTTAAGAACGTGGGGCCCAATAAATACCATCAATGGTGCCCAGTCTAAGAGATGGTGGATCCTATAGGTAAACACCACCTCATCATGCACTAAAACTTACTAAAAAAAAAAAAGATGTGAAGTTCACACATATAGAAAATGGACATTTTGTGAATACATATTACACGTATTGTAAAATAGATAGAGCTCATATGTAGAGTTTGTTTGATAAACTTTCCTACTACTTTGTCTAAATTAGAAGCAAATTGGTTGAACATTACTTCTACCTAAAATGGCAGAAAACGCACCTATCTTGGTGATGGACAGGACAGCTAGAGGGGATATGGAGGAGGCTGTTATTTTTTTTTTAATAGGTGTACTTTCACCAATTTGCTGATAATTCATTGAAAGTAGATGATCGGTACAATTGCTGCCAATGCATTTTTTAAAGCTGTATTGTCATGAGTCAAATTTGATCATGTTAGGTTCTTGCATAGGTCCTATAGCATTGATAAGTTTCCACCCTCTTTCCTACATACACACATCTCTCCTGCATACACACAACTCTACTACTATCACACACGCAATTTTCCGAAATACACACACAACTCTCCTCCATACACAAACACAGTTCTAACACATATAGCTTTTCTACAGCTTTGAAGTATGCACTCACACCTCTGTTACATACACGCACTGTTTTGCTACATACTTGTACACAGCTTTCTTACATACACCAACAGCTCTCTTATATACTCATGCAGCTCCACACACACAAACACTTATATATATATATATATATGTACACTCATCCATCGTATACATTACCACATCTTGAAATTCCTTCCAGGAATGTGACTGATCACATGACCTGAAAGGTTCAATGGCTAATCAACAACTTTGTTTGATTGGGACCCTATCCATGCCACCTCACATATCAGGAGTGTCGTTCTTCTTTTCATAAAGAGGTCCAAGGGCTAGTCTTGCAGAAGTTTTTTCAGCTACACAGGATGCGCAACATCCGTGCAAGTCCTGGTGACTTTCTCCCCTGCACTGCACCGATCAGATAGATCAGTGTGGGGCAGGAGAAAGGAGAACAGTTCTTTCAGTGATCATGAAGGATGCTGTCAGTGTTTTCCTCCATCAGAATAAGCAGCCTCTAGACTGTAAGAAACGCACACATTTTAACATCATTTTGATTGTCTAAAATTTACTGCAGCTAAAAATTACATTTGGTTTACAATGCATTTTGCCAGATATGTTGTCACTTGTCAAAGCTAAGAATTTTACATGCTGGGTTTTTTTATGGCACATTTAGCACTGATAAGTTGTCACACTCTTGCTTAATATGTTAACATTCTGTCTGTAAACTGTATATGCATAGCTACCTTTTTGAAGCAATATTGAGATTTACTTAAGAACGTGGGGCCCAATAAATACCATCAATGGTGCCCAGTCCAAGAGATGGTGGATCCTATAGGTAAACACCACCTCATCATGCACTAAAACTTACTAAAAAAAAAAAAGATGTGAAGTTCACACATATAGAAAATGGACATTTTGTGAATACATATTACACGTATTGTAAAATAGATAGAGCTCATATGTAGAGTTTGTTTGATAAACTTTCCTACTACTTTGTCTAAATTAGAAGCAAATTGGTTGAACATTACTTCTACCTAAAATGGCAGAAAACGCACCTATCTTGGTGATGGACAGGACAGCTAGAGGGGATATGGAGGAGGCTGTTATTTTTTTTTTAATAGGTGTACTATCACCAATTTGCTGATAATTCATTGAAAGTAGATGATCGGTACAATTGCTGCCAATGCATTTTTTAAAGCTGTATTGTCATGAGTCAAATTTGATCATGCTAGGTTCTTGCATAGGTCCTATAGCATTGATAAGTTTCCACCCTCTTTCCTACATACACACATCTCTCCTGCATACACACAACTCTACTACTATCACACACGCAATTTTCCGAAATACACACACAACTCTCCTCCATACACAAACACAGTTCTAACACATATAGCTTTTCTACAGCTTTGAAGTATGCACTCACACCTCTGTTACATACACGCACTGTTTTGCTACATACTTGTACACAGCTTTCTTACATACACCAACAGCTCTCTTATATACTCATGCAGCTCCACACACACAAACACTTATATATATATATATATATATATATATGTACACTCATCCATCGTATACATTACCACATCTTGAAATTCCTTCCAGGAATGTGACTGATCACATGACCTGAAAGGTTCAATGGCTAATCAACAACTTTGTTTGATTGGGACCCTATCCATGCCACCTCACATATCAGGAGTGTCGTTCTTCTTTTCATAAAGAGGTCCAAGGGCTAGTCTTGCAGAAGTTTTTTCAGCTACACAGGATGCGCAACATCCGTGCAAGTCCTGGTGACTTTCTCCCCTGCACTGCACCGATCAGATAGATCAGTGTGGGGCAGGAGAAAGGAGAACAGTTCTTTCAGTGATCATGAAGGATGCTGTCAGTGTTTTCCTCCATCAGAATAAGCAGCCTCTAGACTGTAAGAAACGCACACATTTTAACATCATTTTGATTGTCTAAAATTTACTGCAGCTAAAAATTACATTTGGTTTACAATGCATTTTGCCAGATATGTTGTCACTTGTCAAAGCTAAGAATTTTACATGCTGGGTTTTTTTATGGCACATTTAGCACTGATAAGTTGTCACACTCTTGCTTAATATGTTAACATTCTGTCTGTAAACTGTATATGCATAGCTACCTTTTTGAAGCAATATTGAGATTTACTTAAGAACGTGGGGCCCAATAAATACCATCAATGGTGCCCAGTCCAAGAGATGGTGGATCCTATAGGTAAACACCACCTCATCATGCACTAAAACTTACTAAAAAAAAAAAAGATGTGAAGTTCACACATATAGAAAATGGACATTTTGTGAATACATATTACACGTATTGTAAAATAGATAGAGCTCATATGTAGAGTTTGTTTGATAAACTTTCCTACTACTTTGTCTAAATTAGAAGCAAATTGGTTGAACATTACTTCTACCTAAAATGGCAGAAAACGCACCTATCTTGGTGATGGACAGGACAGCTAGAGGGGATATGGAGGAGGCTGTTATTTTTTTTTTAATAGGTGTACTATCACCAATTTGCTGATAATTCATTGAAAGTAGATGATCGGTACAATTGCTGCCAATGCATTTTTTAAAGCTGTATTGTCATGAGTCAAATTCGATCATGCTAGGTTCTTGCATAGGTCCTATAGCATTGATAAGTTTCCACCCTCTTTCCTACATACACACATCTCTCCTGCATACACACAACTCTACTACTATCACACACGCAATTTTCCGAAATACACACACAACTCTCCTCCATACACAAACACAGTTCTAACACATATAGCTTTTCTACAGCTTTGAAGTATGCACTCACACCTCTGTTACATACACGCACTGTTTTGCTACATACTTGTACACAGCTTTCTTACATACACCAACAGCTCTCTTATATACTCATGCAGCTCCACACACACAAACACTTATATATATATATATATATATATATATATATATATATATATGTACACTCATCCATCGTATACATTACCACATCTTGAAATTCCTTCCAGGAATGTGACTGATCACATGACCTGAAAGGTTCAATGGCTAATCAACAACTTTGTTTGATTGGGACCCTATCCATGCCACCTCACATATCAGGAGTGTCGTTCTTCTTTTCATAAAGAGGTCCAAGGGCTAGTCTTGCAGAAGTTTTTTCAGCTACACAGGATGCGCAACATCCGTGCAAGTCCTGGTGACTTTCTCCCCTGCACTGCACCGATCAGATAGATCAGTGTGGGGCAGGAGAAAGGAGAACAGTTCTTTCAGTGATCATGAAGGATGCTGTCAGTGTTTTCCTCCATCAGAATAAGCAGCCTCTAGACTGTAAGAAACACACACATTTTAACATCATTTTGATTGTCTAAAATTTACTGCAGCTAAAAATTACATTTGGTTTACAATGCATTTTGCCAGATATGTTGTCACTTGTCAAAGCTAAGAATTTTACATGCTGGGTTTTTTTTATGGCACATTTAGCACTGATAAGTTGTCACACTCTTGCTTAATATGTTAACATTCTGTCTGTAAACTGTATATGCATAGCTACCTTTTTGAAGCAATATTGAGATTTACTTAAGAACGTGGGGCCCAATAAATACCATCAATGGTGCCCAGTCTAAGAGATGGTGGATCCTATAGGTAAACACCACCTCATCATGCACTAAAACTTACTAAAAAAAAAAAAGATGTGAAGTTCACACATATAGAAAATGGACATTTTGTGAATACATATTACACGTATTGTAAAATAGATAGAGCTCATATGTAGAGTTTGTTTGATAAACTTTCCTACTACTTTGTCTAAATTAGAAGCAAATTGGTTGAACATTACTTCTACCTAAAATGGCAGAAAACGCACCTATCTTGGTGATGGACAGGACAGCTAGAGGGGATATGGAGGAGGCTGTTATTTTTTTTTTAATAGGTGTACTTTCACCAATTTGCTGATAATTCATTGAAAGTAGATGATCGGTACAATTGCTGCCAATGCATTTTTTAAAGCTGTATTGTCATGAGTCAAATTTGATCATGTTAGGTTCTTGCATAGGTCCTATAGCATTGATAAGTTTCCACCCTCTTTCCTACATACACACATCTCTCCTGCATACACACAACTCTACTACTATCACACACGCAATTTTCCGAAATACACACACAACTCTCCTCCATACACAAACACAGTTCTAACACATATAGCTTTTCTACAGCTTTGAAGTATGCACTCACACCTCTGTTACATACACGCACTGTTTTGCTACATACTTGTACACAGCTTTCTTACATACACCAACAGCTCTCTTATATACTCATGCAGCTCCACACACACAAACACTTATATATATATATATATATATATATATATATATATATGTACACTCATCCATCGTATACATTACCACATCTTGAAATTCCTTCCAGGAATGTGACTGATCACATGACCTGAAAGGTTCAATGGCTAATCAACAACTTTGTTTGATTGGGACCCTATCCATGCCACCTCACATATCAGGAGTGTCGTTCTTCTTTTCATAAAGAGGTCCAAGGGCTAGTCTTGCAGAAGTTTTTTCAGCTACACAGGATGCGCAACATCCGTGCAAGTCCTGGTGACTTTCTCCCCTGCACTGCACCGATCAGATAGATCAGTGTGGGGCAGGAGAAAGGAGAACAGTTCTTTCAGTGATCATGAAGGATGCTGTCAGTGTTTTCCTCCATCAGAATAAGCAGCCTCTAGACTGTAAGAAACACACACATTTTAACATCATTTTGATTGTCTAAAATTTACTGCAGCTAAAAATTACATTTGGTTTACAATGCATTTTGCCAGATATGTTGTCACTTGTCAAAGCTAAGAATTTTACATGCTGGGTTTTTTTTATGGCACATTTAGCACTGATAAGTTGTCACACTCTTGCTTAATATGTTAACATTCTGTCTGTAAACTGTATATGCATAGCTACCTTTTTGAAGCAATATTGAGATTTACTTAAGAACGTGGGGCCCAATAAATACCATCAATGGTGCCCAGTCTAAGAGATGGTGGATCCTATAGGTAAACACCACCTCATCATGCACTAAAACTTACTAAAAAAAAAAAAGATGTGAAGTTCACACATATAGAAAATGGACATTTTGTGAATACATATTACACGTATTGTAAAATAGATAGAGCTCATATGTAGAGTTTGTTTGATAAACTTTCCTACTACTTTGTCTAAATTAGAAGCAAATTGGTTGAACATTACTTCTACCTAAAATGGCAGAAAACGCACCTATCTTGGTGATGGACAGGACAGCTAGAGGGGATATGGAGGAGGCTGTTATTTTTTTTTTAATAGGTGTACTTTCACCAATTTGCTGATAATTCATTGAAAGTAGATGATCGGTACAATTGCTGCCAATGCATTTTTTAAAGCTGTATTGTCATGAGTCAAATTTGATCATGTTAGGTTCTTGCATAGGTCCTATAGCATTGATAAGTTTCCACCCTCTTTCCTACATACACACATCTCTCCTGCATACACACAACTCTACTACTATCACACACGCAATTTTCCGAAATACACACACAACTCTCCTCCATACACAAACACAGTTCTAACACATATAGCTTTTCTACAGCTTTGAAGTATGCACTCACACCTCTGTTACATACACGCACTGTTTTGCTACATACTTGTACACAGCTTTCTTACATACACCAACAGCTCTCTTATATACTCATGCAGCTCCACACACACAAACACTTATATATATATATATATATGTACACTCATCCATCGTATACATTACCACATCTTGAAATTCCTTCCAGGAATGTGACTGATCACATGACCTGAAAGGTTCAATGGCTAATCAACAACTTTGTTTGATTGGGACCCTATCCATGCCACCTCACATATCAGGAGTGTCGTTCTTCTTTTCATAAAGAGGTCCAAGGGCTAGTCTTGCAGAAGTTTTTTCAGCTACACAGGATGCGCAACATCCGTGCAAGTCCTGGTGACTTTCTCCCCTGCACTGCACCGATCAGATAGATCAGTGTGGGGCAGGAGAAAGGAGAACAGTTCTTTCAGTGATCATGAAGGATGCTGTCAGTGTTTTCCTCCATCAGAATAAGCAGCCTCTAGACTGTAAGAAACACACACATTTTAACATCATTTTGATTGTCTAAAATTTACTGCAGCTAAAAATTACATTTGGTTTACAATGCATTTTGCCAGATATGTTGTCACTTGTCAAAGCTAAGAATTTTACATGCTGGGTTTTTTTTATGGCACATTTAGCACTGATAAGTTGTCACACTCTTGCTTAATATGTTAACATTCTGTCTGTAAACTGTATATGCATAGCTACCTTTTTGAAGCAATATTGAGATTTACTTAAGAACGTGGGGCCCAATAAATACCATCAATGGTGCCCAGTCTAAGAGATGGTGGATCCTATAGGTAAACACCACCTCATCATGCACTAAAACTTACTAAAAAAAAAAAAGATGTGAAGTTCACACATATAGAAAATGGACATTTTGTGAATACATATTACACGTATTGTAAAATAGATAGAGCTCATATGTAGAGTTTGTTTGATAAACTTTCCTACTACTTTGTCTAAATTAGAAGCAAATTGGTTGAACATTACTTCTACCTAAAATGGCAGAAAACGCACCTATCTTGGTGATGGACAGGACAGCTAGAGGGGATATGGAGGAGGCTGTTATTTTTTTTTTAATAGGTGTACTTTCACCAATTTGCTGATAATTCATTGAAAGTAGATGATCGGTACAATTGCTGCCAATGCATTTTTTAAAGCTGTATTGTCATGAGTCAAATTTGATCATGTTAGGTTCTTGCATAGGTCCTATAGCATTGATAAGTTTCCACCCTCTTTCCTACATACACACATCTCTCCTGCATACACACAACTCTACTACTATCACACACGCAATTTTCCGAAATACACACACAACTCTCCTCCATACACAAACACAGTTCTAACACATATAGCTTTTCTACAGCTTTGAAGTATGCACTCACACCTCTGTTACATACACGCACTGTTTTGCTACATACTTGTACACAGCTTTCTTACATACACCAACAGCTCTCTTATATACTCATGCAGCTCCACACACACAAACACTTATATATATATATATATATGTACACTCATCCATCGTATACATTACCACATCTTGAAATTCCTTCCAGGAATGTGACTGATCACATGACCTGAAAGGTTCAATGGCTAATCAACAACTTTGTTTGATTGGGACCCTATCCATGCCACCTCACATATCAGGAGTGTCGTTCTTCTTTTCATAAAGAGGTCCAAGGGCTAGTCTTGCAGAAGTTTTTTCAGCTACACAGGATGCGCAACATCCGTGCAAGTCCTGGTGACTTTCTCCCCTGCACTGCACCGATCAGATAGATCAGTGTGGGGCAGGAGAAAGGAGAACAGTTCTTTCAGTGATCATGAAGGATGCTGTCAGTGTTTTCCTCCATCAGAATAAGCAGCCTCTAGACTGTAAGAAACACACACATTTTAACATCATTTTGATTGTCTAAAATTTACTGCAGCTAAAAATTACATTTGGTTTACAATGCATTTTGCCAGATATGTTGTCACTTGTCAAAGCTAAGAATTTTACATGCTGGGTTTTTTTTATGGCACATTTAGCACTGATAAGTTGTCACACTCTTGCTTAATATGTTAACATTCTGTCTGTAAACTGTATATGCATAGCTACCTTTTTGAAGCAATATTGAGATTTACTTAAGAACGTGGGGCCCAATAAATACCATCAATGGTGCCCAGTCTAAGAGATGGTGGATCCTATAGGTAAACACCACCTCATCATGCACTAAAACTTACTAAAAAAAAAAAAGATGTGAAGTTCACACATATAGAAAATGGACATTTTGTGAATACATATTACACGTATTGTAAAATAGATAGAGCTCATATGTAGAGTTTGTTTGATAAACTTTCCTACTACTTTGTCTAAATTAGAAGCAAATTGGTTGAACATTACTTCTACCTAAAATGGCAGAAAACGCACCTATCTTGGTGATGGACAGGACAGCTAGAGGGGATATGGAGGAGGCTGTTATTTTTTTTTTAATAGGTGTACTTTCACCAATTTGCTGATAATTCATTGAAAGTAGATGATCGGTACAATTGCTGCCAATGCATTTTTTAAAGCTGTATTGTCATGAGTCAAATTTGATCATGTTAGGTTCTTGCATAGGTCCTATAGCATTGATAAGTTTCCACCCTCTTTCCTACATACACACATCTCTCCTGCATACACACAACTCTACTACTATCACACACGCAATTTTCCGAAATACACACACAACTCTCCTCCATACACAAACACAGTTCTAACACATATAGCTTTTCTACAGCTTTGAAGTATGCACTCACACCTCTGTTACATACACGCACTGTTTTGCTACATACTTGTACACAGCTTTCTTACATACACCAACAGCTCTCTTATATACTCATGCAGCTCCACACACACAAACACTTATATATATATATATATATGTACACTCATCCATCGTATACATTACCACATCTTGAAATTCCTTCCAGGAATGTGACTGATCACATGACCTGAAAGGTTCAATGGCTAATCAACAACTTTGTTTGATTGGGACCCTATCCATGCCACCTCACATATCAGGAGTGTCGTTCTTCTTTTCATAAAGAGGTCCAAGGGCTAGTCTTGCAGAAGTTTTTTCAGCTACACAGGATGCGCAACATCCGTGCAAGTCCTGGTGACTTTCTCCCCTGCACTGCACCGATCAGATAGATCAGTGTGGGGCAGGAGAAAGGAGAACAGTTCTTTCAGTGATCATGAAGGATGCTGTCAGTGTTTTCCTCCATCAGAATAAGCAGCCTCTAGACTGTAAGAAACGCACACATTTTAACATCATTTTGATTGTCTAAAATTTACTGCAGCTAAAAATTACATTTGGTTTACAATGCATTTTGCCAGATATGTTGTCACTTGTCAAAGCTAAGAATTTTACATGCTGGGTTTTTTTATGGCACATTTAGCACTGATAAGTTGTCACACTCTTGCTTAATATGTTAACATTCTGTCTGTAAACTGTATATGCATAGCTACCTTTTTGAAGCAATATTGAGATTTACTTAAGAACGTGGGGCCCAATAAATACCATCAATGGTGCCCAGTCCAAGAGATGGTGGATCCTATAGGTAAACACCACCTCATCATGCACTAAAACTTACTAAAAAAAAAAAAGATGTGAAGTTCACACATATAGAAAATGGACATTTTGTGAATACATATTACACGTATTGTAAAATAGATAGAGCTCATATGTAGAGTTTGTTTGATAAACTTTCCTACTACTTTGTCTAAATTAGAAGCAAATTGGTTGAACATTACTTCTACCTAAAATGGCAGAAAACGCACCTATCTTGGTGATGGACAGGACAGCTAGAGGGGATATGGAGGAGGCTGTTATTTTTTTTTTAATAGGTGTACTATCACCAATTTGCTGATAATTCATTGAAAGTAGATGATCGGTACAATTGCTGCCAATGCATTTTTTAAAGCTGTATTGTCATGAGTCAAATTTGATCATGCTAGGTTCTTGCATAGGTCCTATAGCATTGATAAGTTTCCACCCTCTTTCCTACATACACACATCTCTCCTGCATACACACAACTCTACTACTATCACACACGCAATTTTCCGAAATACACACACAACTCTCCTCCATACACAAACACAGTTCTAACACATATAGCTTTTCTACAGCTTTGAAGTATGCACTCACACCTCTGTTACATACACGCACTGTTTTGCTACATACTTGTACACAGCTTTCTTACATACACCAACAGCTCTCTTATATACTCATGCAGCTCCACACACACAAACACTTATATATATATATATATATATATATATGTACACTCATCCATCGTATACATTACCACATCTTGAAATTCCTTCCAGGAATGTGACTGATCACATGACCTGAAAGGTTCAATGGCTAATCAACAACTTTGTTTGATTGGGACCCTATCCATGCCACCTCACATATCAGGAGTGTCGTTCTTCTTTTCATAAAGAGGTCCAAGGGCTAGTCTTGCAGAAGTTTTTTCAGCTACACAGGATGCGCAACATCCGTGCAAGTCCTGGTGACTTTCTCCCCTGCACTGCACCGATCAGATAGATCAGTGTGGGGCAGGAGAAAGGAGAACAGTTCTTTCAGTGATCATGAAGGATGCTGTCAGTGTTTTCCTCCATCAGAATAAGCAGCCTCTAGACTGTAAGAAACACACACATTTTAACATCATTTTGATTGTCTAAAATTTACTGCAGCTAAAAATTACATTTGGTTTACAATGCATTTTGCCAGATATGTTGTCACTTGTCAAAGCTAAGAATTTTACATGCTGGGTTTTTTTTATGGCACATTTAGCACTGATAAGTTGTCACACTCTTGCTTAATATGTTAACATTCTGTCTGTAAACTGTATATGCATAGCTACCTTTTTGAAGCAATATTGAGATTTACTTAAGAACGTGGGGCCCAATAAATACCATCAATGGTGCCCAGTCTAAGAGATGGTGGATCCTATAGGTAAACACCACCTCATCATGCACTAAAACTTACTAAAAAAAAAAAAGATGTGAAGTTCACACATATAGAAAATGGACATTTTGTGAATACATATTACACGTATTGTAAAATAGATAGAGCTCATATGTAGAGTTTGTTTGATAAACTTTCCTACTACTTTGTCTAAATTAGAAGCAAATTGGTTGAACATTACTTCTACCTAAAATGGCAGAAAACGCACCTATCTTGGTGATGGACAGGACAGCTAGAGGGGATATGGAGGAGGCTGTTATTTTTTTTTTAATAGGTGTACTTTCACCAATTTGCTGATAATTCATTGAAAGTAGATGATCGGTACAATTGCTGCCAATGCATTTTTTAAAGCTGTATTGTCATGAGTCAAATTTGATCATGTTAGGTTCTTGCATAGGTCCTATAGCATTGATAAGTTTCCACCCTCTTTCCTACATACACACATCTCTCCTGCATACACACAACTCTACTACTATCACACACGCAATTTTCCGAAATACACACACAACTCTCCTCCATACACAAACACAGTTCTAACACATATAGCTTTTCTACAGCTTTGAAGTATGCACTCACACCTCTGTTACATACACGCACTGTTTTGCTACATACTTGTACACAGCTTTCTTACATACACCAACAGCTCTCTTATATACTCATGCAGCTCCACACACACAAACACTTATATATATATATATATATGTACACTCATCCATCGTATACATTACCACATCTTGAAATTCCTTCCAGGAATGTGACTGATCACATGACCTGAAAGGTTCAATGGCTAATCAACAACTTTGTTTGATTGGGACCCTATCCATGCCACCTCACATATCAGGAGTGTCGTTCTTCTTTTCATAAAGAGGTCCAAGGGCTAGTCTTGCAGAAGTTTTTTCAGCTACACAGGATGCGCAACATCCGTGCAAGTCCTGGTGACTTTCTCCCCTGCACTGCACCGATCAGATAGATCAGTGTGGGGCAGGAGAAAGGAGAACAGTTCTTTCAGTGATCATGAAGGATGCTGTCAGTGTTTTCCTCCATCAGAATAAGCAGCCTCTAGACTGTAAGAAACGCACACATTTTAACATCATTTTGATTGTCTAAAATTTACTGCAGCTAAAAATTACATTTGGTTTACAATGCATTTTGCCAGATATGTTGTCACTTGTCAAAGCTAAGAATTTTACATGCTGGGTTTTTTTATGGCACATTTAGCACTGATAAGTTGTCACACTCTTGCTTAATATGTTAACATTCTGTCTGTAAACTGTATATGCATAGCTACCTTTTTGAAGCAATATTGAGATTTACTTAAGAACGTGGGGCCCAATAAATACCATCAATGGTGCCCAGTCCAAGAGATGGTGGATCCTATAGGTAAACACCACCTCATCATGCACTAAAACTTACTAAAAAAAAAAAAGATGTGAAGTTCACACATATAGAAAATGGACATTTTGTGAATACATATTACACGTATTGTAAAATAGATAGAGCTCATATGTAGAGTTTGTTTGATAAACTTTCCTACTACTTTGTCTAAATTAGAAGCAAATTGGTTGAACATTACTTCTACCTAAAATGGCAGAAAACGCACCTATCTTGGTGATGGACAGGACAGCTAGAGGGGATATGGAGGAGGCTGTTATTTTTTTTTTAATAGGTGTACTATCACCAATTTGCTGATAATTCATTGAAAGTAGATGATCGGTACAATTGCTGCCAATGCATTTTTTAAAGCTGTATTGTCATGAGTCAAATTTGATCATGCTAGGTTCTTGCATAGGTCCTATAGCATTGATAAGTTTCCACCCTCTTTCCTACATACACACATCTCTCCTGCATACACACAACTCTACTACTATCACACACGCAATTTTCCGAAATACACACACAACTCTCCTCCATACACAAACACAGTTCTAACACATATAGCTTTTCTACAGCTTTGAAGTATGCACTCACACCTCTGTTACATACACGCACTGTTTTGCTACATACTTGTACACAGCTTTCTTACATACACCAACAGCTCTCTTATATACTCATGCAGCTCCACACACACAAACACATTATATATATATATATATATATGTACACTCATCCATCGTATACATTACCACATCTTGAAATTCCTTCCAGGAATGTGACTGATCACATGACCTGAAAGGTTCAATGGCTAATCAACAACTTTGTTTGATTGGGACCCTATCCATGCCACCTCACATATCAGGAGTGTCGTTCTTCTTTTCATAAAGAGGTCCAAGGGCTAGTCTTGCAGAAGTTTTTTCAGCTACACAGGATGCGCAACATCCGTGCAAGTCCTGGTGACTTTCTCCCCTGCACTGCACCGATCAGATAGATCAGTGTGGGGCAGGAGAAAGGAGAACAGTTCTTTCAGTGATCATGAAGGATGCTGTCAGTGTTTTCCTCCATCAGAATAAGCAGCCTCTAGACTGTAAGAAACACACACATTTTAACATCATTTTGATTGTCTAAAATTTACTGCAGCTAAAAATTACATTTGGTTTACAATGCATTTTGCCAGATATGTTGTCACTTGTCAAAGCTAAGAATTTTACATGCTGGGTTTTTTTTATGGCACATTTAGCACTGATAAGTTGTCACACTCTTGCTTAATATGTTAACATTCTGTCTGTAAACTGTATATGCATAGCTACCTTTTTGAAGCAATATTGAGATTTACTTAAGAACGTGGGGCCCAATAAATACCATCAATGGTGCCCAGTCTAAGAGATGGTGGATCCTATAGGTAAACACCACCTCATCATGCACTAAAACTTACTAAAAAAAAAAAAGATGTGAAGTTCACACATATAGAAAATGGACATTTTGTGAATACATATTACACGTATTGTAAAATAGATAGAGCTCATATGTAGAGTTTGTTTGATAAACTTTCCTACTACTTTGTCTAAATTAGAAGCAAATTGGTTGAACATTACTTCTACCTAAAATGGCAGAAAACGCACCTATCTTGGTGATGGACAGGACAGCTAGAGGGGATATGGAGGAGGCTGTTATTTTTTTTTTAATAGGTGTACTTTCACCAATTTGCTGATAATTCATTGAAAGTAGATGATCGGTACAATTGCTGCCAATGCATTTTTTAAAGCTGTATTGTCATGAGTCAAATTTGATCATGTTAGGTTCTTGCATAGGTCCTATAGCATTGATAAGTTTCCACCCTCTTTCCTACATACACACATCTCTCCTGCATACACACAACTCTACTACTATCACACACGCAATTTTCCGAAATACACACACAACTCTCCTCCATACACAAACACAGTTCTAACACATATAGCTTTTCTACAGCTTTGAAGTATGCACTCACACCTCTGTTACATACACGCACTGTTTTGCTACATACTTGTACACAGCTTTCTTACATACACCAACAGCTCTCTTATATACTCATGCAGCTCCACACACACAAACACTTATATATATATATATATATGTACACTCATCCATCGTATACATTACCACATCTTGAAATTCCTTCCAGGAATGTGACTGATCACATGACCTGAAAGGTTCAATGGCTAATCAACAACTTTGTTTGATTGGGACCCTATCCATGCCACCTCACATATCAGGAGTGTCGTTCTTCTTTTCATAAAGAGGTCCAAGGGCTAGTCTTGCAGAAGTTTTTTCAGCTACACAGGATGCGCAACATCCGTGCAAGTCCTGGTGACTTTCTCCCCTGCACTGCACCGATCAGATAGATCAGTGTGGGGCAGGAGAAAGGAGAACAGTTCTTTCAGTGATCATGAAGGATGCTGTCAGTGTTTTCCTCCATCAGAATAAGCAGCCTCTAGACTGTAAGAAACGCACACATTTTAACATCATTTTGATTGTCTAAAATTTACTGCAGCTAAAAATTACATTTGGTTTACAATGCATTTTGCCAGATATGTTGTCACTTGTCAAAGCTAAGAATTTTACATGCTGGGTTTTTTTATGGCACATTTAGCACTGATAAGTTGTCACACTCTTGCTTAATATGTTAACATTCTGTCTGTAAACTGTATATGCATAGCTACCTTTTTGAAGCAATATTGAGATTTACTTAAGAACGTGGGGCCCAATAAATACCATCAATGGTGCCCAGTCCAAGAGATGGTGGATCCTATAGGTAAACACCACCTCATCATGCACTAAAACTTACTAAAAAAAAAAAAGATGTGAAGTTCACACATATAGAAAATGGACATTTTGTGAATACATATTACACGTATTGTAAAATAGATAGAGCTCATATGTAGAGTTTGTTTGATAAACTTTCCTACTACTTTGTCTAAATTAGAAGCAAATTGGTTGAACATTACTTCTACCTAAAATGGCAGAAAACGCACCTATCTTGGTGATGGACAGGACAGCTAGAGGGGATATGGAGGAGGCTGTTATTTTTTTTTTAATAGGTGTACTATCACCAATTTGCTGATAATTCATTGAAAGTAGATGATCGGTACAATTGCTGCCAATGCATTTTTTAAAGCTGTATTGTCATGAGTCAAATTTGATCATGCTAGGTTCTTGCATAGGTCCTATAGCATTGATAAGTTTCCACCCTCTTTCCTACATACACACATCTCTCCTGCATACACACAACTCTACTACTATCACACACGCAATTTTCCGAAATACACACACAACTCTCCTCCATACACAAACACAGTTCTAACACATATAGCTTTTCTACAGCTTTGAAGTATGCACTCACACCTCTGTTACATACACGCACTGTTTTGCTACATACTTGTACACAGCTTTCTTACATACACCAACAGCTCTCTTATATACTCATGCAGCTCCACACACACAAACACTTATATATATATATATATATATATATATATATATATATGTACACTCATCCATCGTATACATTACCACATCTTGAAATTCCTTCCAGGAATGTGACTGATCACATGACCTGAAAGGTTCAATGGCTAATCAACAACTTTGTTTGATTGGGACCCTATCCATGCCACCTCACATATCAGGAGTGTCGTTCTTCTTTTCATAAAGAGGTCCAAGGGCTAGTCTTGCAGAAGTTTTTTCAGCTACACAGGATGCGCAACATCCGTGCAAGTCCTGGTGACTTTCTCCCCTGCACTGCACCGATCAGATAGATCAGTGTGGGGCAGGAGAAAGGAGAACAGTTCTTTCAGTGATCATGAAGGATGCTGTCAGTGTTTTCCTCCATCAGAATAAGCAGCCTCTAGACTGTAAGAAACACACACATTTTAACATCATTTTGATTGTCTAAAATTTACTGCAGCTAAAAATTACATTTGGTTTACAATGCATTTTGCCAGATATGTTGTCACTTACTTGTCAAAGCTAAGAATTTTACATGCTGGGTTTTTTTTATGGCACATTTAGCACTGATAAGTTGTCACACTCTTGCTTAATATGTTAACATTCTGTCTGTAAACTGTATATGCATAGCTACCTTTTTGAAGCAATATTGAGATTTACTTAAGAACGTGGGGCCCAATAAATACCATCAATGGTGCCCAGTCTAAGAGATGGTGGATCCTATAGGTAAACACCACCTCATCATGCACTAAAACTTACTAAAAAAAAAAAAGATGTGAAGTTCACACATATAGAAAATGGACATTTTGTGAATACATATTACACGTATTGTAAAATAGATAGAGCTCATATGTAGAGTTTGTTTGATAAACTTTCCTACTACTTTGTCTAAATTAGAAGCAAATTGGTTGAACATTACTTCTACCTAAAATGGCAGAAAACGCACCTATCTTGGTGATGGACAGGACAGCTAGAGGGGATATGGAGGAGGCTGTTATTTTTTTTTTAATAGGTGTACTTTCACCAATTTGCTGATAATTCATTGAAAGTAGATGATCGGTACAATTGCTGCCAATGCATTTTTTAAAGCTGTATTGTCATGAGTCAAATTTGATCATGTTAGGTTCTTGCATAGGTCCTATAGCATTGATAAGTTTCCACCCTCTTTCCTACATACACACATCTCTCCTGCATACACACAACTCTACTACTATCACACACGCAATTTTCCGAAATACACACACAACTCTCCTCCATACACAAACACAGTTCTAACACATATAGCTTTTCTACAGCTTTGAAGTATGCACTCACACCTCTGTTACATACACGCACTGTTTTGCTACATACTTGTACACAGCTTTCTTACATACACCAACAGCTCTCTTATATACTCATGCAGCTCCACACACACAAACACTTATATATATATATATATATATATATATATATATATATATATATATATGTACACTCATCCATCGTATACATTACCACATCTTGAAATTCCTTCCAGGAATGTGACTGATCACATGACCTGAAAGGTTCAATGGCTAATCAACAACTTTGTTTGATTGGGACCCTATCCATGCCACCTCACATATCAGGAGTGTCGTTCTTCTTTTCATAAAGAGGTCCAAGGGCTAGTCTTGCAGAAGTTTTTTCAGCTACACAGGATGCGCAACATCCGTGCAAGTCCTGGTGACTTTCTCCCCTGCACTGCACCGATCAGATAGATCAGTGTGGGGCAGGAGAAAGGAGAACAGTTCTTTCAGTGATCATGAAGGATGCTGTCAGTGTTTTCCTCCATCAGAATAAGCAGCCTCTAGACTGTAAGAAACACACACATTTTAACATCATTTTGATTGTCTAAAATTTACTGCAGCTAAAAATTACATTTGGTTTACAATGCATTTTGCCAGATATGTTGTCACTTGTCAAAGCTAAGAATTTTACATGCTGGGTTTTTTTTATGGCACATTTAGCACTGATAAGTTGTCACACTCTTGCTTAATATGTTAACATTCTGTCTGTAAACTGTATATGCATAGCTACCTTTTTGAAGCAATATTGAGATTTACTTAAGAACGTGGGGCCCAATAAATACCATCAATGGTGCCCAGTCTAAGAGATGGTGGATCCTATAGGTAAACACCACCTCATCATGCACTAAAACTTACTAAAAAAAAAAAAGATGTGAAGTTCACACATATAGAAAATGGACATTTTGTGAATACATATTACACGTATTGTAAAATAGATAGAGCTCATATGTAGAGTTTGTTTGATAAACTTTCCTACTACTTTGTCTAAATTAGAAGCAAATTGGTTGAACATTACTTCTACCTAAAATGGCAGAAAACGCACCTATCTTGGTGATGGACAGGACAGCTAGAGGGGATATGGAGGAGGCTGTTATTTTTTTTTTAATAGGTGTACTTTCACCAATTTGCTGATAATTCATTGAAAGTAGATGATCGGTACAATTGCTGCCAATGCATTTTTTAAAGCTGTATTGTCATGAGTCAAATTTGATCATGTTAGGTTCTTGCATAGGTCCTATAGCATTGATAAGTTTCCACCCTCTTTCCTACATACACACATCTCTCCTGCATACACACAACTCTACTACTATCACACACGCAATTTTCCGAAATACACACACAACTCTCCTCCATACACAAACACAGTTCTAACACATATAGCTTTTCTACAGCTTTGAAGTATGCACTCACACCTCTGTTACATACACGCACTGTTTTGCTACATACTTGTACACAGCTTTCTTACATACACCAACAGCTCTCTTATATACTCATGCAGCTCCACACACACAAACACTTATATATATATATATATATATATATATATATGTACACTCATCCATCGTATACATTACCACATCTTGAAATTCCTTCCAGGAATGTGACTGATCACATGACCTGAAAGGTTCAATGGCTAATCAACAACTTTGTTTGATTGGGACCCTATCCATGCCACCTCACATATCAGGAGTGTCGTTCTTCTTTTCATAAAGAGGTCCAAGGGCTAGTCTTGCAGAAGTTTTTTCAGCTACACAGGATGCGCAACATCCGTGCAAGTCCTGGTGACTTTCTCCCCTGCACTGCACCGATCAGATAGATCAGTGTGGGGCAGGAGAAAGGAGAACAGTTCTTTCAGTGATCATGAAGGATGCTGTCAGTGTTTTCCTCCATCAGAATAAGCAGCCTCTAGACTGTAAGAAACACACACATTTTAACATCATTTTGATTGTCTAAAATTTACTGCAGCTAAAAATTACATTTGGTTTACAATGCATTTTGCCAGATATGTTGTCACTTGTCAAAGCTAAGAATTTTACATGCTGGGTTTTTTTTATGGCACATTTAGCACTGATAAGTTGTCACACTCTTGCTTAATATGTTAACATTCTGTCTGTAAACTGTATATGCATAGCTACCTTTTTGAAGCAATATTGAGATTTACTTAAGAACGTGGGGCCCAATAAATACCATCAATGGTGCCCAGTCTAAGAGATGGTGGATCCTATAGGTAAACACCACCTCATCATGCACTAAAACTTACTAAAAAAAAAAAAGATGTGAAGTTCACACATATAGAAAATGGACATTTTGTGAATACATATTACACGTATTGTAAAATAGATAGAGCTCATATGTAGAGTTTGTTTGATAAACTTTCCTACTACTTTGTCTAAATTAGAAGCAAATTGGTTGAACATTACTTCTACCTAAAATGGCAGAAAACGCACCTATCTTGGTGATGGACAGGACAGCTAGAGGGGATATGGAGGAGGCTGTTATTTTTTTTTTAATAGGTGTACTTTCACCAATTTGCTGATAATTCATTGAAAGTAGATGATCGGTACAATTGCTGCCAATGCATTTTTTAAAGCTGTATTGTCATGAGTCAAATTTGATCATGTTAGGTTCTTGCATAGGTCCTATAGCATTGATAAGTTTCCACCCTCTTTCCTACATACACACATCTCTCCTGCATACACACAACTCTACTACTATCACACACGCAATTTTCCGAAATACACACACAACTCTCCTCCATACACAAACACAGTTCTAACACATATAGCTTTTCTACAGCTTTGAAGTATGCACTCACACCTCTGTTACATACACGCACTGTTTTGCTACATACTTGTACACAGCTTTCTTACATACACCAACAGCTCTCTTATATACTCATGCAGCTCCACACACACAAACACTTATATATATATATATATATATATATATATATATGTACACTCATCCATCGTATACATTACCACATCTTGAAATTCCTTCCAGGAATGTGACTGATCACATGACCTGAAAGGTTCAATGGCTAATCAACAACTTTGTTTGATTGGGACCCTATCCATGCCACCTCACATATCAGGAGTGTCGTTCTTCTTTTCATAAAGAGGTCCAAGGGCTAGTCTTGCAGAAGTTTTTTCAGCTACACAGGATGCGCAACATCCGTGCAAGTCCTGGTGACTTTCTCCCCTGCACTGCACCGATCAGATAGATCAGTGTGGGGCAGGAGAAAGGAGAACAGTTCTTTCAGTGATCATGAAGGATGCTGTCAGTGTTTTCCTCCATCAGAATAAGCAGCCTCTAGACTGTAAGAAACACACACATTTTAACATCATTTTGATTGTCTAAAATTTACTGCAGCTAAAAATTACATTTGGTTTACAATGCATTTTGCCAGATATGTTGTCACTTGTCAAAGCTAAGAATTTTACATGCTGGGTTTTTTTATGGCACAGTTAGCACTGATAAGTTGTCACACTCTTGCTTAATATGTTAACATTCTGTCTGTAAACTGTATATGCATAGCTACCTTTTTGAAGCAATATTGAGATTTACTTAAGAACGTGGGGCCCAATAAATACCATCAATGGTGCCCAGTCTAAGAGATGGTGGATCCTATAGGTAAACACCACCTCATCATGCACTAAAACTTACTAAAAAAAAAAAAGATGTGAAGTTCACACATATAGAAAATGGACATTTTGTGAATACATATTACACGTATTGTAAAATAGATAGAGCTCATATGTAGAGTTTGTTTGATAAACTTTCCTACTACTTTGTCTAAATTAGAAGCAAATTGGTTGAACATTACTTCTACCTAAAATGGCAGAAAACGCACCTATCTTGGTGATGGACAGGACAGCTAGAGGGGATATGGAGGAGGCTGTTATTTTTTTTTTAATAGGTGTACTTTCACCAATTTGCTGATAATTCATTGAAAGTAGATGATCGGTACAATTGCTGCCAATGCATTTTTTAAAGCTGTATTGTCATGAGTCAAATTTGATCATGTTAGGTTCTTGCATAGGTCCTATAGCATTGATAAGTTTCCACCCTCTTTCCTACATACACACATCTCTCCTGCATACACACAACTCTACTACTATCACACACGCAATTTTCCGAAATACACACACAACTCTCCTCCATACACAAACACAGTTCTAACACATATAGCTTTTCTACAGCTTTGAAGTATGCACTCACACCTCTGTTACATACACGCACTGTTTTGCTACATACTTGTACACAGCTTTCTTACATACACCAACAGCTCTCTTATATACTCATGCAGCTCCACACACACAAACACTTATATATATATATATATATATATATATATATATATATATATATATGTACACTCATCCATCGTATACATTACCACATCTTGAAATTCCTTCCAGGAATGTGACTGATCACATGACCTGAAAGGTTCAATGGCTAATCAACAACTTTGTTTGATTGGGACCCTATCCATGCCACCTCACATATCAGGAGTGTCGTTCTTCTTTTCATAAAGAGGTCCAAGGGCTAGTCTTGCAGAAGTTTTTTCAGCTACACAGGATGCGCAACATCCGTGCAAGTCCTGGTGACTTTCTCCCCTGCACTGCACCGATCAGATAGATCAGTGTGGGGCAGGAGAAAGGAGAACAGTTCTTTCAGTGATCATGAAGGATGCTGTCAGTGTTTTCCTCCATCAGAATAAGCAGCCTCTAGACTGTAAGAAACACACACATTTTAACATCATTTTGATTGTCTAAAATTTACTGCAGCTAAAAATTACATTTGGTTTACAATGCATTTTGCCAGATATGTTGTCACTTGTCAAAGCTAAGAATTTTACATGCTGGGTTTTTTTTATGGCACATTTAGCACTGATAAGTTGTCACACTCTTGCTTAATATGTTAACATTCTGTCTGTAAACTGTATATGCATAGCTACCTTTTTGAAGCAATATTGAGATTTACTTAAGAACGTGGGGCCCAATAAATACCATCAATGGTGCCCAGTCTAAGAGATGGTGGATCCTATAGGTAAACACCACCTCATCATGCACTAAAACTTACTAAAAAAAAAAAAGATGTGAAGTTCACACATATAGAAAATGGACATTTTGTGAATACATATTACACGTATTGTAAAATAGATAGAGCTCATATGTAGAGTTTGTTTGATAAACTTTCCTACTACTTTGTCTAAATTAGAAGCAAATTGGTTGAACATTACTTCTACCTAAAATGGCAGAAAACGCACCTATCTTGGTGATGGACAGGACAGCTAGAGGGGATATGGAGGAGGCTGTTATTTTTTTTTTAATAGGTGTACTTTCACCAATTTGCTGATAATTCATTGAAAGTAGATGATCGGTACAATTGCTGCCAATGCATTTTTTAAAGCTGTATTGTCATGAGTCAAATTTGATCATGTTAGGTTCTTGCATAGGTCCTATAGCATTGATAAGTTTCCACCCTCTTTCCTACATACACACATCTCTCCTGCATACACACAACTCTACTACTATCACACACGCAATTTTCCGAAATACACACACAACTCTCCTCCATACACAAACACAGTTCTAACACATATAGCTTTTCTACAGCTTTGAAGTATGCACTCACACCTCTGTTACATACACGCACTGTTTTGCTACATACTTGTACACAGCTTTCTTACATACACCAACAGCTCTCTTATATACTCATGCAGCTCCACACACACAAACACTTATATATATATATATATATATATATATATATATATATATATATATATATGTACACTCATCCATCGTATACATTACCACATCTTGAAATTCCTTCCAGGAATGTGACTGATCACATGACCTGAAAGGTTCAATGGCTAATCAACAACTTTGTTTGATTGGGACCCTATCCATGCCACCTCACATATCAGGAGTGTCGTTCTTCTTTTCATAAAGAGGTCCAAGGGCTAGTCTTGCAGAAGTTTTTTCAGCTACACAGGATGCGCAACATCCGTGCAAGTCCTGGTGACTTTCTCCCCTGCACTGCACCGATCAGATAGATCAGTGTGGGGCAGGAGAAAGGAGAACAGTTCTTTCAGTGATCATGAAGGATGCTGTCAGTGTTTTCCTCCATCAGAATAAGCAGCCTCTAGACTGTAAGAAACACACACATTTTAACATCATTTTGATTGTCTAAAATTTACTGCAGCTAAAAATTACATTTGGTTTACAATGCATTTTGCCAGATATGTTGTCACTTGTCAAAGCTAAGAATTTTACATGCTGGGTTTTTTTATGGCACAGTTAGCACTGATAAGTTGTCACACTCTTGCTTAATATGTTAACATTCTGTCTGTAAACTGTATATGCATAGCTACCTTTTTGAAGCAATATTGAGATTTACTTAAGAACGTGGGGCCCAATAAATACCATCAATGGTGCCCAGTCTAAGAGATGGTGGATCCTATAGGTAAACACCACCTCATCATGCACTAAAACTTACTAAAAAAAAAAAAGATGTGAAGTTCACACATATAGAAAATGGACATTTTGTGAATACATATTACACGTATTGTAAAATAGATAGAGCTCATATGTAGAGTTTGTTTGATAAACTTTCCTACTACTTTGTCTAAATTAGAAGCAAATTGGTTGAACATTACTTCTACCTAAAATGGCAGAAAACGCACCTATCTTGGTGATGGACAGGACAGCTAGAGGGGATATGGAGGAGGCTGTTATTTTTTTTTTAATAGGTGTACTTTCACCAATTTGCTGATAATTCATTGAAAGTAGATGATCGGTACAATTGCTGCCAATGCATTTTTTAAAGCTGTATTGTCATGAGTCAAATTTGATCATGTTAGGTTCTTGCATAGGTCCTATAGCATTGATAAGTTTCCACCCTCTTTCCTACATACACACATCTCTCCTGCATACACACAACTCTACTACTATCACACACGCAATTTTCCGAAATACACACACAACTCTCCTCCATACACAAACACAGTTCTAACACATATAGCTTTTCTACAGCTTTGAAGTATGCACTCACACCTCTGTTACATACACGCACTGTTTTGCTACATACTTGTACACAGCTTTCTTACATACACCAACAGCTCTCTTATATACTCATGCAGCTCCACACACACAAACACTTATATATATATATATATATATATATATATATATATATATATATGTACACTCATCCATCGTATACATTACCACATCTTGAAATTCCTTCCAGGAATGTGACTGATCACATGACCTGAAAGGTTCAATGGCTAATCAACAACTTTGTTTGATTGGGACCCTATCCATGCCACCTCACATATCAGGAGTGTCGTTCTTCTTTTCATAAAGAGGTCCAAGGGCTAGTCTTGCAGAAGTTTTTTCAGCTACACAGGATGCGCAACATCCGTGCAAGTCCTGGTGACTTTCTCCCCTGCACTGCACCGATCAGATAGATCAGTGTGGGGCAGGAGAAAGGAGAACAGTTCTTTCAGTGATCATGAAGGATGCTGTCAGTGTTTTCCTCCATCAGAATAAGCAGCCTCTAGACTGTAAGAAACACACACATTTTAACATCATTTTGATTGTCTAAAATTTACTGCAGCTAAAAATTACATTTGGTTTACAATGCATTTTGCCAGATATGTTGTCACTTGTCAAAGCTAAGAATTTTACATGCTGGGTTTTTTTTATGGCACATTTAGCACTGATAAGTTGTCACACTCTTGCTTAATATGTTAACATTCTGTCTGTAAACTGTATATGCATAGCTACCTTTTTGAAGCAATATTGAGATTTACTTAAGAACGTGGGGCCCAATAAATACCATCAATGGTGCCCAGTCTAAGAGATGGTGGATCCTATAGGTAAACACCACCTCATCATGCACTAAAACTTACTAAAAAAAAAAAAGATGTGAAGTTCACACATATAGAAAATGGACATTTTGTGAATACATATTACACGTATTGTAAAATAGATAGAGCTCATATGTAGAGTTTGTTTGATAAACTTTCCTACTACTTTGTCTAAATTAGAAGCAAATTGGTTGAACATTACTTCTACCTAAAATGGCAGAAAACGCACCTATCTTGGTGATGGACAGGACAGCTAGAGGGGATATGGAGGAGGCTGTTATTTTTTTTTTAATAGGTGTACTTTCACCAATTTGCTGATAATTCATTGAAAGTAGATGATCGGTACAATTGCTGCCAATGCATTTTTTAAAGCTGTATTGTCATGAGTCAAATTTGATCATGTTAGGTTCTTGCATAGGTCCTATAGCATTGATAAGTTTCCACCCTCTTTCCTACATACACACATCTCTCCTGCATACACACAACTCTACTACTATCACACACGCAATTTTCCGAAATACACACACAACTCTCCTCCATACACAAACACAGTTCTAACACATATAGCTTTTCTACAGCTTTGAAGTATGCACTCACACCTCTGTTACATACACGCACTGTTTTGCTACATACTTGTACACAGCTTTCTTACATACACCAACAGCTCTCTTATATACTCATGCAGCTCCACACACACAAACACTTATATATATATATATATATATATATATATATATATATATATATGTACACTCATCCATCGTATACATTACCACATCTTGAAATTCCTTCCAGGAATGTGACTGATCACATGACCTGAAAGGTTCAATGGCTAATCAACAACTTTGTTTGATTGGGACCCTATCCATGCCACCTCACATATCAGGAGTGTCGTTCTTCTTTTCATAAAGAGGTCCAAGGGCTAGTCTTGCAGAAGTTTTTTCAGCTACACAGGATGCGCAACATCCGTGCAAGTCCTGGTGACTTTCTCCCCTGCACTGCACCGATCAGATAGATCAGTGTGGGGCAGGAGAAAGGAGAACAGTTCTTTCAGTGATCATGAAGGATGCTGTCAGTGTTTTCCTCCATCAGAATAAGCAGCCTCTAGACTGTAAGAAACACACACATTTTAACATCATTTTGATTGTCTAAAATTTACTGCAGCTAAAAATTACATTTGGTTTACAATGCATTTTGCCAGATATGTTGTCACTTGTCAAAGCTAAGAATTTTACATGCTGGGTTTTTTTTATGGCACATTTAGCACTGATAAGTTGTCACACTCTTGCTTAATATGTTAACATTCTGTCTGTAAACTGTATATGCATAGCTACCTTTTTGAAGCAATATTGAGATTTACTTAAGAACGTGGGGCCCAATAAATACCATCAATGGTGCCCAGTCTAAGAGATGGTGGATCCTATAGGTAAACACCACCTCATCATGCACTAAAACTTACTAAAAAAAAAAAAGATGTGAAGTTCACACATATAGAAAATGGACATTTTGTGAATACATATTACACGTATTGTAAAATAGATAGAGCTCATATGTAGAGTTTGTTTGATAAACTTTCCTACTACTTTGTCTAAATTAGAAGCAAATTGGTTGAACATTACTTCTACCTAAAATGGCAGAAAACGCACCTATCTTGGTGATGGACAGGACAGCTAGAGGGGATATGGAGGAGGCTGTTATTTTTTTTTTAATAGGTGTACTTTCACCAATTTGCTGATAATTCATTGAAAGTAGATGATCGGTACAATTGCTGCCAATGCATTTTTTAAAGCTGTATTGTCATGAGTCAAATTTGATCATGTTAGGTTCTTGCATAGGTCCTATAGCATTGATAAGTTTCCACCCTCTTTCCTACATACACACATCTCTCCTGCATACACACAACTCTACTACTATCACACACGCAATTTTCCGAAATACACACACAACTCTCCTCCATACACAAACACAGTTCTAACACATATAGCTTTTCTACAGCTTTGAAGTATGCACTCACACCTCTGTTACATACACGCACTGTTTTGCTACATACTTGTACACAGCTTTCTTACATACACCAACAGCTCTCTTATATACTCATGCAGCTCCACACACACAAACACTTATATATATATATATATATATATATATATATATGTACACTCATCCATCGTATACATTACCACATCTTGAAATTCCTTCCAGGAATGTGACTGATCACATGACCTGAAAGGTTCAATGGCTAATCAACAACTTTGTTTGATTGGGACCCTATCCATGCCACCTCACATATCAGGAGTGTCGTTCTTCTTTTCATAAAGAGGTCCAAGGGCTAGTCTTGCAGAAGTTTTTTCAGCTACACAGGATGCGCAACATCCGTGCAAGTCCTGGTGACTTTCTCCCCTGCACTGCACCGATCAGATAGATCAGTGTGGGGCAGGAGAAAGGAGAACAGTTCTTTCAGTGATCATGAAGGATGCTGTCAGTGTTTTCCTCCATCAGAATAAGCAGCCTCTAGACTGTAAGAAACACACACATTTTAACATCATTTTGATTGTCTAAAATTTACTGCAGCTAAAAATTACATTTGGTTTACAATGCATTTTGCCAGATATGTTGTCACTTGTCAAAGCTAAGAATTTTACATGCTGGGTTTTTTTTATGGCACATTTAGCACTGATAAGTTGTCACACTCTTGCTTAATATGTTAACATTCTGTCTGTAAACTGTATATGCATAGCTACCTTTTTGAAGCAATATTGAGATTTACTTAAGAACGTGGGGCCCAATAAATACCATCAATGGTGCCCAGTCTAAGAGATGGTGGATCCTATAGGTAAACACCACCTCATCATGCACTAAAACTTACTAAAAAAAAAAAAGATGTGAAGTTCACACATATAGAAAATGGACATTTTGTGAATACATATTACACGTATTGTAAAATAGATAGAGCTCATATGTAGAGTTTGTTTGATAAACTTTCCTACTACTTTGTCTAAATTAGAAGCAAATTGGTTGAACATTACTTCTACCTAAAATGGCAGAAAACGCACCTATCTTGGTGATGGACAGGACAGCTAGAGGGGATATGGAGGAGGCTGTTATTTTTTTTTTAATAGGTGTACTTTCACCAATTTGCTGATAATTCATTGAAAGTAGATGATCGGTACAATTGCTGCCAATGCATTTTTTAAAGCTGTATTGTCATGAGTCAAATTTGATCATGTTAGGTTCTTGCATAGGTCCTATAGCATTGATAAGTTTCCACCCTCTTTCCTACATACACACATCTCTCCTGCATACACACAACTCTACTACTATCACACACGCAATTTTCCGAAATACACACACAACTCTCCTCCATACACAAACACAGTTCTAACACATATAGCTTTTCTACAGCTTTGAAGTATGCACTCACACCTCTGTTACATACACGCACTGTTTTGCTACATACTTGTACACAGCTTTCTTACATACACCAACAGCTCTCTTATATACTCATGCAGCTCCACACACACAAACACTTATATATATATATATATATATATATATATATATATATATATATATGTACACTCATCCATCGTATACATTACCACATCTTGAAATTCCTTCCAGGAATGTGACTGATCACATGACCTGAAAGGTTCAATGGCTAATCAACAACTTTGTTTGATTGGGACCCTATCCATGCCACCTCACATATCAGGAGTGTCGTTCTTCTTTTCATAAAGAGGTCCAAGGGCTAGTCTTGCAGAAGTTTTTTCAGCTACACAGGATGCGCAACATCCGTGCAAGTCCTGGTGACTTTCTCCCCTGCACTGCACCGATCAGATAGATCAGTGTGGGGCAGGAGAAAGGAGAACAGTTCTTTCAGTGATCATGAAGGATGCTGTCAGTGTTTTCCTCCATCAGAATAAGCAGCCTCTAGACTGTAAGAAACACACACATTTTAACATCATTTTGATTGTCTAAAATTTACTGCAGCTAAAAATTACATTTGGTTTACAATGCATTTTGCCAGATATGTTGTCACTTGTCAAAGCTAAGAATTTTACATGCTGGGTTTTTTTTATGGCACATTTAGCACTGATAAGTTGTCACACTCTTGCTTAATATGTTAACATTCTGTCTGTAAACTGTATATGCATAGCTACCTTTTTGAAGCAATATTGAGATTTACTTAAGAACGTGGGGCCCAATAAATACCATCAATGGTGCCCAGTCTAAGAGATGGTGGATCCTATAGGTAAACACCACCTCATCATGCACTAAAACTTACTAAAAAAAAAAAAGATGTGAAGTTCACACATATAGAAAATGGACATTTTGTGAATACATATTACACGTATTGTAAAATAGATAGAGCTCATATGTAGAGTTTGTTTGATAAACTTTCCTACTACTTTGTCTAAATTAGAAGCAAATTGGTTGAACATTACTTCTACCTAAAATGGCAGAAAACGCACCTATCTTGGTGATGGACAGGACAGCTAGAGGGGATATGGAGGAGGCTGTTATTTTTTTTTTAATAGGTGTACTTTCACCAATTTGCTGATAATTCATTGAAAGTAGATGATCGGTACAATTGCTGCCAATGCATTTTTTAAAGCTGTATTGTCATGAGTCAAATTTGATCATGTTAGGTTCTTGCATAGGTCCTATAGCATTGATAAGTTTCCACCCTCTTTCCTACATACACACATCTCTCCTGCATACACACAACTCTACTACTATCACACACGCAATTTTCCGAAATACACACACAACTCTCCTCCATACACAAACACAGTTCTAACACATATAGCTTTTCTACAGCTTTGAAGTATGCACTCACACCTCTGTTACATACACGCACTGTTTTGCTACATACTTGTACACAGCTTTCTTACATACACCAACAGCTCTCTTATATACTCATGCAGCTCCACACACACAAACACTTATATATATATATATATATATATATATATATATGTACACTCATCCATCGTATACATTACCACATCTTGAAATTCCTTCCAGGAATGTGACTGATCACATGACCTGAAAGGTTCAATGGCTAATCAACAACTTTGTTTGATTGGGACCCTATCCATGCCACCTCACATATCAGGAGTGTCGTTCTTCTTTTCATAAAGAGGTCCAAGGGCTAGTCTTGCAGAAGTTTTTTCAGCTACACAGGATGCGCAACATCCGTGCAAGTCCTGGTGACTTTCTCCCCTGCACTGCACCGATCAGATAGATCAGTGTGGGGCAGGAGAAAGGAGAACAGTTCTTTCAGTGATCATGAAGGATGCTGTCAGTGTTTTCCTCCATCAGAATAAGCAGCCTCTAGACTGTAAGAAACACACACATTTTAACATCATTTTGATTGTCTAAAATTTACTGCAGCTAAAAATTACATTTGGTTTACAATGCATTTTGCCAGATATGTTGTCACTTGTCAAAGCTAAGAATTTTACATGCTGGGTTTTTTTTATGGCACATTTAGCACTGATAAGTTGTCACACTCTTGCTTAATATGTTAACATTCTGTCTGTAAACTGTATATGCATAGCTACCTTTTTGAAGCAATATTGAGATTTACTTAAGAACGTGGGGCCCAATAAATACCATCAATGGTGCCCAGTCTAAGAGATGGTGGATCCTATAGGTAAACACCACCTCATCATGCACTAAAACTTACTAAAAAAAAAAAAGATGTGAAGTTCACACATATAGAAAATGGACATTTTGTGAATACATATTACACGTATTGTAAAATAGATAGAGCTCATATGTAGAGTTTGTTTGATAAACTTTCCTACTACTTTGTCTAAATTAGAAGCAAATTGGTTGAACATTACTTCTACCTAAAATGGCAGAAAACGCACCTATCTTGGTGATGGACAGGACAGCTAGAGGGGATATGGAGGAGGCTGTTATTTTTTTTTTAATAGGTGTACTTTCACCAATTTGCTGATAATTCATTGAAAGTAGATGATCGGTACAATTGCTGCCAATGCATTTTTTAAAGCTGTATTGTCATGAGTCAAATTTGATCATGTTAGGTTCTTGCATAGGTCCTATAGCATTGATAAGTTTCCACCCTCTTTCCTACATACACACATCTCTCCTGCATACACACAACTCTACTACTATCACACACGCAATTTTCCGAAATACACACACAACTCTCCTCCATACACAAACACAGTTCTAACACATATAGCTTTTCTACAGCTTTGAAGTATGCACTCACACCTCTGTTACATACACGCACTGTTTTGCTACATACTTGTACACAGCTTTCTTACATACACCAACAGCTCTCTTATATACTCATGCAGCTCCACACACACAAACACTTATATATATATATATATATATATATATATATATATATATATATATGTACACTCATCCATCGTATACATTACCACATCTTGAAATTCCTTCCAGGAATGTGACTGATCACATGACCTGAAAGGTTCAATGGCTAATCAACAACTTTGTTTGATTGGGACCCTATCCATGCCACCTCACATATCAGGAGTGTCGTTCTTCTTTTCATAAAGAGGTCCAAGGGCTAGTCTTGCAGAAGTTTTTTCAGCTACACAGGATGCGCAACATCCGTGCAAGTCCTGGTGACTTTCTCCCCTGCACTGCACCGATCAGATAGATCAGTGTGGGGCAGGAGAAAGGAGAACAGTTCTTTCAGTGATCATGAAGGATGCTGTCAGTGTTTTCCTCCATCAGAATAAGCAGCCTCTAGACTGTAAGAAACACACACATTTTAACATCATTTTGATTGTCTAAAATTTACTGCAGCTAAAAATTACATTTGGTTTACAATGCATTTTGCCAGATATGTTGTCACTTGTCAAAGCTAAGAATTTTACATGCTGGGTTTTTTTTATGGCACATTTAGCACTGATAAGTTGTCACACTCTTGCTTAATATGTTAACATTCTGTCTGTAAACTGTATATGCATAGCTACCTTTTTGAAGCAATATTGAGATTTACTTAAGAACGTGGGGCCCAATAAATACCATCAATGGTGCCCAGTCTAAGAGATGGTGGATCCTATAGGTAAACACCACCTCATCATGCACTAAAACTTACTAAAAAAAAAAAAGATGTGAAGTTCACACATATAGAAAATGGACATTTTGTGAATACATATTACACGTATTGTAAAATAGATAGAGCTCATATGTAGAGTTTGTTTGATAAACTTTCCTACTACTTTGTCTAAATTAGAAGCAAATTGGTTGAACATTACTTCTACCTAAAATGGCAGAAAACGCACCTATCTTGGTGATGGACAGGACAGCTAGAGGGGATATGGAGGAGGCTGTTATTTTTTTTTTAATAGGTGTACTTTCACCAATTTGCTGATAATTCATTGAAAGTAGATGATCGGTACAATTGCTGCCAATGCATTTTTTAAAGCTGTATTGTCATGAGTCAAATTTGATCATGTTAGGTTCTTGCATAGGTCCTATAGCATTGATAAGTTTCCACCCTCTTTCCTACATACACACATCTCTCCTGCATACACACAACTCTACTACTATCACACACGCAATTTTCCGAAATACACACACAACTCTCCTCCATACACAAACACAGTTCTAACACATATAGCTTTTCTACAGCTTTGAAGTATGCACTCACACCTCTGTTACATACACGCACTGTTTTGCTACATACTTGTACACAGCTTTCTTACATACACCAACAGCTCTCTTATATACTCATGCAGCTCCACACACACAAACACTTATATATATATATATATATATATATATATATATGTACACTCATCCATCGTATACATTACCACATCTTGAAATTCCTTCCAGGAATGTGACTGATCACATGACCTGAAAGGTTCAATGGCTAATCAACAACTTTGTTTGATTGGGACCCTATCCATGCCACCTCACATATCAGGAGTGTCGTTCTTCTTTTCATAAAGAGGTCCAAGGGCTAGTCTTGCAGAAGTTTTTTCAGCTACACAGGATGCGCAACATCCGTGCAAGTCCTGGTGACTTTCTCCCCTGCACTGCACCGATCAGATAGATCAGTGTGGGGCAGGAGAAAGGAGAACAGTTCTTTCAGTGATCATGAAGGATGCTGTCAGTGTTTTCCTCCATCAGAATAAGCAGCCTCTAGACTGTAAGAAACACACACATTTTAACATCATTTTGATTGTCTAAAATTTACTGCAGCTAAAAATTACATTTGGTTTACAATGCATTTTGCCAGATATGTTGTCACTTGTCAAAGCTAAGAATTTTACATGCTGGGTTTTTTTATGGCACAGTTAGCACTGATAAGTTGTCACACTCTTGCTTAATATGTTAACATTCTGTCTGTAAACTGTATATGCATAGCTACCTTTTTGAAGCAATATTGAGATTTACTTAAGAACGTGGGGCCCAATAAATACCATCAATGGTGCCCAGTCTAAGAGATGGTGGATCCTATAGGTAAACACCACCTCATCATGCACTAAAACTTACTAAAAAAAAAAAAGATGTGAAGTTCACACATATAGAAAATGGACATTTTGTGAATACATATTACACGTATTGTAAAATAGATAGAGCTCATATGTAGAGTTTGTTTGATAAACTTTCCTACTACTTTGTCTAAATTAGAAGCAAATTGGTTGAACATTACTTCTACCTAAAATGGCAGAAAACGCACCTATCTTGGTGATGGACAGGACAGCTAGAGGGGATATGGAGGAGGCTGTTATTTTTTTTTTAATAGGTGTACTTTCACCAATTTGCTGATAATTCATTGAAAGTAGATGATCGGTACAATTGCTGCCAATGCATTTTTTAAAGCTGTATTGTCATGAGTCAAATTTGATCATGTTAGGTTCTTGCATAGGTCCTATAGCATTGATAAGTTTCCACCCTCTTTCCTACATACACACATCTCTCCTGCATACACACAACTCTACTACTATCACACACGCAATTTTCCGAAATACACACACAACTCTCCTCCATACACAAACACAGTTCTAACACATATAGCTTTTCTACAGCTTTGAAGTATGCACTCACACCTCTGTTACATACACGCACTGTTTTGCTACATACTTGTACACAGCTTTCTTACATACACCAACAGCTCTCTTATATACTCATGCAGCTCCACACACACAAACACTTATATATATATATATATATATATATATATATATGTACACTCATCCATCGTATACATTACCACATCTTGAAATTCCTTCCAGGAATGTGACTGATCACATGACCTGAAAGGTTCAATGGCTAATCAACAACTTTGTTTGATTGGGACCCTATCCATGCCACCTCACATATCAGGAGTGTCGTTCTTCTTTTCATAAAGAGGTCCAAGGGCTAGTCTTGCAGAAGTTTTTTCAGCTACACAGGATGCGCAACATCCGTGCAAGTCCTGGTGACTTTCTCCCCTGCACTGCACCGATCAGATAGATCAGTGTGGGGCAGGAGAAAGGAGAACAGTTCTTTCAGTGATCATGAAGGATGCTGTCAGTGTTTTCCTCCATCAGAATAAGCAGCCTCTAGACTGTAAGAAACACACACATTTTAACATCATTTTGATTGTCTAAAATTTACTGCAGCTAAAAATTACATTTGGTTTACAATGCATTTTGCCAGATATGTTGTCACTTGTCAAAGCTAAGAATTTTACATGCTGGGTTTTTTTATGGCACAGTTAGCACTGATAAGTTGTCACACTCTTGCTTAATATGTTAACATTCTGTCTGTAAACTGTATATGCATAGCTACCTTTTTGAAGCAATATTGAGATTTACTTAAGAACGTGGGGCCCAATAAATACCATCAATGGTGCCCAGTCTAAGAGATGGTGGATCCTATAGGTAAACACCACCTCATCATGCACTAAAACTTACTAAAAAAAAAAAAGATGTGAAGTTCACACATATAGAAAATGGACATTTTGTGAATACATATTACACGTATTGTAAAATAGATAGAGCTCATATGTAGAGTTTGTTTGATAAACTTTCCTACTACTTTGTCTAAATTAGAAGCAAATTGGTTGAACATTACTTCTACCTAAAATGGCAGAAAACGCACCTATCTTGGTGATGGACAGGACAGCTAGAGGGGATATGGAGGAGGCTGTTATTTTTTTTTTAATAGGTGTACTTTCACCAATTTGCTGATAATTCATTGAAAGTAGATGATCGGTACAATTGCTGCCAATGCATTTTTTAAAGCTGTATTGTCATGAGTCAAATTTGATCATGTTAGGTTCTTGCATAGGTCCTATAGCATTGATAAGTTTCCACCCTCTTTCCTACATACACACATCTCTCCTGCATACACACAACTCTACTACTATCACACACGCAATTTTCCGAAATACACACACAACTCTCCTCCATACACAAACACAGTTCTAACACATATAGCTTTTCTACAGCTTTGAAGTATGCACTCACACCTCTGTTACATACACGCACTGTTTTGCTACATACTTGTACACAGCTTTCTTACATACACCAACAGCTCTCTTATATACTCATGCAGCTCCACACACACAAACACTTATATATATATATATATATATATATATATATATGTACACTCATCCATCGTATACATTACCACATCTTGAAATTCCTTCCAGGAATGTGACTGATCACATGACCTGAAAGGTTCAATGGCTAATCAACAACTTTGTTTGATTGGGACCCTATCCATGCCACCTCACATATCAGGAGTGTCGTTCTTCTTTTCATAAAGAGGTCCAAGGGCTAGTCTTGCAGAAGTTTTTTCAGCTACACAGGATGCGCAACATCCGTGCAAGTCCTGGTGACTTTCTCCCCTGCACTGCACCGATCAGATAGATCAGTGTGGGGCAGGAGAAAGGAGAACAGTTCTTTCAGTGATCATGAAGGATGCTGTCAGTGTTTTCCTCCATCAGAATAAGCAGCCTCTAGACTGTAAGAAACACACACATTTTAACATCATTTTGATTGTCTAAAATTTACTGCAGCTAAAAATTACATTTGGTTTACAATGCATTTTGCCAGATATGTTGTCACTTGTCAAAGCTAAGAATTTTACATGCTGGGTTTTTTTATGGCACAGTTAGCACTGATAAGTTGTCACACTCTTGCTTAATATGTTAACATTCTGTCTGTAAACTGTATATGCATAGCTACCTTTTTGAAGCAATATTGAGATTTACTTAAGAACGTGGGGCCCAATAAATACCATCAATGGTGCCCAGTCTAAGAGATGGTGGATCCTATAGGTAAACACCACCTCATCATGCACTAAAACTTACTAAAAAAAAAAAAGATGTGAAGTTCACACATATAGAAAATGGACATTTTGTGAATACATATTACACGTATTGTAAAATAGATAGAGCTCATATGTAGAGTTTGTTTGATAAACTTTCCTACTACTTTGTCTAAATTAGAAGCAAATTGGTTGAACATTACTTCTACCTAAAATGGCAGAAAACGCACCTATCTTGGTGATGGACAGGACAGCTAGAGGGGATATGGAGGAGGCTGTTATTTTTTTTTTAATAGGTGTACTTTCACCAATTTGCTGATAATTCATTGAAAGTAGATGATCGGTACAATTGCTGCCAATGCATTTTTTAAAGCTGTATTGTCATGAGTCAAATTTGATCATGTTAGGTTCTTGCATAGGTCCTATAGCATTGATAAGTTTCCACCCTCTTTCCTACATACACACATCTCTCCTGCATACACACAACTCTACTACTATCACACACGCAATTTTCCGAAATACACACACAACTCTCCTCCATACACAAACACAGTTCTAACACATATAGCTTTTCTACAGCTTTGAAGTATGCACTCACACCTGTTACATACACGCACTGTTTTGCTACATACTTGTACACAGCTTTCTTACATACACCAACAGCTCTCTTATATACTCATGCAGCTCCACACACACAAACACTTATATATATATATATATATATATATATATATATGTACACTCATCCATCGTATACATTACCACATCTTGAAATTCCTTCCAGGAATGTGACTGATCACATGACCTGAAAGGTTCAATGGCTAATCAACAACTTTGTTTGATTGGGACCCTATCCATGCCACCTCACATATCAGGAGTGTCGTTCTTCTTTTCATAAAGAGGTCCAAGGGCTAGTCTTGCAGAAGTTTTTTCAGCTACACAGGATGCGCAACATCCGTGCAAGTCCTGGTGACTTTCTCCCCTGCACTGCACCGATCAGATAGATCAGTGTGGGGCAGGAGAAAGGAGAACAGTTCTTTCAGTGATCATGAAGGATGCTGTCAGTGTTTTCCTCCATCAGAATAAGCAGCCTCTAGACTGTAAGAAACACACACATTTTAACATCATTTTGATTGTCTAAAATTTACTGCAGCTAAAAATTACATTTGGTTTACAATGCATTTTGCCAGATATGTTGTCACTTGTCAAAGCTAAGAATTTTACATGCTGGGTTTTTTTATGGCACAGTTAGCACTGATAAGTTGTCACACTCTTGCTTAATATGTTAACATTCTGTCTGTAAACTGTATATGCATAGCTACCTTTTTGAAGCAATATTGAGATTTACTTAAGAACGTGGGGCCCAATAAATACCATCAATGGTGCCCAGTCTAAGAGATGGTGGATCCTATAGGTAAACACCACCTCATCATGCACTAAAACTTACTAAAAAAAAAAAAGATGTGAAGTTCACACATATAGAAAATGGACATTTTGTGAATACATATTACACGTATTGTAAAATAGATAGAGCTCATATGTAGAGTTTGTTTGATAAACTTTCCTACTACTTTGTCTAAATTAGAAGCAAATTGGTTGAACATTACTTCTACCTAAAATGGCAGAAAACGCACCTATCTTGGTGATGGACAGGACAGCTAGAGGGGATATGGAGGAGGCTGTTATTTTTTTTTTAATAGGTGTACTTTCACCAATTTGCTGATAATTCATTGAAAGTAGATGATCGGTACAATTGCTGCCAATGCATTTTTTAAAGCTGTATTGTCATGAGTCAAATTTGATCATGTTAGGTTCTTGCATAGGTCCTATAGCATTGATAAGTTTCCACCCTCTTTCCTACATACACACATCTCTCCTGCATACACACAACTCTACTACTATCACACACGCAATTTTCCGAAATACACACACAACTCTCCTCCATACACAAACACAGTTCTAACACATATAGCTTTTCTACAGCTTTGAAGTATGCACTCACACCTCTGTTACATACACGCACTGTTTTGCTACATACTTGTACACAGCTTTCTTACATACACCAACAGCTCTCTTATATACTCATGCAGCTCCACACACACAAACACTTATATATATATATATATATATATATATATATATGTACACTCATCCATCGTATACATTACCACATCTTGAAATTCCTTCCAGGAATGTGACTGATCACATGACCTGAAAGGTTCAATGGCTAATCAACAACTTTGTTTGATTGGGACCCTATCCATGCCACCTCACATATCAGGAGTGTCGTTCTTCTTTTCATAAAGAGGTCCAAGGGCTAGTCTTGCAGAAGTTTTTTCAGCTACACAGGATGCGCAACATCCGTGCAAGTCCTGGTGACTTTCTCCCCTGCACTGCACCGATCAGATAGATCAGTGTGGGGCAGGAGAAAGGAGAACAGTTCTTTCAGTGATCATGAAGGATGCTGTCAGTGTTTTCCTCCATCAGAATAAGCAGCCTCTAGACTGTAAGAAACACACACATTTTAACATCATTTTGATTGTCTAAAATTTACTGCAGCTAAAAATTACATTTGGTTTACAATGCATTTTGCCAGATATGTTGTCACTTGTCAAAGCTAAGAATTTTACATGCTGGGTTTTTTTATGGCACAGTTAGCACTGATAAGTTGTCACACTCTTGCTTAATATGTTAACATTCTGTCTGTAAACTGTATATGCATAGCTACCTTTTTGAAGCAATATTGAGATTTACTTAAGAACGTGGGGCCCAATAAATACCATCAATGGTGCCCAGTCTAAGAGATGGTGGATCCTATAGGTAAACACCACCTCATCATGCACTAAAACTTACTAAAAAAAAAAAAGATGTGAAGTTCACACATATAGAAAATGGACATTTTGTGAATACATATTACACGTATTGTAAAATAGATAGAGCTCATATGTAGAGTTTGTTTGATAAACTTTCCTACTACTTTGTCTAAATTAGAAGCAAATTGGTTGAACATTACTTCTACCTAAAATGGCAGAAAACGCACCTATCTTGGTGATGGACAGGACAGCTAGAGGGGATATGGAGGAGGCTGTTATTTTTTTTTTAATAGGTGTACTTTCACCAATTTGCTGATAATTCATTGAAAGTAGATGATCGGTACAATTGCTGCCAATGCATTTTTTAAAGCTGTATTGTCATGAGTCAAATTTGATCATGTTAGGTTCTTGCATAGGTCCTATAGCATTGATAAGTTTCCACCCTCTTTCCTACATACACACATCTCTCCTGCATACACACAACTCTACTACTATCACACACGCAATTTTCCGAAATACACACACAACTCTCCTCCATACACAAACACAGTTCTAACACATATAGCTTTTCTACAGCTTTGAAGTATGCACTCACACCTGTTACATACACGCACTGTTTTGCTACATACTTGTACACAGCTTTCTTACATACACCAACAGCTCTCTTATATACTCATGCAGCTCCACACACACAAACACTTATATATATATATATATATATATATGTACACTCATCCATCGTATACATTACCACATCTTGAAATTCCTTCCAGGAATGTGACTGATCACATGACCTGAAAGGTTCAATGGCTAATCAACAACTTTGTTTGATTGGGACCCTATCCATGCCACCTCACATATCAGGAGTGTCGTTCTTCTTTTCATAAAGAGGTCCAAGGGCTAGTCTTGCAGAAGTTTTTTCAGCTACACAGGATGCGCAACATCCGTGCAAGTCCTGGTGACTTTCTCCCCTGCACTGCACCGATCAGATAGATCAGTGTGGGGCAGGAGAAAGGAGAACAGTTCTTTCAGTGATCATGAAGGATGCTGTCAGTGTTTTCCTCCATCAGAATAAGCAGCCTCTAGACTGTAAGAAACGCACACATTTTAACATCATTTTGATTGTCTAAAATTTACTGCAGCTAAAAATTACATTTGGTTTACAATGCATTTTGCCAGATATGTTGTCACTTGTCAAAGCTAAGAATTTTACATGCTGGGTTTTTTTATGGCACATTTAGCACTGATAAGTTGTCACACTCTTGCTTAATATGTTAACATTCTGTCTGTAAACTGTATATGCATAGCTACCTTTTTGAAGCAATATTGAGATTTACTTAAGAACGTGGGGCCCAATAAATACCATCAATGGTGCCCAGTCCAAGAGATGGTGGATCCTATAGGTAAACACCACCTCATCATGCACTAAAACTTACTAAAAAAAAAAAAGATGTGAAGTTCACACATATAGAAAATGGACATTTTGTGAATACATATTACACGTATTGTAAAATAGATAGAGCTCATATGTAGAGTTTGTTTGATAAACTTTCCTACTACTTTGTCTAAATTAGAAGCAAATTGGTTGAACATTACTTCTACCTAAAATGGCAGAAAACGCACCTATCTTGGTGATGGACAGGACAGCTAGAGGGGATATGGAGGAGGCTGTTATTTTTTTTTTAATAGGTGTACTTTCACCAATTTGCTGATAATTCATTGAAAGTAGATGATCGGTACAATTGCTGCCAATGCATTTTTTAAAGCTGTATTGTCATGAGTCAAATTTGATCATGTTAGGTTCTTGCATAGGTCCTATAGCATTGATAAGTTTCCACCCTCTTTCCTACATACACACATCTCTCCTGCATACACACAACTCTACTACTATCACACACGCAATTTTCCGAAATACACACACAACTCTCCTCCATACACAAACACAGTTCTAACACATATAGCTTTTCTACAGCTTTGAAGTATGCACTCACACCTCTGTTACATACACGCACTGTTTTGCTACATACTTGTACACAGCTTTCTTACATACACCAACAGCTCTCTTATATACTCATGCAGCTCCACACACACAAACACTTATATATATATATATATATATATGTACACTCATCCATCGTATACATTACCACATCTTGAAATTCCTTCCAGGAATGTGACTGATCACATGACCTGAAAGGTTCAATGGCTAATCAACAACTTTGTTTGATTGGGACCCTATCCATGCCACCTCACATATCAGGAGTGTCGTTCTTCTTTTCATAAAGAGGTCCAAGGGCTAGTCTTGCAGAAGTTTTTTCAGCTACACAGGATGCGCAACATCCGTGCAAGTCCTGGTGACTTTCTCCCCTGCACTGCACCGATCAGATAGATCAGTGTGGGGCAGGAGAAAGGAGAACAGTTCTTTCAGTGATCATGAAGGATGCTGTCAGTGTTTTCCTCCATCAGAATAAGCAGCCTCTAGACTGTAAGAAACGCACACATTTTAACATCATTTTGATTGTCTAAAATTTACTGCAGCTAAAAATTACATTTGGTTTACAATGCATTTTGCCAGATATGTTGTCACTTGTCAAAGCTAAGAATTTTACATGCTGGGTTTTTTTATGGCACATTTAGCACTGATAAGTTGTCACACTCTTGCTTAATATGTTAACATTCTGTCTGTAAACTGTATATGCATAGCTACCTTTTTGAAGCAATATTGAGATTTACTTAAGAACGTGGGGCCCAATAAATACCATCAATGGTGCCCAGTCCAAGAGATGGTGGATCCTATAGGTAAACACCACCTCATCATGCACTAAAACTTACTAAAAAAAAAAAAGATGTGAAGTTCACACATATAGAAAATGGACATTTTGTGAATACATATTACACGTATTGTAAAATAGATAGAGCTCATATGTAGAGTTTGTTTGATAAACTTTCCTACTACTTTGTCTAAATTAGAAGCAAATTGGTTGAACATTACTTCTACCTAAAATGGCAGAAAACGCACCTATCTTGGTGATGGACAGGACAGCTAGAGGGGATATGGAGGAGGCTGTTATTTTTTTTTTAATAGGTGTACTATCACCAATTTGCTGATAATTCATTGAAAGTAGATGATCGGTACAATTGCTGCCAATGCATTTTTTAAAGCTGTATTGTCATGAGTCAAATTTGATCATGTTAGGTTCTTGCATAGGTCCTATAGCATTGATAAGTTTCCACCCTCTTTCCTACATACACACATCTCTCCTGCATACACACAACTCTACTACTATCACACACGCAATTTTCCGAAATACACACACAACTCTCCTCCATACACAAACACAGTTCTAACACATATAGCTTTTCTACAGCTTTGAAGTATGCACTCACACCTGTTACATACACGCACTGTTTTGCTACATACTTGTACACAGCTTTCTTACATACACCAACAGCTCTCTTATATACTCATGCAGCTCCACACACACAAACACTTATATATATATATATATATATATATATATATATATATATATGTACACTCATCCATCGTATACATTACCACATCTTGAAATTCCTTCCAGGAATGTGACTGATCACATGACCTGAAAGGTTCAATGGCTAATCAACAACTTTGTTTGATTGGGACCCTATCCATGCCACCTCACATATCAGGAGTGTCGTTCTTCTTTTCATAAAGAGGTCCAAGGGCTAGTCTTGCAGAAGTTTTTTCAGCTACACAGGATGCGCAACATCCGTGCAAGTCCTGGTGACTTTCTCCCCTGCACTGCACCGATCAGATAGATCAGTGTGGGGCAGGAGAAAGGAGAACAGTTCTTTCAGTGATCATGAAGGATGCTGTCAGTGTTTTCCTCCATCAGAATAAGCAGCCTCTAGACTGTAAGAAACACACACATTTTAACATCATTTTGATTGTCTAAAATTTACTGCAGCTAAAAATTACATTTGGTTTACAATGCATTTTGCCAGATATGTTGTCACTTGTCAAAGCTAAGAATTTTACATGCTGGGTTTTTTTATGGCACATTTAGCACTGATAAGTTGTCACACTCTTGCTTAATATGTTAACATTCTGTCTGTAAACTGTATATGCATAGCTACCTTTTTGAAGCAATATTGAGATTTACTTAAGAACGTGGGGCCCAATAAATACCATCAATGGTGCCCAGTCCAAGAGATGGTGGATCCTATAGGTAAACACCACCTCATCATGCACTAAAACTTACTAAAAAAAAAAAAGATGTGAAGTTCACACATATAGAAAATGGACATTTTGTGAATACATATTACACGTATTGTAAAATAGATAGAGCTCATATGTAGAGTTTGTTTGATAAACTTTCCTACTACTTTGTCTAAATTAGAAGCAAATTGGTTGAACATTACTTCTACCTAAAATGGCAGAAAACGCACCTATCTTGGTGATGGACAGGACAGCTAGAGGGGATATGGAGGAGGCTGTTATTTTTTTTTTAATAGGTGTACTTTCACCAATTTGCTGATAATTCATTGAAAGTAGATGATCGGTACAATTGCTGCCAATGCATTTTTTAAAGCTGTATTGTCATGAGTCAAATTTGATCATGTTAGGTTCTTGCATAGGTCCTATAGCATTGATAAGTTTCCACCCTCTTTCCTACATACACACATCTCTCCTGCATACACACAACTCTACTACTATCACACACGCAATTTTCCGAAATACACACACAACTCTCCTCCATACACAAACACAGTTCTAACACATATAGCTTTTCTACAGCTTTGAAGTATGCACTCACACCTCTGTTACATACACGCACTGTTTTGCTACATACTTGTACACAGCTTTCTTACATACACCAACAGCTCTCTTATATACTCATGCAGCTCCACACACACAAACACTTATATATATATATATATATATATATATGTACACTCATCCATCGTATACATTACCACATCTTGAAATTCCTTCCAGGAATGTGACTGATCACATGACCTGAAAGGTTCAATGGCTAATCAACAACTTTGTTTGATTGGGACCCTATCCATGCCACCTCACATATCAGGAGTGTCGTTCTTCTTTTCATAAAGAGGTCCAAGGGCTAGTCTTGCAGAAGTTTTTTCAGCTACACAGGATGCGCAACATCCGTGCAAGTCCTGGTGACTTTCTCCCCTGCACTGCACCGATCAGATAGATCAGTGTGGGGCAGGAGAAAGGAGAACAGTTCTTTCAGTGATCATGAAGGATGCTGTCAGTGTTTTCCTCCATCAGAATAAGCAGCCTCTAGACTGTAAGAAACGCACACATTTTAACATCATTTTGATTGTCTAAAATTTACTGCAGCTAAAAATTACATTTGGTTTACAATGCATTTTGCCAGATATGTTGTCACTTGTCAAAGCTAAGAATTTTACATGCTGGGTTTTTTTATGGCACATTTAGCACTGATAAGTTGTCACACTCTTGCTTAATATGTTAACATTCTGTCTGTAAACTGTATATGCATAGCTACCTTTTTGAAGCAATATTGAGATTTACTTAAGAACGTGGGGCCCAATAAATACCATCAATGGTGCCCAGTCCAAGAGATGGTGGATCCTATAGGTAAACACCACCTCATCATGCACTAAAACTTACTAAAAAAAAAAAAGATGTGAAGTTCACACATATAGAAAATGGACATTTTGTGAATACATATTACACGTATTGTAAAATAGATAGAGCTCATATGTAGAGTTTGTTTGATAAACTTTCCTACTACTTTGTCTAAATTAGAAGCAAATTGGTTGAACATTACTTCTACCTAAAATGGCAGAAAACGCACCTATCTTGGTGATGGACAGGACAGCTAGAGGGGATATGGAGGAGGCTGTTATTTTTTTTTTAATAGGTGTACTATCACCAATTTGCTGATAATTCATTGAAAGTAGATGATCGGTACAATTGCTGCCAATGCATTTTTTAAAGCTGTATTGTCATGAGTCAAATTTGATCATGTTAGGTTCTTGCATAGGTCCTATAGCATTGATAAGTTTCCACCCTCTTTCCTACATACACACATCTCTCCTGCATACACACAACTCTACTACTATCACACACGCAATTTTCCGAAATACACACACAACTCTCCTCCATACACAAACACAGTTCTAACACATATAGCTTTTCTACAGCTTTGAAGTATGCACTCACACCTGTTACATACACGCACTGTTTTGCTACATACTTGTACACAGCTTTCTTACATACACCAACAGCTCTCTTATATACTCATGCAGCTCCACACACACAAACACTTATATATATATATATATATATATGTACACTCATCCATCGTATACATTACCACATCTTGAAATTCCTTCCAGGAATGTGACTGATCACATGACCTGAAAGGTTCAATGGCTAATCAACAACTTTGTTTGATTGGGACCCTATCCATGCCACCTCACATATCAGGAGTGTCGTTCTTCTTTTCATAAAGAGGTCCAAGGGCTAGTCTTGCAGAAGTTTTTTCAGCTACACAGGATGCGCAACATCCGTGCAAGTCCTGGTGACTTTCTCCCCTGCACTGCACCGATCAGATAGATCAGTGTGGGGCAGGAGAAAGGAGAACAGTTCTTTCAGTGATCATGAAGGATGCTGTCAGTGTTTTCCTCCATCAGAATAAGCAGCCTCTAGACTGTAAGAAACGCACACATTTTAACATCATTTTGATTGTCTAAAATTTACTGCAGCTAAAAATTACATTTGGTTTACAATGCATTTTGCCAGATATGTTGTCACTTGTCAAAGCTAAGAATTTTACATGCTGGGTTTTTTTATGGCACATTTAGCACTGATAAGTTGTCACACTCTTGCTTAATATGTTAACATTCTGTCTGTAAACTGTATATGCATAGCTACCTTTTTGAAGCAATATTGAGATTTACTTAAGAACGTGGGGCCCAATAAATACCATCAATGGTGCCCAGTCCAAGAGATGGTGGATCCTATAGGTAAACACCACCTCATCATGAACTAAAACTTACTAAAAAAAAAAAAGATGTGAAGTTCACACATATAGAAAATGGACATTTTGTGAATACATATTACACGTATTGTAAAATAGATAGAGCTCATATGTAGAGTTTGTTTGATAAACTTTCCTACTACTTTGTCTAAATTAGAAGCAAATTGGTTGAACATTACTTCTACCTAAAATGGCAGAAAACGCACCTATCTTGGTGATGGACAGGACAGCTAGAGGGGATATGGAGGAGGCTGTTATTTTTTTTTTAATAGGTGTACTATCACCAATTTGCTGATAATTCATTGAAAGTAGATGATCGGTACAATTGCTGCCAATGCATTTTTTAAAGCTGTATTGTCATGAGTCAAATTTGATCATGTTAGGTTCTTGCATAGGTCCTATAGCATTGATAAGTTTCCACCCTCTTTCCTACATACACACATCTCTCCTGCATACACACAACTCTACTACTATCACACACGCAATTTTCCGAAATACACACACAACTCTCCTCCATACACAAACACAGTTCTAACACATATAGCTTTTCTACAGCTTTGAAGTATGCACTCACACCTGTTACATACACGCACTGTTTTGCTACATACTTGTACACAGCTTTCTTACATACACCAACAGCTCTCTTATATACTCATGCAGCTCCACACACACAAACACTTATATATATATATATATATATATGTACACTCATCCATCGTATACATTACCACATCTTGAAATTCCTTCCAGGAATGTGACTGATCACATGACCTGAAAGGTTCAATGGCTAATCAACAACTTTGTTTGATTGGGACCCTATCCATGCCACCTCACATATCAGGAGTGTCGTTCTTCTTTTCATAAAGAGGTCCAAGGGCTAGTCTTGCAGAAGTTTTTTCAGCTACACAGGATGCGCAACATCCGTGCAAGTCCTGGTGACTTTCTCCCCTGCACTGCACCGATCAGATAGATCAGTGTGGGGCAGGAGAAAGGAGAACAGTTCTTTCAGTGATCATGAAGGATGCTGTCAGTGTTTTCCTCCATCAGAATAAGCAGCCTCTAGACTGTAAGAAACGCACACATTTTAACATCATTTTGATTGTCTAAAATTTACTGCAGCTAAAAATTACATTTGGTTTACAATGCATTTTGCCAGATATGTTGTCACTTGTCAAAGCTAAGAATTTTACATGCTGGGTTTTTTTATGGCACATTTAGCACTGATAAGTTGTCACACTCTTGCTTAATATGTTAACATTCTGTCTGTAAACTGTATATGCATAGCTACCTTTTTGAAGCAATATTGAGATTTACTTAAGAACGTGGGGCCCAATAAATACCATCAATGGTGCCCAGTCCAAGAGATGGTGGATCCTATAGGTAAACACCACCTCATCATGCACTAAAACTTACTAAAAAAAAAAAAGATGTGAAGTTCACACATATAGAAAATGGACATTTTGTGAATACATATTACACGTATTGTAAAATAGATAGAGCTCATATGTAGAGTTTGTTTGATAAACTTTCCTACTACTTTGTCTAAATTAGAAGCAAATTGGTTGAACATTACTTCTACCTAAAATGGCAGAAAACGCACCTATCTTGGTGATGGACAGGACAGCTAGAGGGGATATGGAGGAGGCTGTTATTTTTTTTTTAATAGGTGTACTATCACCAATTTGCTGATAATTCATTGAAAGTAGATGATCGGTACAATTGCTGCCAATGCATTTTTTAAAGCTGTATTGTCATGAGTCAAATTTGATCATGTTAGGTTCTTGCATAGGTCCTATAGCATTGATAAGTTTCCACCCTCTTTCCTACATACACACATCTCTCCTGCATACACACAACTCTACTACTATCACACACGCAATTTTCCGAAATACACACACAACTCTCCTCCATACACAAACACAGTTCTAACACATATAGCTTTTCTACAGCTTTGAAGTATGCACTCACACCTGTTACATACACGCACTGTTTTGCTACATACTTGTACACAGCTTTCTTACATACACCAACAGCTCTCTTATATACTCATGCAGCTCCACACACACAAACACTTATATATATATATATATATATATGTACACTCATCCATCGTATACATTACCACATCTTGAAATTCCTTCCAGGAATGTGACTGATCACATGACCTGAAAGGTTCAATGGCTAATCAACAACTTTGTTTGATTGGGACCCTATCCATGCCACCTCACATATCAGGAGTGTCGTTCTTCTTTTCATAAAGAGGTCCAAGGGCTAGTCTTGCAGAAGTTTTTTCAGCTACACAGGATGCGCAACATCCGTGCAAGTCCTGGTGACTTTCTCCCCTGCACTGCACCGATCAGATAGATCAGTGTGGGGCAGGAGAAAGGAGAACAGTTCTTTCAGTGATCATGAAGGATGCTGTCAGTGTTTTCCTCCATCAGAATAAGCAGCCTCTAGACTGTAAGAAACGCACACATTTTAACATCATTTTGATTGTCTAAAATTTACTGCAGCTAAAAATTACATTTGGTTTACAATGCATTTTGCCAGATATGTTGTCACTTGTCAAAGCTAAGAATTTTACATGCTGGGTTTTTTTATGGCACATTTAGCACTGATAAGTTGTCACACTCTTGCTTAATATGTTAACATTCTGTCTGTAAACTGTATATGCATAGCTACCTTTTTGAAGCAATATTGAGATTTACTTAAGAACGTGGGGCCCAATAAATACCATCAATGGTGCCCAGTCCAAGAGATGGTGGATCCTATAGGTAAACACCACCTCATCATGAACTAAAACTTACTAAAAAAAAAAAAGATGTGAAGTTCACACATATAGAAAATGGACATTTTGTGAATACATATTACACGTATTGTAAAATAGATAGAGCTCATATGTAGAGTTTGTTTGATAAACTTTCCTACTACTTTGTCTAAATTAGAAGCAAATTGGTTGAACATTACTTCTACCTAAAATGGCAGAAAACGCACCTATCTTGGTGATGGACAGGACAGCTAGAGGGGATATGGAGGAGGCTGTTATTTTTTTTTTAATAGGTGTACTATCACCAATTTGCTGATAATTCATTGAAAGTAGATGATCGGTACAATTGCTGCCAATGCATTTTTTAAAGCTGTATTGTCATGAGTCAAATTTGATCATGTTAGGTTCTTGCATAGGTCCTATAGCATTGATAAGTTTCCACCCTCTTTCCTACATACACACATCTCTCCTGCATACACACAACTCTACTACTATCACACACGCAATTTTCCGAAATACACACACAACTCTCCTCCATACACAAACACAGTTCTAACACATATAGCTTTTCTACAGCTTTGAAGTATGCACTCACACCTGTTACATACACGCACTGTTTTGCTACATACTTGTACACAGCTTTCTTACATACACCAACAGCTCTCTTATATACTCATGCAGCTCCACACACACAAACACTTATATATATATATATATATATATGTACACTCATCCATCGTATACATTACCACATCTTGAAATTCCTTCCAGGAATGTGACTGATCACATGACCTGAAAGGTTCAATGGCTAATCAACAACTTTGTTTGATTGGGACCCTATCCATGCCACCTCACATATCAGGAGTGTCGTTCTTCTTTTCATAAAGAGGTCCAAGGGCTAGTCTTGCAGAAGTTTTTTCAGCTACACAGGATGCGCAACATCCGTGCAAGTCCTGGTGACTTTCTCCCCTGCACTGCACCGATCAGATAGATCAGTGTGGGGCAGGAGAAAGGAGAACAGTTCTTTCAGTGATCATGAAGGATGCTGTCAGTGTTTTCCTCCATCAGAATAAGCAGCCTCTAGACTGTAAGAAACGCACACATTTTAACATCATTTTGATTGTCTAAAATTTACTGCAGCTAAAAATTACATTTGGTTTACAATGCATTTTGCCAGATATGTTGTCACTTGTCAAAGCTAAGAATTTTACATGCTGGGTTTTTTTATGGCACATTTAGCACTGATAAGTTGTCACACTCTTGCTTAATATGTTAACATTCTGTCTGTAAACTGTATATGCATAGCTACCTTTTTGAAGCAATATTGAGATTTACTTAAGAACGTGGGGCCCAATAAATACCATCAATGGTGCCCAGTCCAAGAGATGGTGGATCCTATAGGTAAACACCACCTCATCATGCACTAAAACTTACTAAAAAAAAAAAAGATGTGAAGTTCACACATATAGAAAATGGACATTTTGTGAATACATATTACACGTATTGTAAAATAGATAGAGCTCATATGTAGAGTTTGTTTGATAAACTTTCCTACTACTTTGTCTAAATTAGAAGCAAATTGGTTGAACATTACTTCTACCTAAAATGGCAGAAAACGCACCTATCTTGGTGATGGACAGGACAGCTAGAGGGGATATGGAGGAGGCTGTTATTTTTTTTTTAATAGGTGTACTATCACCAATTTGCTGATAATTCATTGAAAGTAGATGATCGGTACAATTGCTGCCAATGCATTTTTTAAAGCTGTATTGTCATGAGTCAAATTTGATCATGTTAGGTTCTTGCATAGGTCCTATAGCATTGATAAGTTTCCACCCTCTTTCCTACATACACACATCTCTCCTGCATACACACAACTCTACTACTATCACACACGCAATTTTCCGAAATACACACACAACTCTCCTCCATACACAAACACAGTTCTAACACATATAGCTTTTCTACAGCTTTGAAGTATGCACTCACACCTGTTACATACACGCACTGTTTTGCTACATACTTGTACACAGCTTTCTTACATACACCAACAGCTCTCTTATATACTCATGCAGCTCCACACACACAAACACTTATATATATATATATATATATATATATGTACACTCATCCATCGTATACATTACCACATCTTGAAATTCCTTCCAGGAATGTGACTGATCACATGACCTGAAAGGTTCAATGGCTAATCAACAACTTTGTTTGATTGGGACCCTATCCATGCCACCTCACATATCAGGAGTGTCGTTCTTCTTTTCATAAAGAGGTCCAAGGGCTAGTCTTGCAGAAGTTTTTTCAGCTACACAGGATGCGCAACATCCGTGCAAGTCCTGGTGACTTTCTCCCCTGCACTGCACCGATCAGATAGATCAGTGTGGGGCAGGAGAAAGGAGAACAGTTCTTTCAGTGATCATGAAGGATGCTGTCAGTGTTTTCCTCCATCAGAATAAGCAGCCTCTAGACTGTAAGAAACACACACATTTTAACATCATTTTGATTGTCTAAAATTTACTGCAGCTAAAAATTACATTTGGTTTACAATGCATTTTGCCAGATATGTTGTCACTTGTCAAAGCTAAGAATTTTACATGCTGGGTTTTTTTATGGCACATTTAGCACTGATAAGTTGTCACACTCTTGCTTAATATGTTAACATTCTGTCTGTAAACTGTATATGCATAGCTACCTTTTTGAAGCAATATTGAGATTTACTTAAGAACGTGGGGCCCAATAAATACCATCAATGGTGCCCAGTCCAAGAGATGGTGGATCCTATAGGTAAACACCACCTCATCATGCACTAAAACTTACTAAAAAAAAAAAAGATGTGAAGTTCACACATATAGAAAATGGACATTTTGTGAATACATATTACACGTATTGTAAAATAGATAGAGCTCATATGTAGAGTTTGTTTGATAAACTTTCCTACTACTTTGTCTAAATTAGAAGCAAATTGGTTGAACATTACTTCTACCTAAAATGGCAGAAAACGCACCTATCTTGGTGATGGACAGGACAGCTAGAGGGGATATGGAGGAGGCTGTTATTTTTTTTTTAATAGGTGTACTTTCACCAATTTGCTGATAATTCATTGAAAGTAGATGATCGGTACAATTGCTGCCAATGCATTTTTTAAAGCTGTATTGTCATGAGTCAAATTTGATCATGTTAGGTTCTTGCATAGGTCCTATAGCATTGATAAGTTTCCACCCTCTTTCCTACATACACACATCTCTCCTGCATACACACAACTCTACTACTATCACACACGCAATTTTCCGAAATACACACACAACTCTCCTCCATACACAAACACAGTTCTAACACATATAGCTTTTCTACAGCTTTGAAGTATGCACTCACACCTCTGTTACATACACGCACTGTTTTGCTACATACTTGTACACAGCTTTCTTACATACACCAACAGCTCTCTTATATACTCATGCAGCTCCACACACACAAACACTTATATATATATATATATATATATATATATGTACACTCATCCATCGTATACATTACATCTTGAAATTCCTTCCAGGAATGTGACTGATCACATGACCTGAAAGGTTCAATGGCTAATCAACAACTTTGTTTGATTGGGACCCTATCCATGCCACCTCACATATCAGGAGTGTCGTTCTTCTTTTCATAAAGAGGTCCAAGGGCTAGTCTTGCAGAAGTTTTTTCAGCTACACAGGATGCGCAACATCCGTGCAAGTCCTGGTGACTTTCTCCCCTGCACTGCACCGATCAGATAGATCAGTGTGGGGCAGGAGAAAGGAGAACAGTTCTTTCAGTGATCATGAAGGATGCTGTCAGTGTTTTCCTCCATCAGAATAAGCAGCCTCTAGACTGTAAGAAACACACACATTTTAACATCATTTTGATTGTCTAAAATTTACTGCAGCTAAAAATTACATTTGGTTTACAATGCATTTTGCCAGATATGTTGTCACTTGTCAAAGCTAAGAATTTTACATGCTGGGTTTTTTTATGGCACATTTAGCACTGATAAGTTGTCACACTCTTGCTTAATATGTTAACATTCTGTCTGTAAACTGTATATGCATAGCTACCTTTTTGAAGCAATATTGAGATTTACTTAAGAACGTGGGGCCCAATAAATACCATCAATGGTGCCCAGTCCAAGAGATGGTGGATCCTATAGGTAAACACCACCTCATCATGCACTAAAACTTACTAAAAAAAAAAAAGATGTGAAGTTCACACATATAGAAAATGGACATTTTGTGAATACATATTACACGTATTGTAAAATAGATAGAGCTCATATGTAGAGTTTGTTTGATAAACTTTCCTACTACTTTGTCTAAATTAGAAGCAAATTGGTTGAACATTACTTCTACCTAAAATGGCAGAAAACGCACCTATCTTGGTGATGGACAGGACAGCTAGAGGGGATATGGAGGAGGCTGTTATTTTTTTTTTAATAGGTGTACTTTCACCAATTTGCTGATAATTCATTGAAAGTAGATGATCGGTACAATTGCTGCCAATGCATTTTTTAAAGCTGTATTGTCATGAGTCAAATTTGATCATGTTAGGTTCTTGCATAGGTCCTATAGCATTGATAAGTTTCCACCCTCTTTCCTACATACACACATCTCTCCTGCATACACACAACTCTACTACTATCACACACGCAATTTTCCGAAATACACACACAACTCTCCTCCATACACAAACACAGTTCTAACACATATAGCTTTTCTACAGCTTTGAAGTATGCACTCACACCTCTGTTACATACACGCACTGTTTTGCTACATACTTGTACACAGCTTTCTTACATACACCAACAGCTCTCTTATATACTCATGCAGCTCCACACACACAAACACTTATATATATATATATATATATATATATATGTACACTCATCCATCGTATACATTACATCTTGAAATTCCTTCCAGGAATGTGACTGATCACATGACCTGAAAGGTTCAATGGCTAATCAACAACTTTGTTTGATTGGGACCCTATCCATGCCACCTCACATATCAGGAGTGTCGTTCTTCTTTTCATAAAGAGGTCCAAGGGCTAGTCTTGCAGAAGTTTTTTCAGCTACACAGGATGCGCAACATCCGTGCAAGTCCTGGTGACTTTCTCCCCTGCACTGCACCGATCAGATAGATCAGTGTGGGGCAGGAGAAAGGAGAACAGTTCTTTCAGTGATCATGAAGGATGCTGTCAGTGTTTTCCTCCATCAGAATAAGCAGCCTCTAGACTGTAAGAAACACACACATTTTAACATCATTTTGATTGTCTAAAATTTACTGCAGCTAAAAATTACATTTGGTTTACAATGCATTTTGCCAGATATGTTGTCACTTGTCAAAGCTAAGAATTTTACATGCTGGGTTTTTTTATGGCACATTTAGCACTGATAAGTTGTCACACTCTTGCTTAATATGTTAACATTCTGTCTGTAAACTGTATATGCATAGCTACCTTTTTGAAGCAATATTGAGATTTACTTAAGAACGTGGGGCCCAATAAATACCATCAATGGTGCCCAGTCCAAGAGATGGTGGATCCTATAGGTAAACACCACCTCATCATGCACTAAAACTTACTAAAAAAAAAAAAGATGTGAAGTTCACACATATAGAAAATGGACATTTTGTGAATACATATTACACGTATTGTAAAATAGATAGAGCTCATATGTAGAGTTTGTTTGATAAACTTTCCTACTACTTTGTCTAAATTAGAAGCAAATTGGTTGAACATTACTTCTACCTAAAATGGCAGAAAACGCACCTATCTTGGTGATGGACAGGACAGCTAGAGGGGATATGGAGGAGGCTGTTATTTTTTTTTTAATAGGTGTACTTTCACCAATTTGCTGATAATTCATTGAAAGTAGATGATCGGTACAATTGCTGCCAATGCATTTTTTAAAGCTGTATTGTCATGAGTCAAATTTGATCATGTTAGGTTCTTGCATAGGTCCTATAGCATTGATAAGTTTCCACCCTCTTTCCTACATACACACATCTCTCCTGCATACACACAACTCTACTACTATCACACACGCAATTTTCCGAAATACACACACAACTCTCCTCCATACACAAACACAGTTCTAACACATATAGCTTTTCTACAGCTTTGAAGTATGCACTCACACCTCTGTTACATACACGCACTGTTTTGCTACATACTTGTACACAGCTTTCTTACATACACCAACAGCTCTCTTATATACTCATGCAGCTCCACACACACAAACACTTATATATATATATATATATATATATATATATATGTACACTCATCCATCGTATACATTACCACATCTTGAAATTCCTTCCAGGAATGTGACTGATCACATGACCTGAAAGGTTCAATGGCTAATCAACAACTTTGTTTGATTGGGACCCTATCCATGCCACCTCACATATCAGGAGTGTCGTTCTTCTTTTCATAAAGAGGTCCAAGGGCTAGTCTTGCAGAAGTTTTTTCAGCTACACAGGATGCGCAACATCCGTGCAAGTCCTGGTGACTTTCTCCCCTGCACTGCACCGATCAGATAGATCAGTGTGGGGCAGGAGAAAGGAGAACAGTTCTTTCAGTGATCATGAAGGATGCTGTCAGTGTTTTCCTCCATCAGAATAAGCAGCCTCTAGACTGTAAGAAACGCACACATTTTAACATCATTTTGATTGTCTAAAATTTACTGCAGCTAAAAATTACATTTGGTTTACAATGCATTTTGCCAGATATGTTGTCACTTGTCAAAGCTAAGAATTTTACATGCTGGGTTTTTTTATGGCACATTTAGCACTGATAAGTTGTCACACTCTTGCTTAATATGTTAACATTCTGTCTGTAAACTGTATATGCATAGCTACCTTTTTGAAGCAATATTGAGATTTACTTAAGAACGTGGGGCCCAATAAATACCATCAATGGTGCCCAGTCCAAGAGATGGTGGATCCTATAGGTAAACACCACCTCATCATGAACTAAAACTTACTAAAAAAAAAAAAGATGTGAAGTTCACACATATAGAAAATGGACATTTTGTGAATACATATTACACGTATTGTAAAATAGATAGAGCTCATATGTAGAGTTTGTTTGATAAACTTTCCTACTACTTTGTCTAAATTAGAAGCAAATTGGTTGAACATTACTTCTACCTAAAATGGCAGAAAACGCACCTATCTTGGTGATGGACAGGACAGCTAGAGGGGATATGGAGGAGGCTGTTATTTTTTTTTTAATAGGTGTACTATCACCAATTTGCTGATAATTCATTGAAAGTAGATGATCGGTACAATTGCTGCCAATGCATTTTTTAAAGCTGTATTGTCATGAGTCAAATTTGATCATGTTAGGTTCTTGCATAGGTCCTATAGCATTGATAAGTTTCCACCCTCTTTCCTACATACACACATCTCTCCTGCATACACACAACTCTACTACTATCACACACGCAATTTTCCGAAATACACACACAACTCTCCTCCATACACAAACACAGTTCTAACACATATAGCTTTTCTACAGCTTTGAAGTATGCACTCACACCTGTTACATACACGCACTGTTTTGCTACATACTTGTACACAGCTTTCTTACATACACCAACAGCTCTCTTATATACTCATGCAGCTCCACACACACAAACACTTATATATATATATATATATATATATGTACACTCATCCATCGTATACATTACCACATCTTGAAATTCCTTCCAGGAATGTGACTGATCACATGACCTGAAAGGTTCAATGGCTAATCAACAACTTTGTTTGATTGGGACCCTATCCATGCCACCTCACATATCAGGAGTGTCGTTCTTCTTTTCATAAAGAGGTCCAAGGGCTAGTCTTGCAGAAGTTTTTTCAGCTACACAGGATGCGCAACATCCGTGCAAGTCCTGGTGACTTTCTCCCCTGCACTGCACCGATCAGATAGATCAGTGTGGGGCAGGAGAAAGGAGAACAGTTCTTTCAGTGATCATGAAGGATGCTGTCAGTGTTTTCCTCCATCAGAATAAGCAGCCTCTAGACTGTAAGAAACGCACACATTTTAACATCATTTTGATTGTCTAAAATTTACTGCAGCTAAAAATTACATTTGGTTTACAATGCATTTTGCCAGATATGTTGTCACTTGTCAAAGCTAAGAATTTTACATGCTGGGTTTTTTTATGGCACATTTAGCACTGATAAGTTGTCACACTCTTGCTTAATATGTTAACATTCTGTCTGTAAACTGTATATGCATAGCTACCTTTTTGAAGCAATATTGAGATTTACTTAAGAACGTGGGGCCCAATAAATACCATCAATGGTGCCCAGTCCAAGAGATGGTGGATCCTATAGGTAAACACCACCTCATCATGAACTAAAACTTACTAAAAAAAAAAAAGATGTGAAGTTCACACATATAGAAAATGGACATTTTGTGAATACATATTACACGTATTGTAAAATAGATAGAGCTCATATGTAGAGTTTGTTTGATAAACTTTCCTACTACTTTGTCTAAATTAGAAGCAAATTGGTTGAACATTACTTCTACCTAAAATGGCAGAAAACGCACCTATCTTGGTGATGGACAGGACAGCTAGAGGGGATATGGAGGAGGCTGTTATTTTTTTTTTAATAGGTGTACTATCACCAATTTGCTGATAATTCATTGAAAGTAGATGATCGGTACAATTGCTGCCAATGCATTTTTTAAAGCTGTATTGTCATGAGTCAAATTTGATCATGTTAGGTTCTTGCATAGGTCCTATAGCATTGATAAGTTTCCACCCTCTTTCCTACATACACACATCTCTCCTGCATACACACAACTCTACTACTATCACACACGCAATTTTCCGAAATACACACACAACTCTCCTCCATACACAAACACAGTTCTAACACATATAGCTTTTCTACAGCTTTGAAGTATGCACTCACACCTGTTACATACACGCACTGTTTTGCTACATACTTGTACACAGCTTTCTTACATACACCAACAGCTCTCTTATATACTCATGCAGCTCCACACACACAAACACTTATATATATATATATATATATATATGTACACTCATCCATCGTATACATTACCACATCTTGAAATTCCTTCCAGGAATGTGACTGATCACATGACCTGAAAGGTTCAATGGCTAATCAACAACTTTGTTTGATTGGGACCCTATCCATGCCACCTCACATATCAGGAGTGTCGTTCTTCTTTTCATAAAGAGGTCCAAGGGCTAGTCTTGCAGAAGTTTTTTCAGCTACACAGGATGCGCAACATCCGTGCAAGTCCTGGTGACTTTCTCCCCTGCACTGCACCGATCAGATAGATCAGTGTGGGGCAGGAGAAAGGAGAACAGTTCTTTCAGTGATCATGAAGGATGCTGTCAGTGTTTTCCTCCATCAGAATAAGCAGCCTCTAGACTGTAAGAAACGCACACATTTTAACATCATTTTGATTGTCTAAAATTTACTGCAGCTAAAAATTACATTTGGTTTACAATGCATTTTGCCAGATATGTTGTCACTTGTCAAAGCTAAGAATTTTACATGCTGGGTTTTTTTATGGCACATTTAGCACTGATAAGTTGTCACACTCTTGCTTAATATGTTAACATTCTGTCTGTAAACTGTATATGCATAGCTACCTTTTTGAAGCAATATTGAGATTTACTTAAGAACGTGGGGCCCAATAAATACCATCAATGGTGCCCAGTCCAAGAGATGGTGGATCCTATAGGTAAACACCACCTCATCATGCACTAAAACTTACTAAAAAAAAAAAAGATGTGAAGTTCACACATATAGAAAATGGACATTTTGTGAATACATATTACACGTATTGTAAAATAGATAGAGCTCATATGTAGAGTTTGTTTGATAAACTTTCCTACTACTTTGTCTAAATTAGAAGCAAATTGGTTGAACATTACTTCTACCTAAAATGGCAGAAAACGCACCTATCTTGGTGATGGACAGGACAGCTAGAGGGGATATGGAGGAGGCTGTTATTTTTTTTTTAATAGGTGTACTATCACCAATTTGCTGATAATTCATTGAAAGTAGATGATCGGTACAATTGCTGCCAATGCATTTTTTAAAGCTGTATTGTCATGAGTCAAATTTGATCATGTTAGGTTCTTGCATAGGTCCTATAGCATTGATAAGTTTCCACCCTCTTTCCTACATACACACATCTCTCCTGCATACACACAACTCTACTACTATCACACACGCAATTTTCCGAAATACACACACAACTCTCCTCCATACACAAACACAGTTCTAACACATATAGCTTTTCTACAGCTTTGAAGTATGCACTCACACCTGTTACATACACGCACTGTTTTGCTACATACTTGTACACAGCTTTCTTACATACACCAACAGCTCTCTTATATACTCATGCAGCTCCACACACACAAACACTTATATATATATATATATATATATATATATGTACACTCATCCATCGTATACATTACCACATCTTGAAATTCCTTCCAGGAATGTGACTGATCACATGACCTGAAAGGTTCAATGGCTAATCAACAACTTTGTTTGATTGGGACCCTATCCATGCCACCTCACATATCAGGAGTGTCGTTCTTCTTTTCATAAAGAGGTCCAAGGGCTAGTCTTGCAGAAGTTTTTTCAGCTACACAGGATGCGCAACATCCGTGCAAGTCCTGGTGACTTTCTCCCCTGCACTGCACCGATCAGATAGATCAGTGTGGGGCAGGAGAAAGGAGAACAGTTCTTTCAGTGATCATGAAGGATGCTGTCAGTGTTTTCCTCCATCAGAATAAGCAGCCTCTAGACTGTAAGAAACACACACATTTTAACATCATTTTGATTGTCTAAAATTTACTGCAGCTAAAAATTACATTTGGTTTACAATGCATTTTGCCAGATATGTTGTCACTTGTCAAAGCTAAGAATTTTACATGCTGGGTTTTTTTATGGCACATTTAGCACTGATAAGTTGTCACACTCTTGCTTAATATGTTAACATTCTGTCTGTAAACTGTATATGCATAGCTACCTTTTTGAAGCAATATTGAGATTTACTTAAGAACGTGGGGCCCAATAAATACCATCAATGGTGCCCAGTCCAAGAGATGGTGGATCCTATAGGTAAACACCACCTCATCATGCACTAAAACTTACTAAAAAAAAAAAAGATGTGAAGTTCACACATATAGAAAATGGACATTTTGTGAATACATATTACACGTATTGTAAAATAGATAGAGCTCATATGTAGAGTTTGTTTGATAAACTTTCCTACTACTTTGTCTAAATTAGAAGCAAATTGGTTGAACATTACTTCTACCTAAAATGGCAGAAAACGCACCTATCTTGGTGATGGACAGGACAGCTAGAGGGGATATGGAGGAGGCTGTTATTTTTTTTTTAATAGGTGTACTTTCACCAATTTGCTGATAATTCATTGAAAGTAGATGATCGGTACAATTGCTGCCAATGCATTTTTTAAAGCTGTATTGTCATGAGTCAAATTTGATCATGTTAGGTTCTTGCATAGGTCCTATAGCATTGATAAGTTTCCACCCTCTTTCCTACATACACACATCTCTCCTGCATACACACAACTCTACTACTATCACACACGCAATTTTCCGAAATACACACACAACTCTCCTCCATACACAAACACAGTTCTAACACATATAGCTTTTCTACAGCTTTGAAGTATGCACTCACACCTCTGTTACATACACGCACTGTTTTGCTACATACTTGTACACAGCTTTCTTACATACACCAACAGCTCTCTTATATACTCATGCAGCTCCACACACACAAACACTTATATATATATATATATATATATATATATATATGTACACTCATCCATCGTATACATTACCACATCTTGAAATTCCTTCCAGGAATGTGACTGATCACATGACCTGAAAGGTTCAATGGCTAATCAACAACTTTGTTTGATTGGGACCCTATCCATGCCACCTCACATATCAGGAGTGTCGTTCTTCTTTTCATAAAGAGGTCCAAGGGCTAGTCTTGCAGAAGTTTTTTCAGCTACACAGGATGCGCAACATCCGTGCAAGTCCTGGTGACTTTCTCCCCTGCACTGCACCGATCAGATAGATCAGTGTGGGGCAGGAGAAAGGAGAACAGTTCTTTCAGTGATCATGAAGGATGCTGTCAGTGTTTTCCTCCATCAGAATAAGCAGCCTCTAGACTGTAAGAAACGCACACATTTTAACATCATTTTGATTGTCTAAAATTTACTGCAGCTAAAAATTACATTTGGTTTACAATGCATTTTGCCAGATATGTTGTCACTTGTCAAAGCTAAGAATTTTACATGCTGGGTTTTTTTATGGCACATTTAGCACTGATAAGTTGTCACACTCTTGCTTAATATGTTAACATTCTGTCTGTAAACTGTATATGCATAGCTACCTTTTTGAAGCAATATTGAGATTTACTTAAGAACGTGGGGCCCAATAAATACCATCAATGGTGCCCAGTCCAAGAGATGGTGGATCCTATAGGTAAACACCACCTCATCATGAACTAAAACTTACTAAAAAAAAAAAAGATGTGAAGTTCACACATATAGAAAATGGACATTTTGTGAATACATATTACACGTATTGTAAAATAGATAGAGCTCATATGTAGAGTTTGTTTGATAAACTTTCCTACTACTTTGTCTAAATTAGAAGCAAATTGGTTGAACATTACTTCTACCTAAAATGGCAGAAAACGCACCTATCTTGGTGATGGACAGGACAGCTAGAGGGGATATGGAGGAGGCTGTTATTTTTTTTTTAATAGGTGTACTATCACCAATTTGCTGATAATTCATTGAAAGTAGATGATCGGTACAATTGCTGCCAATGCATTTTTTAAAGCTGTATTGTCATGAGTCAAATTTGATCATGTTAGGTTCTTGCATAGGTCCTATAGCATTGATAAGTTTCCACCCTCTTTCCTACATACACACATCTCTCCTGCATACACACAACTCTACTACTATCACACACGCAATTTTCCGAAATACACACACAACTCTCCTCCATACACAAACACAGTTCTAACACATATAGCTTTTCTACAGCTTTGAAGTATGCACTCACACCTGTTACATACACGCACTGTTTTGCTACATACTTGTACACAGCTTTCTTACATACACCAACAGCTCTCTTATATACTCATGCAGCTCCACACACACAAACACTTATATATATATATATATATATATGTACACTCATCCATCGTATACATTACCACATCTTGAAATTCCTTCCAGGAATGTGACTGATCACATGACCTGAAAGGTTCAATGGCTAATCAACAACTTTGTTTGATTGGGACCCTATCCATGCCACCTCACATATCAGGAGTGTCGTTCTTCTTTTCATAAAGAGGTCCAAGGGCTAGTCTTGCAGAAGTTTTTTCAGCTACACAGGATGCGCAACATCCGTGCAAGTCCTGGTGACTTTCTCCCCTGCACTGCACCGATCAGATAGATCAGTGTGGGGCAGGAGAAAGGAGAACAGTTCTTTCAGTGATCATGAAGGATGCTGTCAGTGTTTTCCTCCATCAGAATAAGCAGCCTCTAGACTGTAAGAAACGCACACATTTTAACATCATTTTGATTGTCTAAAATTTACTGCAGCTAAAAATTACATTTGGTTTACAATGCATTTTGCCAGATATGTTGTCACTTGTCAAAGCTAAGAATTTTACATGCTGGGTTTTTTTATGGCACATTTAGCACTGATAAGTTGTCACACTCTTGCTTAATATGTTAACATTCTGTCTGTAAACTGTATATGCATAGCTACCTTTTTGAAGCAATATTGAGATTTACTTAAGAACGTGGGGCCCAATAAATACCATCAATGGTGCCCAGTCCAAGAGATGGTGGATCCTATAGGTAAACACCACCTCATCATGCACTAAAACTTACTAAAAAAAAAAAAGATGTGAAGTTCACACATATAGAAAATGGACATTTTGTGAATACATATTACACGTATTGTAAAATAGATAGAGCTCATATGTAGAGTTTGTTTGATAAACTTTCCTACTACTTTGTCTAAATTAGAAGCAAATTGGTTGAACATTACTTCTACCTAAAATGGCAGAAAACGCACCTATCTTGGTGATGGACAGGACAGCTAGAGGGGATATGGAGGAGGCTGTTATTTTTTTTTTAATAGGTGTACTATCACCAATTTGCTGATAATTCATTGAAAGTAGATGATCGGTACAATTGCTGCCAATGCATTTTTTAAAGCTGTATTGTCATGAGTCAAATTTGATCATGTTAGGTTCTTGCATAGGTCCTATAGCATTGATAAGTTTCCACCCTCTTTCCTACATACACACATCTCTCCTGCATACACACAACTCTACTACTATCACACACGCAATTTTCCGAAATACACACACAACTCTCCTCCATACACAAACACAGTTCTAACACATATAGCTTTTCTACAGCTTTGAAGTATGCACTCACACCTGTTACATACACGCACTGTTTTGCTACATACTTGTACACAGCTTTCTTACATACACCAACAGCTCTCTTATATACTCATGCAGCTCCACACACACAAACACTTATATATATATATATATATATATATGTACACTCATCCATCGTATACATTACCACATCTTGAAATTCCTTCCAGGAATGTGACTGATCACATGACCTGAAAGGTTCAATGGCTAATCAACAACTTTGTTTGATTGGGACCCTATCCATGCCACCTCACATATCAGGAGTGTCGTTCTTCTTTTCATAAAGAGGTCCAAGGGCTAGTCTTGCAGAAGTTTTTTCAGCTACACAGGATGCGCAACATCCGTGCAAGTCCTGGTGACTTTCTCCCCTGCACTGCACCGATCAGATAGATCAGTGTGGGGCAGGAGAAAGGAGAACAGTTCTTTCAGTGATCATGAAGGATGCTGTCAGTGTTTTCCTCCATCAGAATAAGCAGCCTCTAGACTGTAAGAAACACACACATTTTAACATCATTTTGATTGTCTAAAATTTACTGCAGCTAAAAATTACATTTGGTTTACAATGCATTTTGCCAGATATGTTGTCACTTGTCAAAGCTAAGAATTTTACATGCTGGGTTTTTTTATGGCACATTTAGCACTGATAAGTTGTCACACTCTTGCTTAATATGTTAACATTCTGTCTGTAAACTGTATATGCATAGCTACCTTTTTGAAGCAATATTGAGATTTACTTAAGAACGTGGGGCCCAATAAATACCATCAATGGTGCCCAGTCCAAGAGATGGTGGATCCTATAGGTAAACACCACCTCATCATGCACTAAAACTTACTAAAAAAAAAAAAGATGTGAAGTTCACACATATAGAAAATGGACATTTTGTGAATACATATTACACGTATTGTAAAATAGATAGAGCTCATATGTAGAGTTTGTTTGATAAACTTTCCTACTACTTTGTCTAAATTAGAAGCAAATTGGTTGAACATTACTTCTACCTAAAATGGCAGAAAACGCACCTATCTTGGTGATGGACAGGACAGCTAGAGGGGATATGGAGGAGGCTGTTATTTTTTTTTTAATAGGTGTACTTTCACCAATTTGCTGATAATTCATTGAAAGTAGATGATCGGTACAATTGCTGCCAATGCATTTTTTAAAGCTGTATTGTCATGAGTCAAATTTGATCATGTTAGGTTCTTGCATAGGTCCTATAGCATTGATAAGTTTCCACCCTCTTTCCTACATACACACATCTCTCCTGCATACACACAACTCTACTACTATCACACACGCAATTTTCCGAAATACACACACAACTCTCCTCCATACACAAACACAGTTCTAACACATATAGCTTTTCTACAGCTTTGAAGTATGCACTCACACCTCTGTTACATACACGCACTGTTTTGCTACATACTTGTACACAGCTTTCTTACATACACCAACAGCTCTCTTATATACTCATGCAGCTCCACACACACAAACACTTATATATATATATATATATATATATATATATATATGTACACTCATCCATCGTATACATTACCACATCTTGAAATTCCTTCCAGGAATGTGACTGATCACATGACCTGAAAGGTTCAATGGCTAATCAACAACTTTGTTTGATTGGGACCCTATCCATGCCACCTCACATATCAGGAGTGTCGTTCTTCTTTTCATAAAGAGGTCCAAGGGCTAGTCTTGCAGAAGTTTTTTCAGCTACACAGGATGCGCAACATCCGTGCAAGTCCTGGTGACTTTCTCCCCTGCACTGCACCGATCAGATAGATCAGTGTGGGGCAGGAGAAAGGAGAACAGTTCTTTCAGTGATCATGAAGGATGCTGTCAGTGTTTTCCTCCATCAGAATAAGCAGCCTCTAGACTGTAAGAAACGCACACATTTTAACATCATTTTGATTGTCTAAAATTTACTGCAGCTAAAAATTACATTTGGTTTACAATGCATTTTGCCAGATATGTTGTCACTTGTCAAAGCTAAGAATTTTACATGCTGGGTTTTTTTATGGCACATTTAGCACTGATAAGTTGTCACACTCTTGCTTAATATGTTAACATTCTGTCTGTAAACTGTATATGCATAGCTACCTTTTTGAAGCAATATTGAGATTTACTTAAGAACGTGGGGCCCAATAAATACCATCAATGGTGCCCAGTCCAAGAGATGGTGGATCCTATAGGTAAACACCACCTCATCATGAACTAAAACTTACTAAAAAAAAAAAAGATGTGAAGTTCACACATATAGAAAATGGACATTTTGTGAATACATATTACACGTATTGTAAAATAGATAGAGCTCATATGTAGAGTTTATTTGATAAACTTTCCTACTACTTTGTCTAAATTAGAAGCAAATTGGTTGAACATTACTTCTACCTAAAATGGCAGAAAACGCACCTATCTTGGTGATGGACAGGACAGCTAGAGGGGATATGGAGGAGGCTGTTATTTTTTTTTTAATAGGTGTACTATCACCAATTTGCTGATAATTCATTGAAAGTAGATGATCGGTACAATTGCTGCCAATGCATTTTTTAAAGCTGTATTGTCATGAGTCAAATTTGATCATGTTAGGTTCTTGCATAGGTCCTATAGCATTGATAAGTTTCCACCCTCTTTCCTACATACACACATCTCTCCTGCATACACACAACTCTACTACTATCACACACGCAATTTTCCGAAATACACACACAACTCTCCTCCATACACAAACACAGTTCTAACACATATAGCTTTTCTACAGCTTTGAAGTATGCACTCACACCTGTTACATACACGCACTGTTTTGCTACATACTTGTACACAGCTTTCTTACATACACCAACAGCTCTCTTATATACTCATGCAGCTCCACACACACAAACACTTATATATATATATATATATATATGTACACTCATCCATCGTATACATTACCACATCTTGAAATTCCTTCCAGGAATGTGACTGATCACATGACCTGAAAGGTTCAATGGCTAATCAACAACTTTGTTTGATTGGGACCCTATCCATGCCACCTCACATATCAGGAGTGTCGTTCTTCTTTTCATAAAGAGGTCCAAGGGCTAGTCTTGCAGAAGTTTTTTCAGCTACACAGGATGCGCAACATCCGTGCAAGTCCTGGTGACTTTCTCCCCTGCACTGCACCGATCAGATAGATCAGTGTGGGGCAGGAGAAAGGAGAACAGTTCTTTCAGTGATCATGAAGGATGCTGTCAGTGTTTTCCTCCATCAGAATAAGCAGCCTCTAGACTGTAAGAAACGCACACATTTTAACATCATTTTGATTGTCTAAAATTTACTGCAGCTAAAAATTACATTTGGTTTACAATGCATTTTGCCAGATATGTTGTCACTTGTCAAAGCTAAGAATTTTACATGCTGGGTTTTTTTATGGCACATTTAGCACTGATAAGTTGTCACACTCTTGCTTAATATGTTAACATTCTGTCTGTAAACTGTATATGCATAGCTACCTTTTTGAAGCAATATTGAGATTTACTTAAGAACGTGGGGCCCAATAAATACCATCAATGGTGCCCAGTCCAAGAGATGGTGGATCCTATAGGTAAACACCACCTCATCATGCACTAAAACTTACTAAAAAAAAAAAAGATGTGAAGTTCACACATATAGAAAATGGACATTTTGTGAATACATATTACACGTATTGTAAAATAGATAGAGCTCATATGTAGAGTTTGTTTGATAAACTTTCCTACTACTTTGTCTAAATTAGAAGCAAATTGGTTGAACATTACTTCTACCTAAAATGGCAGAAAACGCACCTATCTTGGTGATGGACAGGACAGCTAGAGGGGATATGGAGGAGGCTGTTATTTTTTTTTTAATAGGTGTACTATCACCAATTTGCTGATAATTCATTGAAAGTAGATGATCGGTACAATTGCTGCCAATGCATTTTTTAAAGCTGTATTGTCATGAGTCAAATTTGATCATGTTAGGTTCTTGCATAGGTCCTATAGCATTGATAAGTTTCCACCCTCTTTCCTACATACACACATCTCTCCTGCATACACACAACTCTACTACTATCACACACGCAATTTTCCGAAATACACACACAACTCTCCTCCATACACAAACACAGTTCTAACACATATAGCTTTTCTACAGCTTTGAAGTATGCACTCACACCTGTTACATACACGCACTGTTTTGCTACATACTTGTACACAGCTTTCTTACATACACCAACAGCTCTCTTATATACTCATGCAGCTCCACACACACAAACACTTATATATATATATATATATATATATGTACACTCATCCATCGTATACATTACCACATCTTGAAATTCCTTCCAGGAATGTGACTGATCACATGACCTGAAAGGTTCAATGGCTAATCAACAACTTTGTTTGATTGGGACCCTATCCATGCCACCTCACATATCAGGAGTGTCGTTCTTCTTTTCATAAAGAGGTCCAAGGGCTAGTCTTGCAGAAGTTTTTTCAGCTACACAGGATGCGCAACATCCGTGCAAGTCCTGGTGACTTTCTCCCCTGCACTGCACCGATCAGATAGATCAGTGTGGGGCAGGAGAAAGGAGAACAGTTCTTTCAGTGATCATGAAGGATGCTGTCAGTGTTTTCCTCCATCAGAATAAGCAGCCTCTAGACTGTAAGAAACGCACACATTTTAACATCATTTTGATTGTCTAAAATTTACTGCAGCTAAAAATTACATTTGGTTTACAATGCATTTTGCCAGATATGTTGTCACTTGTCAAAGCTAAGAATTTTACATGCTGGGTTTTTTTATGGCACATTTAGCACTGATAAGTTGTCACACTCTTGCTTAATATGTTAACATTCTGTCTGTAAACTGTATATGCATAGCTACCTTTTTGAAGCAATATTGAGATTTACTTAAGAACGTGGGGCCCAATAAATACCATCAATGGTGCCCAGTCCAAGAGATGGTGGATCCTATAGGTAAACACCACCTCATCATGCACTAAAACTTACTAAAAAAAAAAAAGATGTGAAGTTCACACATATAGAAAATGGACATTTTGTGAATACATATTACACGTATTGTAAAATAGATAGAGCTCATATGTAGAGTTTGTTTGATAAACTTTCCTACTACTTTGTCTAAATTAGAAGCAAATTGGTTGAACATTACTTCTACCTAAAATGGCAGAAAACGCACCTATCTTGGTGATGGACAGGACAGCTAGAGGGGATATGGAGGAGGCTGTTATTTTTTTTTTAATAGGTGTACTATCACCAATTTGCTGATAATTCATTGAAAGTAGATGATCGGTACAATTGCTGCCAATGCATTTTTTAAAGCTGTATTGTCATGAGTCAAATTTGATCATGTTAGGTTCTTGCATAGGTCCTATAGCATTGATAAGTTTCCACCCTCTTTCCTACATACACACATCTCTCCTGCATACACACAACTCTACTACTATCACACACGCAATTTTCCGAAATACACACACAACTCTCCTCCATACACAAACACAGTTCTAACACATATAGCTTTTCTACAGCTTTGAAGTATGCACTCACACCTGTTACATACACGCACTGTTTTGCTACATACTTGTACACAGCTTTCTTACATACACCAACAGCTCTCTTATATACTCATGCAGCTCCACACACACAAACACTTATATATATATATATATATATATATGTACACTCATCCATCGTATACATTACCACATCTTGAAATTCCTTCCAGGAATGTGACTGATCACATGACCTGAAAGGTTCAATGGCTAATCAACAACTTTGTTTGATTGGGACCCTATCCATGCCACCTCACATATCAGGAGTGTCGTTCTTCTTTTCATAAAGAGGTCCAAGGGCTAGTCTTGCAGAAGTTTTTTCAGCTACACAGGATGCGCAACATCCGTGCAAGTCCTGGTGACTTTCTCCCCTGCACTGCACCGATCAGATAGATCAGTGTGGGGCAGGAGAAAGGAGAACAGTTCTTTCAGTGATCATGAAGGATGCTGTCAGTGTTTTCCTCCATCAGAATAAGCAGCCTCTAGACTGTAAGAAACACACACATTTTAACATCATTTTGATTGTCTAAAATTTACTGCAGCTAAAAATTACATTTGGTTTACAATGCATTTTGCCAGATATGTTGTCACTTGTCAAAGCTAAGAATTTTACATGCTGGGTTTTTTTATGGCACATTTAGCACTGATAAGTTGTCACACTCTTGCTTAATATGTTAACATTCTGTCTGTAAACTGTATATGCATAGCTACCTTTTTGAAGCAATATTGAGATTTACTTAAGAACGTGGGGCCCAATAAATACCATCAATGGTGCCCAGTCCAAGAGATGGTGGATCCTATAGGTAAACACCACCTCATCATGCACTAAAACTTACTAAAAAAAAAAAAGATGTGAAGTTCACACATATAGAAAATGGACATTTTGTGAATACATATTACACGTATTGTAAAATAGATAGAGCTCATATGTAGAGTTTGTTTGATAAACTTTCCTACTACTTTGTCTAAATTAGAAGCAAATTGGTTGAACATTACTTCTACCTAAAATGGCAGAAAACGCACCTATCTTGGTGATGGACAGGACAGCTAGAGGGGATATGGAGGAGGCTGTTATTTTTTTTTTAATAGGTGTACTTTCACCAATTTGCTGATAATTCATTGAAAGTAGATGATCGGTACAATTGCTGCCAATGCATTTTTTAAAGCTGTATTGTCATGAGTCAAATTTGATCATGTTAGGTTCTTGCATAGGTCCTATAGCATTGATAAGTTTCCACCCTCTTTCCTACATACACACATCTCTCCTGCATACACACAACTCTACTACTATCACACACGCAATTTTCCGAAATACACACACAACTCTCCTCCATACACAAACACAGTTCTAACACATATAGCTTTTCTACAGCTTTGAAGTATGCACTCACACCTCTGTTACATACACGCACTGTTTTGCTACATACTTGTACACAGCTTTCTTACATACACCAACAGCTCTCTTATATACTCATGCAGCTCCACACACACAAACACTTATATATATATATATATATATATATATATATATGTACACTCATCCATCGTATACATTACCACATCTTGAAATTCCTTCCAGGAATGTGACTGATCACATGACCTGAAAGGTTCAATGGCTAATCAACAACTTTGTTTGATTGGGACCCTATCCATGCCACCTCACATATCAGGAGTGTCGTTCTTCTTTTCATAAAGAGGTCCAAGGGCTAGTCTTGCAGAAGTTTTTTCAGCTACACAGGATGCGCAACATCCGTGCAAGTCCTGGTGACTTTCTCCCCTGCACTGCACCGATCAGATAGATCAGTGTGGGGCAGGAGAAAGGAGAACAGTTCTTTCAGTGATCATGAAGGATGCTGTCAGTGTTTTCCTCCATCAGAATAAGCAGCCTCTAGACTGTAAGAAACGCACACATTTTAACATCATTTTGATTGTCTAAAATTTACTGCAGCTAAAAATTACATTTGGTTTACAATGCATTTTGCCAGATATGTTGTCACTTGTCAAAGCTAAGAATTTTACATGCTGGGTTTTTTTATGGCACATTTAGCACTGATAAGTTGTCACACTCTTGCTTAATATGTTAACATTCTGTCTGTAAACTGTATATGCATAGCTACCTTTTTGAAGCAATATTGAGATTTACTTAAGAACGTGGGGCCCAATAAATACCATCAATGGTGCCCAGTCCAAGAGATGGTGGATCCTATAGGTAAACACCACCTCATCATGCACTAAAACTTACTAAAAAAAAAAAAGATGTGAAGTTCACACATATAGAAAATGGACATTTTGTGAATACATATTACACGTATTGTAAAATAGATAGAGCTCATATGTAGAGTTTGTTTGATAAACTTTCCTACTACTTTGTCTAAATTAGAAGCAAATTGGTTGAACATTACTTCTACCTAAAATGGCAGAAAACGCACCTATCTTGGTGATGGACAGGACAGCTAGAGGGGATATGGAGGAGGCTGTTATTTTTTTTTTAATAGGTGTACTATCACCAATTTGCTGATAATTCATTGAAAGTAGATGATCGGTACAATTGCTGCCAATGCATTTTTTAAAGCTGTATTGTCATGAGTCAAATTTGATCATGTTAGGTTCTTGCATAGGTCCTATAGCATTGATAAGTTTCCACCCTCTTTCCTACATACACACATCTCTCCTGCATACACACAACTCTACTACTATCACACACGCAATTTTCCGAAATACACACACAACTCTCCTCCATACACAAACACAGTTCTAACACATATAGCTTTTCTACAGCTTTGAAGTATGCACTCACACCTGTTACATACACGCACTGTTTTGCTACATACTTGTACACAGCTTTCTTACATACACCAACAGCTCTCTTATATACTCATGCAGCTCCACACACACAAACACTTATATATATATATATATATATATATGTACACTCATCCATCGTATACATTACCACATCTTGAAATTCCTTCCAGGAATGTGACTGATCACATGACCTGAAAGGTTCAATGGCTAATCAACAACTTTGTTTGATTGGGACCCTATCCATGCCACCTCACATATCAGGAGTGTCGTTCTTCTTTTCATAAAGAGGTCCAAGGGCTAGTCTTGCAGAAGTTTTTTCAGCTACACAGGATGCGCAACATCCGTGCAAGTCCTGGTGACTTTCTCCCCTGCACTGCACCGATCAGATAGATCAGTGTGGGGCAGGAGAAAGGAGAACAGTTCTTTCAGTGATCATGAAGGATGCTGTCAGTGTTTTCCTCCATCAGAATAAGCAGCCTCTAGACTGTAAGAAACACACACATTTTAACATCATTTTGATTGTCTAAAATTTACTGCAGCTAAAAATTACATTTGGTTTACAATGCATTTTGCCAGATATGTTGTCACTTGTCAAAGCTAAGAATTTTACATGCTGGGTTTTTTTATGGCACATTTAGCACTGATAAGTTGTCACACTCTTGCTTAATATGTTAACATTCTGTCTGTAAACTGTATATGCATAGCTACCTTTTTGAAGCAATATTGAGATTTACTTAAGAACGTGGGGCCCAATAAATACCATCAATGGTGCCCAGTCCAAGAGATGGTGGATCCTATAGGTAAACACCACCTCATCATGCACTAAAACTTACTAAAAAAAAAAAAGATGTGAAGTTCACACATATAGAAAATGGACATTTTGTGAATACATATTACACGTATTGTAAAATAGATAGAGCTCATATGTAGAGTTTGTTTGATAAACTTTCCTACTACTTTGTCTAAATTAGAAGCAAATTGGTTGAACATTACTTCTACCTAAAATGGCAGAAAACGCACCTATCTTGGTGATGGACAGGACAGCTAGAGGGGATATGGAGGAGGCTGTTATTTTTTTTTTAATAGGTGTACTTTCACCAATTTGCTGATAATTCATTGAAAGTAGATGATCGGTACAATTGCTGCCAATGCATTTTTTAAAGCTGTATTGTCATGAGTCAAATTTGATCATGTTAGGTTCTTGCATAGGTCCTATAGCATTGATAAGTTTCCACCCTCTTTCCTACATACACACATCTCTCCTGCATACACACAACTCTACTACTATCACACACGCAATTTTCCGAAATACACACACAACTCTCCTCCATACACAAACACAGTTCTAACACATATAGCTTTTCTACAGCTTTGAAGTATGCACTCACACCTCTGTTACATACACGCACTGTTTTGCTACATACTTGTACACAGCTTTCTTACATACACCAACAGCTCTCTTATATACTCATGCAGCTCCACACACACAAACACTTATATATATATATATATATATATATATATATATGTACACTCATCCATCGTATACATTACCACATCTTGAAATTCCTTCCAGGAATGTGACTGATCACATGACCTGAAAGGTTCAATGGCTAATCAACAACTTTGTTTGATTGGGACCCTATCCATGCCACCTCACATATCAGGAGTGTCGTTCTTCTTTTCATAAAGAGGTCCAAGGGCTAGTCTTGCAGAAGTTTTTTCAGCTACACAGGATGCGCAACATCCGTGCAAGTCCTGGTGACTTTCTCCCCTGCACTGCACCGATCAGATAGATCAGTGTGGGGCAGGAGAAAGGAGAACAGTTCTTTCAGTGATCATGAAGGATGCTGTCAGTGTTTTCCTCCATCAGAATAAGCAGCCTCTAGACTGTAAGAAACGCACACATTTTAACATCATTTTGATTGTCTAAAATTTACTGCAGCTAAAAATTACATTTGGTTTACAATGCATTTTGCCAGATATGTTGTCACTTGTCAAAGCTAAGAATTTTACATGCTGGGTTTTTTTATGGCACATTTAGCACTGATAAGTTGTCACACTCTTGCTTAATATGTTAACATTCTGTCTGTAAACTGTATATGCATAGCTACCTTTTTGAAGCAATATTGAGATTTACTTAAGAACGTGGGGCCCAATAAATACCATCAATGGTGCCCAGTCCAAGAGATGGTGGATCCTATAGGTAAACACCACCTCATCATGCACTAAAACTTACTAAAAAAAAAAAAGATGTGAAGTTCACACATATAGAAAATGGACATTTTGTGAATACATATTACACGTATTGTAAAATAGATAGAGCTCATATGTAGAGTTTGTTTGATAAACTTTCCTACTACTTTGTCTAAATTAGAAGCAAATTGGTTGAACATTACTTCTACCTAAAATGGCAGAAAACGCACCTATCTTGGTGATGGACAGGACAGCTAGAGGGGATATGGAGGAGGCTGTTATTTTTTTTTTAATAGGTGTACTATCACCAATTTGCTGATAATTCATTGAAAGTAGATGATCGGTACAATTGCTGCCAATGCATTTTTTAAAGCTGTATTGTCATGAGTCAAATTTGATCATGTTAGGTTCTTGCATAGGTCCTATAGCATTGATAAGTTTCCACCCTCTTTCCTACATACACACATCTCTCCTGCATACACACAACTCTACTACTATCACACACGCAATTTTCCGAAATACACACACAACTCTCCTCCATACACAAACACAGTTCTAACACATATAGCTTTTCTACAGCTTTGAAGTATGCACTCACACCTGTTACATACACGCACTGTTTTGCTACATACTTGTACACAGCTTTCTTACATACACCAACAGCTCTCTTATATACTCATGCAGCTCCACACACACAAACACTTATATATATATATATATATATATATATGTACACTCATCCATCGTATACATTACCACATCTTGAAATTCCTTCCAGGAATGTGACTGATCACATGACCTGAAAGGTTCAATGGCTAATCAACAACTTTGTTTGATTGGGACCCTATCCATGCCACCTCACATATCAGGAGTGTCGTTCTTCTTTTCATAAAGAGGTCCAAGGGCTAGTCTTGCAGAAGTTTTTTCAGCTACACAGGATGCGCAACATCCGTGCAAGTCCTGGTGACTTTCTCCCCTGCACTGCACCGATCAGATAGATCAGTGTGGGGCAGGAGAAAGGAGAACAGTTCTTTCAGTGATCATGAAGGATGCTGTCAGTGTTTTCCTCCATCAGAATAAGCAGCCTCTAGACTGTAAGAAACACACACATTTTAACATCATTTTGATTGTCTAAAATTTACTGCAGCTAAAAATTACATTTGGTTTACAATGCATTTTGCCAGATATGTTGTCACTTGTCAAAGCTAAGAATTTTACATGCTGGGTTTTTTTATGGCACATTTAGCACTGATAAGTTGTCACACTCTTGCTTAATATGTTAACATTCTGTCTGTAAACTGTATATGCATAGCTACCTTTTTGAAGCAATATTGAGATTTACTTAAGAACGTGGGGCCCAATAAATACCATCAATGGTGCCCAGTCCAAGAGATGGTGGATCCTATAGGTAAACACCACCTCATCATGCACTAAAACTTACTAAAAAAAAAAAAGATGTGAAGTTCACACATATAGAAAATGGACATTTTGTGAATACATATTACACGTATTGTAAAATAGATAGAGCTCATATGTAGAGTTTGTTTGATAAACTTTCCTACTACTTTGTCTAAATTAGAAGCAAATTGGTTGAACATTACTTCTACCTAAAATGGCAGAAAACGCACCTATCTTGGTGATGGACAGGACAGCTAGAGGGGATATGGAGGAGGCTGTTATTTTTTTTTTAATAGGTGTACTTTCACCAATTTGCTGATAATTCATTGAAAGTAGATGATCGGTACAATTGCTGCCAATGCATTTTTTAAAGCTGTATTGTCATGAGTCAAATTTGATCATGTTAGGTTCTTGCATAGGTCCTATAGCATTGATAAGTTTCCACCCTCTTTCCTACATACACACATCTCTCCTGCATACACACAACTCTACTACTATCACACACGCAATTTTCCGAAATACACACACAACTCTCCTCCATACACAAACACAGTTCTAACACATATAGCTTTTCTACAGCTTTGAAGTATGCACTCACACCTCTGTTACATACACGCACTGTTTTGCTACATACTTGTACACAGCTTTCTTACATACACCAACAGCTCTCTTATATACTCATGCAGCTCCACACACACAAACACTTATATATATATATATATATATATATATATGTACACTCATCCATCGTATACATTACCACATCTTGAAATTCCTTCCAGGAATGTGACTGATCACATGACCTGAAAGGTTCAATGGCTAATCAACAACTTTGTTTGATTGGGACCCTATCCATGCCACCTCACATATCAGGAGTGTCGTTCTTCTTTTCATAAAGAGGTCCAAGGGCTAGTCTTGCAGAAGTTTTTTCAGCTACACAGGATGCGCAACATCCGTGCAAGTCCTGGTGACTTTCTCCCCTGCACTGCACCGATCAGATAGATCAGTGTGGGGCAGGAGAAAGGAGAACAGTTCTTTCAGTGATCATGAAGGATGCTGTCAGTGTTTTCCTCCATCAGAATAAGCAGCCTCTAGACTGTAAGAAACGCACACATTTTAACATCATTTTGATTGTCTAAAATTTACTGCAGCTAAAAATTACATTTGGTTTACAATGCATTTTGCCAGATATGTTGTCACTTGTCAAAGCTAAGAATTTTACATGCTGGGTTTTTTTATGGCACATTTAGCACTGATAAGTTGTCACACTCTTGCTTAATATGTTAACATTCTGTCTGTAAACTGTATATGCATAGCTACCTTTTTGAAGCAATATTGAGATTTACTTAAGAACGTGGGGCCCAATAAATACCATCAATGGTGCCCAGTCCAAGAGATGGTGGATCCTATAGGTAAACACCACCTCATCATGCACTAAAACTTACTAAAAAAAAAAAAGATGTGAAGTTCACACATATAGAAAATGGACATTTTGTGAATACATATTACACGTATTGTAAAATAGATAGAGCTCATATGTAGAGTTTGTTTGATAAACTTTCCTACTACTTTGTCTAAATTAGAAGCAAATTGGTTGAACATTACTTCTACCTAAAATGGCAGAAAACGCACCTATCTTGGTGATGGACAGGACAGCTAGAGGGGATATGGAGGAGGCTGTTATTTTTTTTTTAATAGGTGTACTTTCACCAATTTGCTGATAATTCATTGAAAGTAGATGATCGGTACAATTGCTGCCAATGCATTTTTTAAAGCTGTATTGTCATGAGTCAAATTTGATCATGTTAGGTTCTTGCATAGGTCCTATAGCATTGATAAGTTTCCACCCTCTTTCCTACATACACACATCTCTCCTGCATACACACAACTCTACTACTATCACACACGCAATTTTCCGAAATACACACACAACTCTCCTCCATACACAAACACAGTTCTAACACATATAGCTTTTCTACAGCTTTGAAGTATGCACTCACACCTCTGTTACATACACGCACTGTTTTGCTACATACTTGTACACAGCTTTCTTACATACACCAACAGCTCTCTTATATACTCATGCAGCTCCACACACACAAACACTTATATATATATATATATATATATATATATATATATGTACACTCATCCATCGTATACATTACCACATCTTGAAATTCCTTCCAGGAATGTGACTGATCACATGACCTGAAAGGTTCAATGGCTAATCAACAACTTTGTTTGATTGGGACCCTATCCATGCCACCTCACATATCAGGAGTGTCGTTCTTCTTTTCATAAAGAGGTCCAAGGGCTAGTCTTGCAGAAGTTTTTTCAGCTACACAGGATGCGCAACATCCGTGCAAGTCCTGGTGACTTTCTCCCCTGCACTGCACCGATCAGATAGATCAGTGTGGGGCAGGAGAAAGGAGAACAGTTCTTTCAGTGATCATGAAGGATGCTGTCAGTGTTTTCCTCCATCAGAATAAGCAGCCTCTAGACTGTAAGAAACGCACACATTTTAACATCATTTTGATTGTCTAAAATTTACTGCAGCTAAAAATTACATTTGGTTTACAATGCATTTTGCCAGATATGTTGTCACTTGTCAAAGCTAAGAATTTTACATGCTGGGTTTTTTTATGGCACATTTAGCACTGATAAGTTGTCACACTCTTGCTTAATATGTTAACATTCTGTCTGTAAACTGTATATGCATAGCTACCTTTTTGAAGCAATATTGAGATTTACTTAAGAACGTGGGGCCCAATAAATACCATCAATGGTGCCCAGTCCAAGAGATGGTGGATCCTATAGGTAAACACCACCTCATCATGCACTAAAACTTACTAAAAAAAAAAAAGATGTGAAGTTCACACATATAGAAAATGGACATTTTGTGAATACATATTACACGTATTGTAAAATAGATAGAGCTCATATGTAGAGTTTGTTTGATAAACTTTCCTACTACTTTGTCTAAATTAGAAGCAAATTGGTTGAACATTACTTCTACCTAAAATGGCAGAAAACGCACCTATCTTGGTGATGGACAGGACAGCTAGAGGGGATATGGAGGAGGCTGTTATTTTTTTTTTAATAGGTGTACTATCACCAATTTGCTGATAATTCATTGAAAGTAGATGATCGGTACAATTGCTGCCAATGCATTTTTTAAAGCTGTATTGTCATGAGTCAAATTTGATCATGTTAGGTTCTTGCATAGGTCCTATAGCATTGATAAGTTTCCACCCTCTTTCCTACATACACACATCTCTCCTGCATACACACAACTCTACTACTATCACACACGCAATTTTCCGAAATACACACACAACTCTCCTCCATACACAAACACAGTTCTAACACATATAGCTTTTCTACAGCTTTGAAGTATGCACTCACACCTGTTACATACACGCACTGTTTTGCTACATACTTGTACACAGCTTTCTTACATACACCAACAGCTCTCTTATATACTCATGCAGCTCCACACACACAAACACTTATATATATATATATATATATATATATGTACACTCATCCATCGTATACATTACCACATCTTGAAATTCCTTCCAGGAATGTGACTGATCACATGACCTGAAAGGTTCAATGGCTAATCAACAACTTTGTTTGATTGGGACCCTATCCATGCCACCTCACATATCAGGAGTGTCGTTCTTCTTTTCATAAAGAGGTCCAAGGGCTAGTCTTGCAGAAGTTTTTTCAGCTACACAGGATGCGCAACATCCGTGCAAGTCCTGGTGACTTTCTCCCCTGCACTGCACCGATCAGATAGATCAGTGTGGGGCAGGAGAAAGGAGAACAGTTCTTTCAGTGATCATGAAGGATGCTGTCAGTGTTTTCCTCCATCAGAATAAGCAGCCTCTAGACTGTAAGAAACACACACATTTTAACATCATTTTGATTGTCTAAAATTTACTGCAGCTAAAAATTACATTTGGTTTACAATGCATTTTGCCAGATATGTTGTCACTTGTCAAAGCTAAGAATTTTACATGCTGGGTTTTTTTATGGCACATTTAGCACTGATAAGTTGTCACACTCTTGCTTAATATGTTAACATTCTGTCTGTAAACTGTATATGCATAGCTACCTTTTTGAAGCAATATTGAGATTTACTTAAGAACGTGGGGCCCAATAAATACCATCAATGGTGCCCAGTCCAAGAGATGGTGGATCCTATAGGTAAACACCACCTCATCATGCACTAAAACTTACTAAAAAAAAAAAAGATGTGAAGTTCACACATATAGAAAATGGACATTTTGTGAATACATATTACACGTATTGTAAAATAGATAGAGCTCATATGTAGAGTTTGTTTGATAAACTTTCCTACTACTTTGTCTAAATTAGAAGCAAATTGGTTGAACATTACTTCTACCTAAAATGGCAGAAAACGCACCTATCTTGGTGATGGACAGGACAGCTAGAGGGGATATGGAGGAGGCTGTTATTTTTTTTTTAATAGGTGTACTTTCACCAATTTGCTGATAATTCATTGAAAGTAGATGATCGGTACAATTGCTGCCAATGCATTTTTTAAAGCTGTATTGTCATGAGTCAAATTTGATCATGTTAGGTTCTTGCATAGGTCCTATAGCATTGATAAGTTTCCACCCTCTTTCCTACATACACACATCTCTCCTGCATACACACAACTCTACTACTATCACACACGCAATTTTCCGAAATACACACACAACTCTCCTCCATACACAAACACAGTTCTAACACATATAGCTTTTCTACAGCTTTGAAGTATGCACTCACACCTCTGTTACATACACGCACTGTTTTGCTACATACTTGTACACAGCTTTCTTACATACACCAACAGCTCTCTTATATACTCATGCAGCTCCACACACACAAACACTTATATATATATATATATATATATATATATATATGTACACTCATCCATCGTATACATTACCACATCTTGAAATTCCTTCCAGGAATGTGACTGATCACATGACCTGAAAGGTTCAATGGCTAATCAACAACTTTGTTTGATTGGGACCCTATCCATGCCACCTCACATATCAGGAGTGTCGTTCTTCTTTTCATAAAGAGGTCCAAGGGCTAGTCTTGCAGAAGTTTTTTCAGCTACACAGGATGCGCAACATCCGTGCAAGTCCTGGTGACTTTCTCCCCTGCACTGCACCGATCAGATAGATCAGTGTGGGGCAGGAGAAAGGAGAACAGTTCTTTCAGTGATCATGAAGGATGCTGTCAGTGTTTTCCTCCATCAGAATAAGCAGCCTCTAGACTGTAAGAAACGCACACATTTTAACATCATTTTGATTGTCTAAAATTTACTGCAGCTAAAAATTACATTTGGTTTACAATGCATTTTGCCAGATATGTTGTCACTTGTCAAAGCTAAGAATTTTACATGCTGGGTTTTTTTATGGCACATTTAGCACTGATAAGTTGTCACACTCTTGCTTAATATGTTAACATTCTGTCTGTAAACTGTATATGCATAGCTACCTTTTTGAAGCAATATTGAGATTTACTTAAGAACGTGGGGCCCAATAAATACCATCAATGGTGCCCAGTCCAAGAGATGGTGGATCCTATAGGTAAACACCACCTCATCATGCACTAAAACTTACTAAAAAAAAAAAAGATGTGAAGTTCACACATATAGAAAATGGACATTTTGTGAATACATATTACACGTATTGTAAAATAGATAGAGCTCATATGTAGAGTTTGTTTGATAAACTTTCCTACTACTTTGTCTAAATTAGAAGCAAATTGGTTGAACATTACTTCTACCTAAAATGGCAGAAAACGCACCTATCTTGGTGATGGACAGGACAGCTAGAGGGGATATGGAGGAGGCTGTTATTTTTTTTTTAATAGGTGTACTATCACCAATTTGCTGATAATTCATTGAAAGTAGATGATCGGTACAATTGCTGCCAATGCATTTTTTAAAGCTGTATTGTCATGAGTCAAATTTGATCATGTTAGGTTCTTGCATAGGTCCTATAGCATTGATAAGTTTCCACCCTCTTTCCTACATACACACATCTCTCCTGCATACACACAACTCTACTACTATCACACACGCAATTTTCCGAAATACACACACAACTCTCCTCCATACACAAACACAGTTCTAACACATATAGCTTTTCTACAGCTTTGAAGTATGCACTCACACCTGTTACATACACGCACTGTTTTGCTACATACTTGTACACAGCTTTCTTACATACACCAACAGCTCTCTTATATACTCATGCAGCTCCACACACACAAACACTTATATATATATATATATATATATATGTACACTCATCCATCGTATACATTACCACATCTTGAAATTCCTTCCAGGAATGTGACTGATCACATGACCTGAAAGGTTCAATGGCTAATCAACAACTTTGTTTGATTGGGACCCTATCCATGCCACCTCACATATCAGGAGTGTCGTTCTTCTTTTCATAAAGAGGTCCAAGGGCTAGTCTTGCAGAAGTTTTTTCAGCTACACAGGATGCGCAACATCCGTGCAAGTCCTGGTGACTTTCTCCCCTGCACTGCACCGATCAGATAGATCAGTGTGGGGCAGGAGAAAGGAGAACAGTTCTTTCAGTGATCATGAAGGATGCTGTCAGTGTTTTCCTCCATCAGAATAAGCAGCCTCTAGACTGTAAGAAACACACACATTTTAACATCATTTTGATTGTCTAAAATTTACTGCAGCTAAAAATTACATTTGGTTTACAATGCATTTTGCCAGATATGTTGTCACTTGTCAAAGCTAAGAATTTTACATGCTGGGTTTTTTTATGGCACATTTAGCACTGATAAGTTGTCACACTCTTGCTTAATATGTTAACATTCTGTCTGTAAACTGTATATGCATAGCTACCTTTTTGAAGCAATATTGAGATTTACTTAAGAACGTGGGGCCCAATAAATACCATCAATGGTGCCCAGTCCAAGAGATGGTGGATCCTATAGGTAAACACCACCTCATCATGCACTAAAACTTACTAAAAAAAAAAAAGATGTGAAGTTCACACATATAGAAAATGGACATTTTGTGAATACATATTACACGTATTGTAAAATAGATAGAGCTCATATGTAGAGTTTGTTTGATAAACTTTCCTACTACTTTGTCTAAATTAGAAGCAAATTGGTTGAACATTACTTCTACCTAAAATGGCAGAAAACGCACCTATCTTGGTGATGGACAGGACAGCTAGAGGGGATATGGAGGAGGCTGTTATTTTTTTTTTAATAGGTGTACTTTCACCAATTTGCTGATAATTCATTGAAAGTAGATGATCGGTACAATTGCTGCCAATGCATTTTTTAAAGCTGTATTGTCATGAGTCAAATTTGATCATGTTAGGTTCTTGCATAGGTCCTATAGCATTGATAAGTTTCCACCCTCTTTCCTACATACACACATCTCTCCTGCATACACACAACTCTACTACTATCACACACGCAATTTTCCGAAATACACACACAACTCTCCTCCATACACAAACACAGTTCTAACACATATAGCTTTTCTACAGCTTTGAAGTATGCACTCACACCTCTGTTACATACACGCACTGTTTTGCTACATACTTGTACACAGCTTTCTTACATACACCAACAGCTCTCTTATATACTCATGCAGCTCCACACACACAAACACTTATATATATATATATATATATATATATATATATATATGTACACTCATCCATCGTATACATTACCACATCTTGAAATTCCTTCCAGGAATGTGACTGATCACATGACCTGAAAGGTTCAATGGCTAATCAACAACTTTGTTTGATTGGGACCCTATCCATGCCACCTCACATATCAGGAGTGTCGTTCTTCTTTTCATAAAGAGGTCCAAGGGCTAGTCTTGCAGAAGTTTTTTCAGCTACACAGGATGCGCAACATCCGTGCAAGTCCTGGTGACTTTCTCCCCTGCACTGCACCGATCAGATAGATCAGTGTGGGGCAGGAGAAAGGAGAACAGTTCTTTCAGTGATCATGAAGGATGCTGTCAGTGTTTTCCTCCATCAGAATAAGCAGCCTCTAGATTGTAAGAAACGCACACATTTTAACATCATTTTGATTGTCTAAAATTTACTGCAGCTAAAAATTACATTTGGTTTACAATGCATTTTGCCAGATATGTTGTCACTTGTCAAAGCTAAGAATTTTACATGCTGGGTTTTTTTATGGCACATTTAGCACTGATAAGTTGTCACACTCTTGCTTAATATGTTAACATTCTGTCTGTAAACTGTATATGCATAGCTACCTTTTTGAAGCAATATTGAGATTTACTTAAGAACGTGGGGCCCAATAAATACCATCAATGGTGCCCAGTCCAAGAGATGGTGGATCCTATAGGTAAACACCACCTCATCATGCACTAAAACTTACTAAAAAAAAAAAAGATGTGAAGTTCACACATATAGAAAATGGACATTTTGTGAATACATATTACACGTATTGTAAAATAGATAGAGCTCATATGTAGAGTTTGTTTGATAAACTTTCCTACTACTTTGTCTAAATTAGAAGCAAATTGGTTGAACATTACTTCTACCTAAAATGGCAGAAAACGCACCTATCTTGGTGATGGACAGGACAGCTAGAGGGGATATGGAGGAGGCTGTTATTTTTTTTTTAATAGGTGTACTATCACCAATTTGCTGATAATTCATTGAAAGTAGATGATCGGTACAATTGCTGCCAATGCATTTTTTAAAGCTGTATTGTCATGAGTCAAATTTGATCATGTTAGGTTCTTGCATAGGTCCTATAGCATTGATAAGTTTCCACCCTCTTTCCTACATACACACATCTCTCCTGCATACACACAACTCTACTACTATCACACACGCAATTTTCCGAAATACACACACAACTCTCCTCCATACACAAACACAGTTCTAACACATATAGCTTTTCTACAGCTTTGAAGTATGCACTCACACCTGTTACATACACGCACTGTTTTGCTACATACTTGTACACAGCTTTCTTACATACACCAACAGCTCTCTTATATACTCATGCAGCTCCACACACACAAACACTTATATATATATATATATATATATATGTACACTCATCCATCGTATACATTACCACATCTTGAAATTCCTTCCAGGAATGTGACTGATCACATGACCTGAAAGGTTCAATGGCTAATCAACAACTTTGTTTGATTGGGACCCTATCCATGCCACCTCACATATCAGGAGTGTCGTTCTTCTTTTCATAAAGAGGTCCAAGGGCTAGTCTTGCAGAAGTTTTTTCAGCTACACAGGATGCGCAACATCCGTGCAAGTCCTGGTGACTTTCTCCCCTGCACTGCACCGATCAGATAGATCAGTGTGAGGCAGGAGAAAGGAGAACAGTTCTTTCAGTGATCATGAAGGATGCTGTCAGTGTTTTCCTCCATCAGAATAAGCAGCCTCTAGACTGTAAGAAACACACACATTTTAACATCATTTTGATTGTCTAAAATGTACTGCAGCTAAAAATTACATTTGGTTTACAATGCATTTTGCCAGATATGTTGTCACTTGTCAAAGCTAAGAATTTTACATGCTGGGTTTTTTTATGGCACATTTAGCACTGATAAGTTGACACACTCTTGCTTAATATGTTAACATTCTGTCTGTAAACTGTATATGCATAGCTACCTTTTTGAAGCAATATTGAGATTTACTTAAGAACGTGGGGCCCAATAAATACCATCAATGGTGCCCAGTCCAAGAGATGGTGGATCCTATAGGTAAACACCACCTCATCATGCACTAAAACTTACTAAAAAAAAAAAAGATGTGAAGTTCACACATATAGAAAATGGACATTTTGTGAATACATATTACACGTATTGTAAAATAGATAGAGCTCATATGTAGAGTTTGTTTGATAAACTTTCCTACTACTTTGTCTAAATTAGAAGCAAATTGGTTGAACATTACTTCTACCTAAAATGGCAGAAAACGCACCTATCTTGGTGATGGACAGGACAGCTAGAGGGGATATGGAGGAGGCTGTTATTTTTTTTTTAATAGGTGTACTTTCACCAATTTGCTGATAATTCATTGAAAGTAGATGATCGGTACAATTGCTGCCAATGCATTTTTTAAAGCTGTATTGTCATGAGTCAAATTTGATCATGTTAGGTTCTTGCATAGGTCCTATAGCATTGATAAGTTTCCACCCTCTTTCCTACATACACACATCTCTCCTGCATACACACAACTCTACTACTATCACACACGCAATTTTCCGAAATACACACACAACTCTCCTCCATACACAAACACAGTTCTAACACATATAGCTTTTCTACAGCTTTGAAGTATGCACTCACACCTCTGTTACATACACGCACTGTTTTGCTACATACTTGTACACAGCTTTCTTACATACACCAACAACTCTCTTATATACTCATGCAGCTCCACACACACAAACACTTATATATATATATATATATATGTACACTCATCCATCGTATACATTACCACATCTTGAAATTCCTTCCAGGAATGTGACTGATCACATGACCTGAAAGGTTCAATGGCTAATCAACAACTTTGTTTGATTGGGACCCTATCCATGCCACCTCACATATCAGGAGTGTCGTTCTTCTTTTCATAAAGAGGTCCAAGGGCTAGTCTTGCAGAAGTTTTTTCAGCTACACAGGATGCGCAACATCCGTGCAAGTCCTGGTGACTTTCTCCCCTGCACTGCACCGATCAGATAGATCAGTGTGGGGCAGGAGAAAGGAGAACAGTTCTTTCAGTGATCATGAAGGATGCTGTCAGTGTTTTCCTCCATCAGAATAAGCAGCCTCTAGACTGTAAGAAACGCACACATTTTAACATCATTTTGATTGTCTAAAATTTACTGCAGCTAAAAATTACATTTGGTTTACAATGCATTTTGCCAGATATGTTGTCACTTGTCAAAGCTAAGAATTTTACATGCTGGGTTTTTTTATGGCACATTTAGCACTGATAAGTTGTCACACTCTTGCTTAATATGTTAACATTCTGTCTGTAAACTGTATATGCATAGCTACCTTTTTGAAGCAATATTGAGATTTACTTAAGAACGTGGGGCCCAATAAATACCATCAATGGTGCCCAGTCCAAGAGATGGTGGATCCTATAGGTAAACACCACCTCATCATGCACTAAAACTTACTAAAAAAAAAAAAGATGTGAAGTTCACACATATAGAAAATGGACATTTTGTGAATACATATTACACGTATTGTAAAATAGATAGAGCTCATATGTAGAGTTTGTTTGATAAACTTTCCTACTACTTTGTCTAAATTAGAAGCAAATTGGTTGAACATTACTTCTACCTAAAATGGCAGAAAACGCACCTATCTTGGTGATGGACAGGACAGCTAGAGGGGATATGGAGGAGGCTGTTATTTTTTTTTTAATAGGTGTACTATCACCAATTTGCTGATAATTCATTGAAAGTAGATGATCGGTACAATTGCTGCCAATGCATTTTTTAAAGCTGTATTGTCATGAGTCAAATTTGATCATGTTAGGTTCTTGCATAGGTCCTATAGCATTGGTAAGTTTCCACCCTCTTTCCTACATACACACATCTCTCCTGCATACACACAACTCTACTACTATCACACACGCAATTTTCCGAAATACACACACAACTCTCCTCCATACACAAACACAGTTCTAACACATATAGCTTTTCTACAGCTTTGAAGTATGCACTCACACCTGTTACATACACGCACTGTTTTGCTACATACTTGTACACAGCTTTCTTACATACACCAACAGCTCTCTTATATACTCATGCAGCTCCACACACACAAACACTTATATATATATATATATATATATATGTACACTCATCCATCGTATACATTACCACATCTTGAAATTCCTTCCAGGAATGTGACTGATCACATGACCTGAAAGGTTCAATGGCTAATCAACAACTTTGTTTGATTGGGACCCTATCCATGCCACCTCACATATCAGGAGTGTCGTTCTTCTTTTCATAAAGAGGTCCAAGGGCTAGTCTTGCAGAAGTTTTTTCAGCTACACAGGATGCGCAACATCCGTGCAAGTCCTGGTGACTTTCTCCCCTGCACTGCACCGATCAGATAGATCAGTGTGAGGCAGGAGAAAGGAGAACAGTTCTTTCAGTGATCATGAAGGATGCTGTCAGTGTTTTCCTCCATCAGAATAAGCAGCCTCTAGACTGTAAGAAACACACACATTTTAACATCATTTTGATTGTCTAAAATGTACTGCAGCTAAAAATTACATTTGGTTTACAATGCATTTTGCCAGATATGTTGTCACTTGTCAAAGCTAAGAATTTTACATGCTGGGTTTTTTTATGGCACATTTAGCACTGATAAGTTGACACACTCTTGCTTAATATGTTAACATTCTGTCTGTAAACTGTATATGCATAGCTACCTTTTTGAAGCAATATTGAGATTTACTTAAGAACGTGGGGCCCAATAAATACCATCAATGGTGCCCAGTCCAAGAGATGGTGGATCCTATAGGTAAACACCACCTCATCATGCACTAAAACTTACTAAAAAAAAAAAAGATGTGAAGTTCACACATATAGAAAATGGACATTTTGTGAATACATATTACACGTATTGTAAAATAGATAGAGCTCATATGTAGAGTTTGTTTGATAAACTTTCCTACTACTTTGTCTAAATTAGAAGCAAATTGGTTGAACATTACTTCTACCTAAAATGGCAGAAAACGCACCTATCTTGGTGATGGACAGGACAGCTAGAGGGGATATGGAGGAGGCTGTTATTTTTTTTTTAATAGGTGTACTTTCACCAATTTGCTGATAATTCATTGAAAGTAGATGATCGGTACAATTGCTGCCAATGCATTTTTTAAAGCTGTATTGTCATGAGTCAAATTTGATCATGTTAGGTTCTTGCATAGGTCCTATAGCATTGATAAGTTTCCACCCTCTTTCCTACATACACACATCTCTCCTGCATACACACAACTCTACTACTATCACACACGCAATTTTCCGAAATACACACACAACTCTCCTCCATACACAAACACAGTTCTAACACATATAGCTTTTCTACAGCTTTGAAGTATGCACTCACACCTCTGTTACATACACGCACTGTTTTGCTACATACTTGTACACAGCTTTCTTACATACACCAACAACTCTCTTATATACTCATGCAGCTCCACACACACAAACACTTATATATATATATATATATATGTACACTCATCCATCGTATACATTACCACATCTTGAAATTCCTTCCAGGAATGTGACTGATCACATGACCTGAAAGGTTCAATGGCTAATCAACAACTTTGTTTGATTGGGACCCTATCCATGCCACCTCACATATCAGGAGTGTCGTTCTTCTTTTCATAAAGAGGTCCAAGGGCTAGTCTTGCAGAAGTTTTTTCAGCTACACAGGATGCGCAACATCCGTGCAAGTCCTGGTGACTTTCTCCCCTGCACTGCACCGATCAGATAGATCAGTGTGGGGCAGGAGAAAGGAGAACAGTTCTTTCAGTGATCATGAAGGATGCTGTCAGTGTTTTCCTCCATCAGAATAAGCAGCCTCTAGACTGTAAGAAACGCACACATTTTAACATCATTTTGATTGTCTAAAATTTACTGCAGCTAAAAATTACATTTGGTTTACAATGCATTTTGCCAGATATGTTGTCACTTGTCAAAGCTAAGAATTTTACATGCTGGGTTTTTTTATGGCACATTTAGCACTGATAAGTTGTCACACTCTTGCTTAATATGTTAACATTCTGTCTGTAAACTGTATATGCATAGCTACCTTTTTGAAGCAATATTGAGATTTACTTAAGAACGTGGGGCCCAATAAATACCATCAATGGTGCCCAGTCCAAGAGATGGTGGATCCTATAGGTAAACACCACCTCATCATGCACTAAAACTTACTAAAAAAAAAAAAGATGTGAAGTTCACACATATAGAAAATGGACATTTTGTGAATACATATTACACGTATTGTAAAATAGATAGAGCTCATATGTAGAGTTTGTTTGATAAACTTTCCTACTACTTTGTCTAAATTAGAAGCAAATTGGTTGAACATTACTTCTACCTAAAATGGCAGAAAACGCACCTATCTTGGTGATGGACAGGACAGCTAGAGGGGATATGGAGGAGGCTGTTATTTTTTTTTTAATAGGTGTACTATCACCAATTTGCTGATAATTCATTGAAAGTAGATGATCGGTACAATTGCTGCCAATGCATTTTTTAAAGCTGTATTGTCATGAGTCAAATTTGATCATGTTAGGTTCTTGCATAGGTCCTATAGCATTGGTAAGTTTCCACCCTCTTTCCTACATACACACATCTCTCCTGCATACACACAACTCTACTACTATCACACACGCAATTTTCCGAAATACACACACAACTCTCCTCCATACACAAACACAGTTCTAACACATATAGCTTTTCTACAGCTTTGAAGTATGCACTCACACCTGTTACATACACGCACTGTTTTGCTACATACTTGTACACAGCTTTCTTACATACACCAACAGCTCTCTTATATACTCATGCAGCTCCACACACACAAACACTATATATATATATATATATATATATATATATATATATATATGTACACTCATCCATCGTATACATTACCACATCTTGAAATTCCTTCCAGGAATGTGACTGATCACATGACCTGAAAGGTTCAATGGCTAATCAACAACTTTGTTTGATTGGGACCCTATCCATGCCACCTCACATATCAGGAGTGTCGTTCTTCTTTTCATAAAGAGGTCCAAGGGCTAGTCTTGCAGAAGTTTTTTCAGCTACACAGGATGCGCAACATCCGTGCAAGTCCTGGTGACTTTCTCCCCTGCACTGCACCGATCAGATAGATCAGTGTGGGGCAGGAGAAAGGAGAACAGTTCTTTCAGTGATCATGAAGGATGCTGTCAGTGTTTTCCTCCATCAGAATAAGCAGCCTCTAGACTGTAAGAAACACACACATTTTAACATCATTTTGATTGTCTAAAATTTACTGCAGCTAAAAATTACATTTGGTTTACAATGCATTTTGCCAGATATGTTGTCACTTGTCAAAGCTAAGAATTTTACATGCTGGGTTTTTTTATGGCACATTTAGCACTGATAAGTTGTCACACTCTTGCTTAATATGTTAACATTCTGTCTGTAAACTGTATATGCATAGCTACCTTTTTGAAGCAATATTGAGATTTACTTAAGAACGTGGGGCCCAATAAATACCATCAATGGTGCCCAGTCCAAGAGATGGTGGATCCTATAGGTAAACACCACCTCATCATGCACTAAAACTTACTAAAAAAAAAAAAGATGTGAAGTTCACACATATAGAAAATGGACATTTTGTGAATACATATTACACGTATTGTAAAATAGATAGAGCTCATATGTAGAGTTTGTTTGATAAACTTTCCTACTACTTTGTCTAAATTAGAAGCAAATTGGTTGAACATTACTTCTACCTAAAATGGCAGAAAACGCACCTATCTTGGTGATGGACAGGACAGCTAGAGGGGATATGGAGGAGGCTGTTATTTTTTTTTTAATAGGTGTACTTTCACCAATTTGCTGATAATTCATTGAAAGTAGATGATCGGTACAATTGCTGCCAATGCATTTTTTAAAGCTGTATTGTCATGAGTCAAATTTGATCATGTTAGGTTCTTGCATAGGTCCTATAGCATTGATAAGTTTCCACCCTCTTTCCTACATACACACATCTCTCCTGCATACACACAACTCTACTACTATCACACACGCAATTTTCCGAAATACACACACAACTCTCCTCCATACACAAACACAGTTCTAACACATATAGCTTTTCTACAGCTTTGAAGTATGCACTCACACCTCTGTTACATACACGCACTGTTTTGCTACATACTTGTACACAGCTTTCTTACATACACCAACAGCTCTCTTATATACTCATGCAGCTCCACACACACAAACACTTATATATATATATATATATATATATATATGTACACTCATCCATCGTATACATTACCACATCTTGAAATTCCTTCCAGGAATGTGACTGATCACATGACCTGAAAGGTTCAATGGCTAATCAACAACTTTGTTTGATTGGGACCCTATCCATGCCACCTCACATATCAGGAGTGTCGTTCTTCTTTTCATAAAGAGGTCCAAGGGCTAGTCTTGCAGAAGTTTTTTCAGCTACACAGGATGCGCAACATCCGTGCAAGTCCTGGTGACTTTCTCCCCTGCACTGCACCGATCAGATAGATCAGTGTGGGGCAGGAGAAAGGAGAACAGTTCTTTCAGTGATCATGAAGGATGCTGTCAGTGTTTTCCTCCATCAGAATAAGCAGCCTCTAGACTGTAAGAAACACACACATTTTAACATCATTTTGATTGTCTAAAATTTACTGCAGCTAAAAATTACATTTGGTTTACAATGCATTTTGCCAGATATGTTGTCACTTGTCAAAGCTAAGAATTTTACATGCTGGGTTTTTTTATGGCACATTTAGCACTGATAAGTTGTCACACTCTTGCTTAATATGTTAACATTCTGTCTGTAAACTGTATATGCATAGCTACCTTTTTGAAGCAATATTGAGATTTACTTAAGAACGTGGGGCCCAATAAATACCATCAATGGTGCCCAGTCCAAGAGATGGTGGATCCTATAGGTAAACACCACCTCATCATGCACTAAAACTTACTAAAAAAAAAAAAGATGTGAAGTTCACACATATAGAAAATGGACATTTTGTGAATACATATTACACGTATTGTAAAATAGATAGAGCTCATATGTAGAGTTTGTTTGATAAACTTTCCTACTACTTTGTCTAAATTAGAAGCAAATTGGTTGAACATTACTTCTACCTAAAATGGCAGAAAACGCACCTATCTTGGTGATGGACAGGACAGCTAGAGGGGATATGGAGGAGGCTGTTATTTTTTTTTTAATAGGTGTACTTTCACCAATTTGCTGATAATTCATTGAAAGTAGATGATCGGTACAATTGCTGCCAATGCATTTTTTAAAGCTGTATTGTCATGAGTCAAATTTGATCATGTTAGGTTCTTGCATAGGTCCTATAGCATTGATAAGTTTCCACCCTCTTTCCTACATACACACATCTCTCCTGCATACACACAACTCTACTACTATCACACACGCAATTTTCCGAAATACACACACAACTCTCCTCCATACACAAACACAGTTCTAACACATATAGCTTTTCTACAGCTTTGAAGTATGCACTCACACCTCTGTTACATACACGCACTGTTTTGCTACATACTTGTACACAGCTTTCTTACATACACCAACAGCTCTCTTATATACTCATGCAGCTCCACACACACAAACACTTATATATATATATATATATATATATATATATAGTACACTCATCCATCGTATACATTACCACATCTTGAAATTCCTTCCAGGAATGTGACTGATCACATGACCTGAAAGGTTCAATGGCTAATCAACAACTTTGTTTGATTGGGACCCTATCCATGCCACCTCACATATCAGGAGTGTCGTTCTTCTTTTCATAAAGAGGTCCAAGGGCTAGTCTTGCAGAAGTTTTTTCAGCTACACAGGATGCGCAACATCCGTGCAAGTCCTGGTGACTTTCTCCCCTGCACTGCACCGATCAGATAGATCAGTGTGGGGCAGGAGAAAGGAGAACAGTTCTTTCAGTGATCATGAAGGATGCTGTCAGTGTTTTCCTCCATCAGAATAAGCAGCCTCTAGACTGTAAGAAACACACACATTTTAACATCATTTTGATTGTCTAAAATTTACTGCAGCTAAAAATTACATTTGGTTTACAATGCATTTTGCCAGATATGTTGTCACTTGTCAAAGCTAAGAATTTTACATGCTGGGTTTTTTTATGGCACATTTAGCACTGATAAGTTGTCACACTCTTGCTTAATATGTTAACATTCTGTCTGTAAACTGTATATGCATAGCTACCTTTTTGAAGCAATATTGAGATTTACTTAAGAACGTGGGGCCCAATAAATACCATCAATGGTGCCCAGTCCAAGAGATGGTGGATCCTATAGGTAAACACCACCTCATCATGCACTAAAACTTACTAAAAAAAAAAAAGATGTGAAGTTCACACATATAGAAAATGGACATTTTGTGAATACATATTACACGTATTGTAAAATAGATAGAGCTCATATGTAGAGTTTGTTTGATAAACTTTCCTACTACTTTGTCTAAATTAGAAGCAAATTGGTTGAACATTACTTCTACCTAAAATGGCAGAAAACGCACCTATCTTGGTGATGGACAGGACAGCTAGAGGGGATATGGAGGAGGCTGTTATTTTTTTTTTAATAGGTGTACTTTCACCAATTTGCTGATAATTCATTGAAAGTAGATGATCGGTACAATTGCTGCCAATGCATTTTTTAAAGCTGTATTGTCATGAGTCAAATTTGATCATGTTAGGTTCTTGCATAGGTCCTATAGCATTGATAAGTTTCCACCCTCTTTCCTACATACACACATCTCTCCTGCATACACACAACTCTACTACTATCACACACGCAATTTTCCGAAATACACACACAACTCTCCTCCATACACAAACACAGTTCTAACACATATAGCTTTTCTACAGCTTTGAAGTATGCACTCACACCTCTGTTACATACACGCACTGTTTTGCTACATACTTGTACACAGCTTTCTTACATACACCAACAGCTCTCTTATATACTCATGCAGCTCCACACACACAAACACTTATATATATATATATATATATATATATATGTACACTCATCCATCGTATACATTACCACATCTTGAAATTCCTTCCAGGAATGTGACTGATCACATGACCTGAAAGGTTCAATGGCTAATCAACAACTTTGTTTGATTGGGACCCTATCCATGCCACCTCACATATCAGGAGTGTCGTTCTTCTTTTCATAAAGAGGTCCAAGGGCTAGTCTTGCAGAAGTTTTTTCAGCTACACAGGATGCGCAACATCCGTGCAAGTCCTGGTGACTTTCTCCCCTGCACTGCACCGATCAGATAGATCAGTGTGGGGCAGGAGAAAGGAGAACAGTTCTTTCAGTGATCATGAAGGATGCTGTCAGTGTTTTCCTCCATCAGAATAAGCAGCCTCTAGACTGTAAGAAACACACACATTTTAACATCATTTTGATTGTCTAAAATTTACTGCAGCTAAAAATTACATTTGGTTTACAATGCATTTTGCCAGATATGTTGTCACTTGTCAAAGCTAAGAATTTTACATGCTGGGTTTTTTTATGGCACATTTAGCACTGATAAGTTGTCACACTCTTGCTTAATATGTTAACATTCTGTCTGTAAACTGTATATGCATAGCTACCTTTTTGAAGCAATATTGAGATTTACTTTAAGAACGTGGGGCCCAATAAATACCATCAATGGTGCCCAGTCCAAGAGATGGTGGATCCTATAGGTAAACACCACCTCATCATGCACTAAAACTTACTAAAAAAAAAAAAGATGTGAAGTTCACACATATAGAAAATGGACATTTTGTGAATACATATTACACGTATTGTAAAATAGATAGAGCTCATATGTAGAGTTTGTTTGATAAACTTTCCTACTACTTTGTCTAAATTAGAAGCAAATTGGTTGAACATTACTTCTACCTAAAATGGCAGAAAACGCACCTATCTTGGTGATGGACAGGACAGCTAGAGGGGATATGGAGGAGGCTGTTATTTTTTTTTTAATAGGTGTACTTTCACCAATTTGCTGATAATTCATTGAAAGTAGATGATCGGTACAATTGCTGCCAATGCATTTTTTAAAGCTGTATTGTCATGAGTCAAATTTGATCATGTTAGGTTCTTGCATAGGTCCTATAGCATTGATAAGTTTCCACCCTCTTTCCTACATACACACATCTCTCCTGCATACACACAACTCTACTACTATCACACACGCAATTTTCCGAAATACACACACAACTCTCCTCCATACACAAACACAGTTCTAACACATATAGCTTTTCTACAGCTTTGAAGTATGCACTCACACCTCTGTTACATACACGCACTGTTTTGCTACATACTTGTACACAGCTTTCTTACATACACCAACAGCTCTCTTATATACTCATGCAGCTCCACACACACAAACACTTATATATATATATATATATATATATATGTACACTCATCCATCGTATACATTACCACATCTTGAAATTCCTTCCAGGAATGTGACTGATCACATGACCTGAAAGGTTCAATGGCTAATCAACAACTTTGTTTGATTGGGACCCTATCCATGCCACCTCACATATCAGGAGTGTCGTTCTTCTTTTCATAAAGAGGTCCAAGGGCTAGTCTTGCAGAAGTTTTTTCAGCTACACAGGATGCGCAACATCCGTGCAAGTCCTGGTGACTTTCTCCCCTGCACTGCACCGATCAGATAGATCAGTGTGGGGCAGGAGAAAGGAGAACAGTTCTTTCAGTGATCATGAAGGATGCTGTCAGTGTTTTCCTCCATCAGAATAAGCAGCCTCTAGACTGTAAGAAACACACACATTTTAACATCATTTTGATTGTCTAAAATTTACTGCAGCTAAAAATTACATTTGGTTTACAATGCATTTTGCCAGATATGTTGTCACTTGTCAAAGCTAAGAATTTTACATGCTGGGTTTTTTTATGGCACATTTAGCACTGATAAGTTGTCACACTCTTGCTTAATATGTTAACATTCTGTCTGTAAACTGTATATGCATAGCTACCTTTTTGAAGCAATATTGAGATTTACTTAAGAACGTGGGGCCCAATAAATACCATCAATGGTGCCCAGTCCAAGAGATGGTGGATCCTATAGGTAAACACCACCTCATCATGCACTAAAACTTACTAAAAAAAAAAAAGATGTGAAGTTCACACATATAGAAAATGGACATTTTGTGAATACATATTACACGTATTGTAAAATAGATAGAGCTCATATGTAGAGTTTGTTTGATAAACTTTCCTACTACTTTGTCTAAATTAGAAGCAAATTGGTTGAACATTACTTCTACCTAAAATGGCAGAAAACGCACCTATCTTGGTGATGGACAGGACAGCTAGAGGGGATATGGAGGAGGCTGTTATTTTTTTTTTAATAGGTGTACTTTCACCAATTTGCTGATAATTCATTGAAAGTAGATGATCGGTACAATTGCTGCCAATGCATTTTTTAAAGCTGTATTGTCATGAGTCAAATTTGATCATGTTAGGTTCTTGCATAGGTCCTATAGCATTGATAAGTTTCCACCCTCTTTCCTACATACACACATCTCTCCTGCATACACACAACTCTACTACTATCACACACGCAATTTTCCGAAATACACACACAACTCTCCTCCATACACAAACACAGTTCTAACACATATAGCTTTTCTACAGCTTTGAAGTATGCACTCACACCTCTGTTACATACACGCACTGTTTTGCTACATACTTGTACACAGCTTTCTTACATACACCAACAGCTCTCTTATATACTCATGCAGCTCCACACACACAAACACTTATATATATATATATATATATATATATATGTACACTCATCCATCGTATACATTACCACATCTTGAAATTCCTTCCAGGAATGTGACTGATCACATGACCTGAAAGGTTCAATGGCTAATCAACAACTTTGTTTGATTGGGACCCTATCCATGCCACCTCACATATCAGGAGTGTCGTTCTTCTTTTCATAAAGAGGTCCAAGGGCTAGTCTTGCAGAAGTTTTTTCAGCTACACAGGATGCGCAACATCCGTGCAAGTCCTGGTGACTTTCTCCCCTGCACTGCACCGATCAGATAGATCAGTGTGGGGCAGGAGAAAGGAGAACAGTTCTTTCAGTGATCATGAAGGATGCTGTCAGTGTTTTCCTCCATCAGAATAAGCAGCCTCTAGACTGTAAGAAACACACACATTTTAACATCATTTTGATTGTCTAAAATTTACTGCAGCTAAAAATTACATTTGGTTTACAATGCATTTTGCCAGATATGTTGTCACTTGTCAAAGCTAAGAATTTTACATGCTGGGTTTTTTTATGGCACATTTAGCACTGATAAGTTGTCACACTCTTGCTTAATATGTTAACATTCTGTCTGTAAACTGTATATGCATAGCTACCTTTTTGAAGCAATATTGAGATTTACTTAAGAACGTGGGGCCCAATAAATACCATCAATGGTGCCCAGTCCAAGAGATGGTGGATCCTATAGGTAAACACCACCTCATCATGCACTAAAACTTACTAAAAAAAAAAAAGATGTGAAGTTCACACATATAGAAAATGGACATTTTGTGAATACATATTACACGTATTGTAAAATAGATAGAGCTCATATGTAGAGTTTGTTTGATAAACTTTCCTACTACTTTGTCTAAATTAGAAGCAAATTGGTTGAACATTACTTCTACCTAAAATGGCAGAAAACGCACCTATCTTGGTGATGGACAGGACAGCTAGAGGGGATATGGAGGAGGCTGTTATTTTTTTTTTAATAGGTGTACTTTCACCAATTTGCTGATAATTCATTGAAAGTAGATGATCGGTACAATTGCTGCCAATGCATTTTTTAAAGCTGTATTGTCATGAGTCAAATTTGATCATGTTAGGTTCTTGCATAGGTCCTATAGCATTGATAAGTTTCCACCCTCTTTCCTACATACACACATCTCTCCTGCATACACACAACTCTACTACTATCACACACGCAATTTTCCGAAATACACACACAACTCTCCTCCATACACAAACACAGTTCTAACACATATAGCTTTTCTACAGCTTTGAAGTATGCACTCACACCTCTGTTACATACACGCACTGTTTTGCTACATACTTGTACACAGCTTTCTTACATACACCAACAGCTCTCTTATATACTCATGCAGCTCCACACACACAAACACTTATATATATATATATATATATATATATGTACACTCATCCATCGTATACATTACCACATCTTGAAATTCCTTCCAGGAATGTGACTGATCACATGACCTGAAAGGTTCAATGGCTAATCAACAACTTTGTTTGATTGGGACCCTATCCATGCCACCTCACATATCAGGAGTGTCGTTCTTCTTTTCATAAAGAGGTCCAAGGGCTAGTCTTGCAGAAGTTTTTTCAGCTACACAGGATGCGCAACATCCGTGCAAGTCCTGGTGACTTTCTCCCCTGCACTGCACCGATCAGATAGATCAGTGTGGGGCAGGAGAAAGGAGAACAGTTCTTTCAGTGATCATGAAGGATGCTGTCAGTGTTTTCCTCCATCAGAATAAGCAGCCTCTAGACTGTAAGAAACACACACATTTTAACATCATTTTGATTGTCTAAAATTTACTGCAGCTAAAAATTACATTTGGTTTACAATGCATTTTGCCAGATATGTTGTCACTTGTCAAAGCTAAGAATTTTACATGCTGGGTTTTTTTATGGCACATTTAGCACTGATAAGTTGTCACACTCTTGCTTAATATGTTAACATTCTGTCTGTAAACTGTATATGCATAGCTACCTTTTTGAAGCAATATTGAGATTTACTTAAGAACGTGGGGCCCAATAAATACCATCAATGGTGCCCAGTCCAAGAGATGGTGGATCCTATAGGTAAACACCACCTCATCATGCACTAAAACTTACTAAAAAAAAAAAAGATGTGAAGTTCACACATATAGAAAATGGACATTTTGTGAATACATATTACACGTATTGTAAAATAGATAGAGCTCATATGTAGAGTTTGTTTGATAAACTTTCCTACTACTTTGTCTAAATTAGAAGCAAATTGGTTGAACATTACTTCTACCTAAAATGGCAGAAAACGCACCTATCTTGGTGATGGACAGGACAGCTAGAGGGGATATGGAGGAGGCTGTTATTTTTTTTTTAATAGGTGTACTTTCACCAATTTGCTGATAATTCATTGAAAGTAGATGATCGGTACAATTGCTGCCAATGCATTTTTTAAAGCTGTATTGTCATGAGTCAAATTTGATCATGTTAGGTTCTTGCATAGGTCCTATAGCATTGATAAGTTTCCACCCTCTTTCCTACATACACACATCTCTCCTGCATACACACAACTCTACTACTATCACACACGCAATTTTCCGAAATACACACACAACTCTCCTCCATACACAAACACAGTTCTAACACATATAGCTTTTCTACAGCTTTGAAGTATGCACTCACACCTCTGTTACATACACGCACTGTTTTGCTACATACTTGTACACAGCTTTCTTACATACACCAACAGCTCTCTTATATACTCATGCAGCTCCACACACACAAACACTTATATATATATATATATATATATATATGTACACTCATCCATCGTATACATTACCACATCTTGAAATTCCTTCCAGGAATGTGACTGATCACATGACCTGAAAGGTTCAATGGCTAATCAACAACTTTGTTTGATTGGGACCCTATCCATGCCACCTCACATATCAGGAGTGTCGTTCTTCTTTTCATAAAGAGGTCCAAGGGCTAGTCTTGCAGAAGTTTTTTCAGCTACACAGGATGCGCAACATCCGTGCAAGTCCTGGTGACTTTCTCCCCTGCACTGCACCGATCAGATAGATCAGTGTGGGGCAGGAGAAAGGAGAACAGTTCTTTCAGTGATCATGAAGGATGCTGTCAGTGTTTTCCTCCATCAGAATAAGCAGCCTCTAGACTGTAAGAAACACACACATTTTAACATCATTTTGATTGTCTAAAATTTACTGCAGCTAAAAATTACATTTGGTTTACAATGCATTTTGCCAGATATGTTGTCACTTGTCAAAGCTAAGAATTTTACATGCTGGGTTTTTTTATGGCACATTTAGCACTGATAAGTTGTCACACTCTTGCTTAATATGTTAACATTCTGTCTGTAAACTGTATATGCATAGCTACCTTTTTGAAGCAATATTGAGATTTACTTAAGAACGTGGGGCCCAATAAATACCATCAATGGTGCCCAGTCCAAGAGATGGTGGATCCTATAGGTAAACACCACCTCATCATGCACTAAAACTTACTAAAAAAAAAAAAGATGTGAAGTTCACACATATAGAAAATGGACATTTTGTGAATACATATTACACGTATTGTAAAATAGATAGAGCTCATATGTAGAGTTTGTTTGATAAACTTTCCTACTACTTTGTCTAAATTAGAAGCAAATTGGTTGAACATTACTTCTACCTAAAATGGCAGAAAACGCACCTATCTTGGTGATGGACAGGACAGCTAGAGGGGATATGGAGGAGGCTGTTATTTTTTTTTTAATAGGTGTACTTTCACCAATTTGCTGATAATTCATTGAAAGTAGATGATCGGTACAATTGCTGCCAATGCATTTTTTAAAGCTGTATTGTCATGAGTCAAATTTGATCATGTTAGGTTCTTGCATAGGTCCTATAGCATTGATAAGTTTCCACCCTCTTTCCTACATACACACATCTCTCCTGCATACACACAACTCTACTACTATCACACACGCAATTTTCCGAAATACACACACAACTCTCCTCCATACACAAACACAGTTCTAACACATATAGCTTTTCTACAGCTTTGAAGTATGCACTCACACCTCTGTTACATACACGCACTGTTTTGCTACATACTTGTACACAGCTTTCTTACATACACCAACAGCTCTCTTATATACTCATGCAGCTCCACACACACAAACACTTATATATATATATATATATATATATGTACACTCATCCATCGTATACATTACCACATCTTGAAATTCCTTCCAGGAATGTGACTGATCACATGACCTGAAAGGTTCAATGGCTAATCAACAACTTTGTTTGATTGGGACCCTATCCATGCCACCTCACATATCAGGAGTGTCGTTCTTCTTTTCATAAAGAGGTCCAAGGGCTAGTCTTGCAGAAGTTTTTTCAGCTACACAGGATGCGCAACATCCGTGCAAGTCCTGGTGACTTTCTCCCCTGCACTGCACCGATCAGATAGATCAGTGTGGGGCAGGAGAAAGGAGAACAGTTCTTTCAGTGATCATGAAGGATGCTGTCAGTGTTTTCCTCCATCAGAATAAGCAGCCTCTAGACTGTAAGAAACACACACATTTTAACATCATTTTGATTGTCTAAAATTTACTGCAGCTAAAAATTACATTTGGTTTACAATGCATTTTGCCAGATATGTTGTCACTTGTCAAAGCTAAGAATTTTACATGCTGGGTTTTTTTATGGCACATTTAGCACTGATAAGTTGTCACACTCTTGCTTAATATGTTAACATTCTGTCTGTAAACTGTATATGCATAGCTACCTTTTTGAAGCAATATTGAGATTTACTTAAGAACGTGGGGCCCAATAAATACCATCAATGGTGCCCAGTCCAAGAGATGGTGGATCCTATAGGTAAACACCACCTCATCATGCACTAAAACTTACTAAAAAAAAAAAAGATGTGAAGTTCACACATATAGAAAATGGACATTTTGTGAATACATATTACACGTATTGTAAAATAGATAGAGCTCATATGTAGAGTTTGTTTGATAAACTTTCCTACTACTTTGTCTAAATTAGAAGCAAATTGGTTGAACATTACTTCTACCTAAAATGGCAGAAAACGCACCTATCTTGGTGATGGACAGGACAGCTAGAGGGGATATGGAGGAGGCTGTTATTTTTTTTTTAATAGGTGTACTTTCACCAATTTGCTGATAATTCATTGAAAGTAGATGATCGGTACAATTGCTGCCAATGCATTTTTTAAAGCTGTATTGTCATGAGTCAAATTTGATCATGTTAGGTTCTTGCATAGGTCCTATAGCATTGATAAGTTTCCACCCTCTTTCCTACATACACACATCTCTCCTGCATACACACAACTCTACTACTATCACACACGCAATTTTCCGAAATACACACACAACTCTCCTCCATACACAAACACAGTTCTAACACATATAGCTTTTCTACAGCTTTGAAGTATGCACTCACACCTCTGTTACATACACGCACTGTTTTGCTACATACTTGTACACAGCTTTCTTACATACACCAACAGCTCTCTTATATACTCATGCAGCTCCACACACACAAACACTTATATATATATATATATATATATATATATGTACACTCATCCATCGTATACATTACCACATCTTGAAATTCCTTCCAGGAATGTGACTGATCACATGACCTGAAAGGTTCAATGGCTAATCAACAACTTTGTTTGATTGGGACCCTATCCATGCCACCTCACATATCAGGAGTGTCGTTCTTCTTTTCATAAAGAGGTCCAAGGGCTAGTCTTGCAGAAGTTTTTTCAGCTACACAGGATGCGCAACATCCGTGCAAGTCCTGGTGACTTTCTCCCCTGCACTGCACCGATCAGATAGATCAGTGTGGGGCAGGAGAAAGGAGAACAGTTCTTTCAGTGATCATGAAGGATGCTGTCAGTGTTTTCCTCCATCAGAATAAGCAGCCTCTAGACTGTAAGAAACACACACATTTTAACATCATTTTGATTGTCTAAAATTTACTGCAGCTAAAAATTACATTTGGTTTACAATGCATTTTGCCAGATATGTTGTCACTTGTCAAAGCTAAGAATTTTACATGCTGGGTTTTTTTATGGCACATTTAGCACTGATAAGTTGTCACACTCTTGCTTAATATGTTAACATTCTGTCTGTAAACTGTATATGCATAGCTACCTTTTTGAAGCAATATTGAGATTTACTTAAGAACGTGGGGCCCAATAAATACCATCAATGGTGCCCAGTCCAAGAGATGGTGGATCCTATAGGTAAACACCACCTCATCATGCACTAAAACTTACTAAAAAAAAAAAAGATGTGAAGTTCACACATATAGAAAATGGACATTTTGTGAATACATATTACACGTATTGTAAAATAGATAGAGCTCATATGTAGAGTTTGTTTGATAAACTTTCCTACTACTTTGTCTAAATTAGAAGCAAATTGGTTGAACATTACTTCTACCTAAAATGGCAGAAAACGCACCTATCTTGGTGATGGACAGGACAGCTAGAGGGGATATGGAGGAGGCTGTTATTTTTTTTTTAATAGGTGTACTTTCACCAATTTGCTGATAATTCATTGAAAGTAGATGATCGGTACAATTGCTGCCAATGCATTTTTTAAAGCTGTATTGTCATGAGTCAAATTTGATCATGTTAGGTTCTTGCATAGGTCCTATAGCATTGATAAGTTTCCACCCTCTTTCCTACATACACACATCTCTCCTGCATACACACAACTCTACTACTATCACACACGCAATTTTCCGAAATACACACACAACTCTCCTCCATACACAAACACAGTTCTAACACATATAGCTTTTCTACAGCTTTGAAGTATGCACTCACACCTCTGTTACATACACGCACTGTTTTGCTACATACTTGTACACAGCTTTCTTACATACACCAACAGCTCTCTTATATACTCATGCAGCTCCACACACACAAACACTTATATATATATATATATATATATATATATATATATGTACACTCATCCATCGTATACATTACCACATCTTGAAATTCCTTCCAGGAATGTGACTGATCACATGACCTGAAAGGTTCAATGGCTAATCAACAACTTTGTTTGATTGGGACCCTATCCATGCCACCTCACATATCAGGAGTGTCGTTCTTCTTTTCATAAAGAGGTCCAAGGGCTAGTCTTGCAGAAGTTTTTTCAGCTACACAGGATGCGCAACATCCGTGCAAGTCCTGGTGACTTTCTCCCCTGCACTGCACCGATCAGATAGATCAGTGTGGGGCAGGAGAAAGGAGAACAGTTCTTTCAGTGATCATGAAGGATGCTGTCAGTGTTTTCCTCCATCAGAATAAGCAGCCTCTAGACTGTAAGAAACACACACATTTTAACATCATTTTGATTGTCTAAAATTTACTGCAGCTAAAAATTACATTTGGTTTACAATGCATTTTGCCAGATATGTTGTCACTTGTCAAAGCTAAGAATTTTACATGCTGGGTTTTTTTATGGCACATTTAGCACTGATAAGTTGTCACACTCTTGCTTAATATGTTAACATTCTGTCTGTAAACTGTATATGCATAGCTACCTTTTTGAAGCAATATTGAGATTTACTTAAGAACGTGGGGCCCAATAAATACCATCAATGGTGCCCAGTCCAAGAGATGGTGGATCCTATAGGTAAACACCACCTCATCATGCACTAAAACTTACTAAAAAAAAAAAAGATGTGAAGTTCACACATATAGAAAATGGACATTTTGTGAATACATATTACACGTATTGTAAAATAGATAGAGCTCATATGTAGAGTTTGTTTGATAAACTTTCCTACTACTTTGTCTAAATTAGAAGCAAATTGGTTGAACATTACTTCTACCTAAAATGGCAAAAAACGCACCTATCTTGGTGATGGACAGGACAGCTAGAGGGGATATGGAGGAGGCTGTTATTTTTTTTTTAATAGGTGTACTTTCACCAATTTGCTGATAATTCATTGAAAGTAGATGATCGGTACAATTGCTGCCAATGCATTTTTTAAAGCTGTATTGTCATGAGTCAAATTTGATCATGTTAGGTTCTTGCATAGGTCCTATAGCATTGATAAGTTTCCACCCTCTTTCCTACATACACACATCTCTCCTGCATACACACAACTCTACTACTATCACACACGCAATTTTCCGAAATACACACACAACTCTCCTCCATACACAAACACAGTTCTAACACATATAGCTTTTCTACAGCTTTGAAGTATGCACTCACACCTCTGTTACATACACGCACTGTTTTGCTACATACTTGTACACAGCTTTCTTACATACACCAACAGCTCTCTTATATACTCATGCAGCTCCACACACACAAACACTTATATATATATATATATATATATATATGTACACTCATCCATCGTATACATTACCACATCTTGAAATTCCTTCCAGGAATGTGACTGATCACATGACCTGAAAGGTTCAATGGCTAATCAACAACTTTGTTTGATTGGGACCCTATCCATGCCACCTCACATATCAGGAGTGTCGTTCTTCTTTTCATAAAGAGGTCCAAGGGCTAGTTTTGCAGAAGTTTTTTCAGCTACACAGGATGCGCAACATCCGTGCAAGTCCTGGTGACTTTCTCCCCTGCACTGCACCGATCAGATAGATCAGTGTGGGGCAGGAGAAAGGAGAACAGTTCTTTCAGTGATCATGAAGGATGCTGTCAGTGTTTTCCTCCATCAGAATAAGCAGCCTCTAGACTGTAAGAAACACACACATTTTAACATCATTTTGATTGTCTAAAATTTACTGCAGCTAAAAATTACATTTGGTTTACAATGCATTTTGCCAGATATGTTGTCACTTGTCAAAGCTAAGAATTTTACATGCTGGGTTTTTTTATGGCACATTTAGCACTGATAAGTTGTCACACTCTTGCTTAATATGTTAACATTCTGTCTGTAAACTGTATATGCATAGCTACCTTTTTGAAGCAATATTGAGATTTACTTAAGAACGTGGGGCCCAATAAATACCATCAATGGTGCCCAGTCCAAGAGATGGTGGATCCTATAGGTAAACACCACCTCATCATGCACTAAAACTTACTAAAAAAAAAAAAGATGTGAAGTTCACACATATAGAAAATGGACATTTTGTGAATACATATTACACGTATTGTAAAATAGATAGAGCTCATATGTAGAGTTTGTTTGATAAACTTTCCTACTACTTTGTCTAAATTAGAAGCAAATTGGTTGAACATTACTTCTACCTAAAATGGCAGAAAACGCACCTATCTTGGTGATGGACAGGACAGCTAGAGGGGATATGGAGGAGGCTGTTATTTTTTTTTTAATAGGTGTACTTTCACCAATTTGCTGATAATTCATTGAAAGTAGATGATCGGTACAATTGCTGCCAATGCATTTTTTAAAGCTGTATTGTCATGAGTCAAATTTGATCATGTTAGGTTCTTGCATAGGTCCTATAGCATTGATAAGTTTCCACCCTCTTTCCTACATACACACATCTCTCCTGCATACACACAACTCTACTACTATCACACACGCAATTTTCCGAAATACACACACAACTCTCCTCCATACACAAACACAGTTCTAACACATATAGCTTTTCTACAGCTTTGAAGTATGCACTCACACCTCTGTTACATACACGCACTGTTTTGCTACATACTTGTACACAGCTTTCTTACATACACCAACAGCTCTCTTATATACTCATGCAGCTCCACACACACAAACACTTATATATATATATATATATATATATATGTACACTCATCCATCGTATACATTACCACATCTTGAAATTCCTTCCAGGAATGTGACTGATCACATGACCTGAAAGGTTCAATGGCTAATCAACAACTTTGTTTGATTGGGACCCTATCCATGCCACCTCACATATCAGGAGTGTCGTTCTTCTTTTCATAAAGAGGTCCAAGGGCTAGTCTTGCAGAAGTTTTTTCAGCTACACAGGATGCGCAACATCCGTGCAAGTCCTGGTGACTTTCTCCCCTGCACTGCACCGATCAGATAGATCAGTGTGGGGCAGGAGAAAGGAGAACAGTTCTTTCAGTGATCATGAAGGATGCTGTCAGTGTTTTCCTCCATCAGAATAAGCAGCCTCTAGACTGTAAGAAACACACACATTTTAACATCATTTTGATTGTCTAAAATTTACTGCAGCTAAAAATTACATTTGGTTTACAATGCATTTTGCCAGATATGTTGTCACTTGTCAAAGCTAAGAATTTTACATGCTGGGTTTTTTTATGGCACATTTAGCACTGATAAGTTGTCACACTCTTGCTTAATATGTTAACATTCTGTCTGTAAACTGTATATGCATAGCTACCTTTTTGAAGCAATATTGAGATTTACTTAAGAACGTGGGGCCCAATAAATACCATCAATGGTGCCCAGTCCAAGAGATGGTGGATCCTATAGGTAAACACCACCTCATCATGCACTAAAACTTACTAAAAAAAAAAAAGATGTGAAGTTCACACATATAGAAAATGGACATTTTGTGAATACATATTACACGTATTGTAAAATAGATAGAGCTCATATGTAGAGTTTGTTTGATAAACTTTCCTACTACTTTGTCTAAATTAGAAGCAAATTGGTTGAACATTACTTCTACCTAAAATGGCAGAAAACGCACCTATCTTGGTGATGGACAGGACAGCTAGAGGGGATATGGAGGAGGCTGTTATTTTTTTTTTAATAGGTGTACTTTCACCAATTTGCTGATAATTCATTGAAAGTAGATGATCGGTACAATTGCTGCCAATGCATTTTTTAAAGCTGTATTGTCATGAGTCAAATTTGATCATGTTAGGTTCTTGCATAGGTCCTATAGCATTGATAAGTTTCCACCCTCTTTCCTACATACACACATCTCTCCTGCATACACACAACTCTACTACTATCACACACGCAATTTTCCGAAATACACACACAACTCTCCTCCATACACAAACACAGTTCTAACACATATAGCTTTTCTACAGCTTTGAAGTATGCACTCACACCTCTGTTACATACACGCACTGTTTTGCTACATACTTGTACACAGCTTTCTTACATACACCAACAGCTCTCTTATATACTCATGCAGCTCCACACACACAAACACTTATATATATATATATATATATATATGTACACTCATCCATCGTATACATTACCACATCTTGAAATTCCTTCCAGGAATGTGACTGATCACATGACCTGAAAGGTTCAATGGCTAATCAACAACTTTGTTTGATTGGGACCCTATCCATGCCACCTCACATATCAGGAGTGTCGTTCTTCTTTTCATAAAGAGGTCCAAGGGCTAGTCTTGCAGAAGTTTTTTCAGCTACACAGGATGCGCAACATCCGTGCAAGTCCTGGTGACTTTCTCCCCTGCACTGCACCGATCAGATAGATCAGTGTGGGGCAGGAGAAAGGAGAACAGTTCTTTCAGTGATCATGAAGGATGCTGTCAGTGTTTTCCTCCATCAGAATAAGCAGCCTCTAGACTGTAAGAAACACACACATTTTAACATCATTTTGATTGTCTAAAATTTACTGCAGCTAAAAATTACATTTGGTTTACAATGCATTTTGCCAGATATGTTGTCACTTGTCAAAGCTAAGAATTTTACATGCTGGGTTTTTTTATGGCACATTTAGCACTGATAAGTTGTCACACTCTTGCTTAATATGTTAACATTCTGTCTGTAAACTGTATATGCATAGCTACCTTTTTGAAGCAATATTGAGATTTACTTAAGAACGTGGGGCCCAATAAATACCATCAATGGTGCCCAGTCCAAGAGATGGTGGATCCTATAGGTAAACACCACCTCATCATGCACTAAAACTTACTAAAAAAAAAAAAGATGTGAAGTTCACACATATAGAAAATGGACATTTTGTGAATACATATTACACGTATTGTAAAATAGATAGAGCTCATATGTAGAGTTTGTTTGATAAACTTTCCTACTACTTTGTCTAAATTAGAAGCAAATTGGTTGAACATTACTTCTACCTAAAATGGCAGAAAACGCACCTATCTTGGTGATGGACAGGACAGCTAGAGGGGATATGGAGGAGGCTGTTATTTTTTTTTTAATAGGTGTACTTTCACCAATTTGCTGATAATTCATTGAAAGTAGATGATCGGTACAATTGCTGCCAATGCATTTTTTAAAGCTGTATTGTCATGAGTCAAATTTGATCATGTTAGGTTCTTGCATAGGTCCTATAGCATTGATAAGTTTCCACCCTCTTTCCTACATACACACATCTCTCCTGCATACACACAACTCTACTACTATCACACACGCAATTTTCCGAAATACACACACAACTTTCCTCCATACACAAACACAGTTCTAACACATATAGCTTTTCTACAGCTTTGAAGTATGCACTCACACCTCTGTTACATACACGCACTGTTTTGCTACATACTTGTACACAGCTTTCTTACATACACCAACAGCTCTCTTATATACTCATGCAGCTCCACACACACAAACACTTATATATATATATATATATATATATATATATATGTACACTCATCCATCGTATACATTACCACATCTTGAAATTCCTTCCAGGAATGTGACTGATCACATGACCTGAAAGGTTCAATGGCTAATCAACAACTTTGTTTGATTGGGACCCTATCCATGCCACCTCACATATCAGGAGTGTCGTTCTTCTTTTCATAAAGAGGTCCAAGGGCTAGTCTTGCAGAAGTTTTTTCAGCTACACAGGATGCGCAACATCCGTGCAAGTCCTGGTGACTTTCTCCCCTGCACTGCACCGATCAGATAGATCAGTGTGGGGCAGGAGAAAGGAGAACAGTTCTTTCAGTGATCATGAAGGATGCTGTCAGTGTTTTCCTCCATCAGAATAAGCAGCCTCTAGACTGTAAGAAACACACACATTTTAACATCATTTTGATTGTCTAAAATTTACTGCAGCTAAAAATTACATTTGGTTTACAATGCATTTTGCCAGATATGTTGTCACTTGTCAAAGCTAAGAATTTTACATGCTGGGTTTTTTTATGGCACATTTAGCACTGATAAGTTGTCACACTCTTGCTTAATATGTTAACATTCTGTCTGTAAACTGTATATGCATAGCTACCTTTTTGAAGCAATATTGAGATTTACTTAAGAACGTGGGGCCCAATAAATACCATCAATGGTGCCCAGTCCAAGAGATGGTGGATCCTATAGGTAAACACCACCTCATCATGCACTAAAACTTACTAAAAAAAAAAAAGATGTGAAGTTCACACATATAGAAAATGGACATTTTGTGAATACATATTACACGTATTGTAAAATAGATAGAGCTCATATGTAGAGTTTGTTTGATAAACTTTCCTACTACTTTGTCTAAATTAGAAGCAAATTGGTTGAACATTACTTCTACCTAAAATGGCAGAAAACGCACCTATCTTGGTGATGGACAGGACAGCTAGAGGGGATATGGAGGAGGCTGTTATTTTTTTTTTAATAGGTGTACTTTCACCAATTTGCTGATAATTCATTGAAAGTAGATGATCGGTACAATTGCTGCCAATGCATTTTTTAAAGCTGTATTGTCATGAGTCAAATTTGATCATGTTAGGTTCTTGCATAGGTCCTATAGCATTGATAAGTTTCCACCCTCTTTCCTACATACACACATCTCTCCTGCATACACACAACTCTACTACTATCACACACGCAATTTTCCGAAATACACACACAACTCTCCTCCATACACAAACACAGTTCTAACACATATAGCTTTTCTACAGCTTTGAAGTATGCACTCACACCTCTGTTACATACACGCACTGTTTTGCTACATACTTGTACACAGCTTTCTTACATACACCAACAGCTCTCTTATATACTCATGCAGCTCCACACACACAAACACTTATATATATATATATATATATATATATATGTACACTCATCCATCGTATACATTACCACATCTTGAAATTCCTTCCAGGAATGTGACTGATCACATGACCTGAAAGGTTCAATGGCTAATCAACAACTTTGTTTGATTGGGACCCTATCCATGCCACCTCACATATCAGGAGTGTCGTTCTTCTTTTCATAAAGAGGTCCAAGGGCTAGTCTTGCAGAAGTTTTTTCAGCTACACAGGATGCGCAACATCCGTGCAAGTCCTGGTGACTTTCTCCCCTGCACTGCACCGATCAGATAGATCAGTGTGGGGCAGGAGAAAGGAGAACAGTTCTTTCAGTGATCATGAAGGATGCTGTCAGTGTTTTCCTCCATCAGAATAAGCAGCCTCTAGACTGTAAGAAACACACACATTTTAACATCATTTTGATTGTCTAAAATTTACTGCAGCTAAAAATTACATTTGGTTTACAATGCATTTTGCCAGATATGTTGTCACTTGTCAAAGCTAAGAATTTTACATGCTGGGTTTTTTTATGGCACATTTAGCACTGATAAGTTGTCACACTCTTGCTTAATATGTTAACATTCTGTCTGTAAACTGTATATGCATAGCTACCTTTTTGAAGCAATATTGAGATTTACTTAAGAACGTGGGGCCCAATAAATACCATCAATGGTGCCCAGTCCAAGAGATGGTGGATCCTATAGGTAAACACCACCTCATCATGCACTAAAACTTACTAAAAAAAAAAAAGATGTGAAGTTCACACATATAGAAAATGGACATTTTGTGAATACATATTACACGTATTGTAAAATAGATAGAGCTCATATGTAGAGTTTGTTTGATAAACTTTCCTACTACTTTGTCTAAATTAGAAGCAAATTGGTTGAACATTACTTCTACCTAAAATGGCAGAAAACGCACCTATCTTGGTGATGGACAGGACAGCTAGAGGGGATATGGAGGAGGCTGTTATTTTTTTTTTAATAGGTGTACTTTCACCAATTTGCTGATAATTCATTGAAAGTAGATGATCGGTACAATTGCTGCCAATGCATTTTTTAAAGCTGTATTGTCATGAGTCAAATTTGATCATGTTAGGTTCTTGCATAGGTCCTATAGCATTGATAAGTTTCCACCCTCTTTCCTACATACACACATCTCTCCTGCATACACACAACTCTACTACTATCACACACGCAATTTTCCGAAATACACACACAACTCTCCTCCATACACAAACACAGTTCTAACACATATAGCTTTTCTACAGCTTTGAAGTATGCACTCACACCTCTGTTACATACACGCACTGTTTTGCTACATACTTGTACACAGCTTTCTTACATACACCAACAGCTCTCTTATATACTCATGCAGCTCCACACACACAAACACTTATATATATATATATATATATATATATATGTACACTCATCCATCGTATACATTACCACATCTTGAAATTCCTTCCAGGAATGTGACTGATCACATGACCTGAAAGGTTCAATGGCTAATCAACAACTTTGTTTGATTGGGACCCTATCCATGCCACCTCACATATCAGGAGTGTCGTTCTTCTTTTCATAAAGAGGTCCAAGGGCTAGTCTTGCAGAAGTTTTTTCAGCTACACAGGATGCGCAACATCCGTGCAAGTCCTGGTGACTTTCTCCCCTGCACTGCACCGATCAGATAGATCAGTGTGGGGCAGGAGAAAGGAGAACAGTTCTTTCAGTGATCATGAAGGATGCTGTCAGTGTTTTCCTCCATCAGAATAAGCAGCCTCTAGACTGTAAGAAACACACACATTTTAACATCATTTTGATTGTCTAAAATTTACTGCAGCTAAAAATTACATTTGGTTTACAATGCATTTTGCCAGATATGTTGTCACTTGTCAAAGCTAAGAATTTTACATGCTGGGTTTTTTTATGGCACATTTAGCACTGATAAGTTGTCACACTCTTGCTTAATATGTTAACATTCTGTCTGTAAACTGTATATGCATAGCTACCTTTTTGAAGCAATATTGAGATTTACTTAAGAACGTGGGGCCCAATAAATACCATCAATGGTGCCCAGTCCAAGAGATGGTGGATCCTATAGGTAAACACCACCTCATCATGCACTAAAACTTACTAAAAAAAAAAAAGATGTGAAGTTCACACATATAGAAAATGGACATTTTGTGAATACATATTACACGTATTGTAAAATAGATAGAGCTCATATGTAGAGTTTGTTTGATAAACTTTCCTACTACTTTGTCTAAATTAGAAGCAAATTGGTTGAACATTACTTCTACCTAAAATGGCAGAAAACGCACCTATCTTGGTGATGGACAGGACAGCTAGAGGGGATATGGAGGAGGCTGTTATTTTTTTTTTAATAGGTGTACTTTCACCAATTTGCTGATAATTCATTGAAAGTAGATGATCGGTACAATTGCTGCCAATGCATTTTTTAAAGCTGTATTGTCATGAGTCAAATTTGATCATGTTAGGTTCTTGCATAGGTCCTATAGCATTGATAAGTTTCCACCCTCTTTCCTACATACACACATCTCTCCTGCATACACACAACTCTACTACTATCACACACGCAATTTTCCGAAATACACACACAACTCTCCTCCATACACAAACACAGTTCTAACACATATAGCTTTTCTACAGCTTTGAAGTATGCACTCACACCTCTGTTACATACACGCACTGTTTTGCTACATACTTGTACACAGCTTTCTTACATACACCAACAGCTCTCTTATATACTCATGCAGCTCCACACACACAAACACTTATATATATATATATATATATATATATATGTACACTCATCCATCGTATACATTACCACATCTTGAAATTCCTTCCAGGAATGTGACTGATCACATGACCTGAAAGGTTCAATGGCTAATCAACAACTTTGTTTGATTGGGACCCTATCCATGCCACCTCACATATCAGGAGTGTCGTTCTTCTTTTCATAAAGAGGTCCAAGGGCTAGTCTTGCAGAAGTTTTTTCAGCTACACAGGATGCGCAACATCCGTGCAAGTCCTGGTGACTTTCTCCCCTGCACTGCACCGATCAGATAGATCAGTGTGGGGCAGGAGAAAGGAGAACAGTTCTTTCAGTGATCATGAAGGATGCTGTCAGTGTTTTCCTCCATCAGAATAAGCAGCCTCTAGACTGTAAGAAACACACACATTTTAACATCATTTTGATTGTCTAAAATTTACTGCAGCTAAAAATTACATTTGGTTTACAATGCATTTTGCCAGATATGTTGTCACTTGTCAAAGCTAAGAATTTTACATGCTGGGTTTTTTTATGGCACATTTAGCACTGATAAGTTGTCACACTCTTGCTTAATATGTTAACATTCTGTCTGTAAACTGTATATGCATAGCTACCTTTTTGAAGCAATATTGAGATTTACTTAAGAACGTGGGGCCCAATAAATACCATCAATGGTGCCCAGTCCAAGAGATGGTGGATCCTATAGGTAAACACCACCTCATCATGCACTAAAACTTACTAAAAAAAAAAAAGATGTGAAGTTCACACATATAGAAAATGGACATTTTGTGAATACATATTACACGTATTGTAAAATAGATAGAGCTCATATGTAGAGTTTGTTTGATAAACTTTCCTACTACTTTGTCTAAATTAGAAGCAAATTGGTTGAACATTACTTCTACCTAAAATGGCAGAAAACGCACCTATCTTGGTGATGGACAGGACAGCTAGAGGGGATATGGAGGAGGCTGTTATTTTTTTTTTAATAGGTGTACTTTCACCAATTTGCTGATAATTCATTGAAAGTAGATGATCGGTACAATTGCTGCCAATGCATTTTTTAAAGCTGTATTGTCATGAGTCAAATTTGATCATGTTAGGTTCTTGCATAGGTCCTATAGCATTGATAAGTTTCCACCCTCTTTCCTACATACACACATCTCTCCTGCATACACACAACTCTACTACTATCACACACGCAATTTTCCGAAATACACACACAACTTTCCTCCATACACAAACACAGTTCTAACACATATAGCTTTTCTACAGCTTTGAAGTATGCACTCACACCTCTGTTACATACACGCACTGTTTTGCTACATACTTGTACACAGCTTTCTTACATACACCAACAGCTCTCTTATATACTCATGCAGCTCCACACACACAAACACTTATATATATATATATATATATATATATATATGTACACTCATCCATCGTATACATTACCACATCTTGAAATTCCTTCCAGGAATGTGACTGATCACATGACCTGAAAGGTTCAATGGCTAATCAACAACTTTGTTTGATTGGGACCCTATCCATGCCACCTCACATATCAGGAGTGTCGTTCTTCTTTTCATAAAGAGGTCCAAGGGCTAGTCTTGCAGAAGTTTTTTCAGCTACACAGGATGCGCAACATCCGTGCAAGTCCTGGTGACTTTCTCCCCTGCACTGCACCGATCAGATAGATCAGTGTGGGGCAGGAGAAAGGAGAACAGTTCTTTCAGTGATCATGAAGGATGCTGTCAGTGTTTTCCTCCATCAGAATAAGCAGCCTCTAGACTGTAAGAAACACACACATTTTAACATCATTTTGATTGTCTAAAATTTACTGCAGCTAAAAATTACATTTGGTTTACAATGCATTTTGCCAGATATGTTGTCACTTGTCAAAGCTAAGAATTTTACATGCTGGGTTTTTTTATGGCACATTTAGCACTGATAAGTTGTCACACTCTTGCTTAATATGTTAACATTCTGTCTGTAAACTGTATATGCATAGCTACCTTTTTGAAGCAATATTGAGATTTACTTAAGAACGTGGGGCCCAATAAATACCATCAATGGTGCCCAGTCCAAGAGATGGTGGATCCTATAGGTAAACACCACCTCATCATGCACTAAAACTTACTAAAAAAAAAAAAGATGTGAAGTTCACACATATAGAAAATGGACATTTTGTGAATACATATTACACGTATTGTAAAATAGATAGAGCTCATATGTAGAGTTTGTTTGATAAACTTTCCTACTACTTTGTCTAAATTAGAAGCAAATTGGTTGAACATTACTTCTACCTAAAATGGCAGAAAACGCACCTATCTTGGTGATGGACAGGACAGCTAGAGGGGATATGGAGGAGGCTGTTATTTTTTTTTTAATAGGTGTACTTTCACCAATTTGCTGATAATTCATTGAAAGTAGATGATCGGTACAATTGCTGCCAATGCATTTTTTAAAGCTGTATTGTCATGAGTCAAATTTGATCATGTTAGGTTCTTGCATAGGTCCTATAGCATTGATAAGTTTCCACCCTCTTTCCTACATACACACATCTCTCCTGCATACACACAACTCTACTACTATCACACACGCAATTTTCCGAAATACACACACAACTTTCCTCCATACACAAACACAGTTCTAACACATATAGCTTTTCTACAGCTTTGAAGTATGCACTCACACCTCTGTTACATACACGCACTGTTTTGCTACATACTTGTACACAGCTTTCTTACATACACCAACAGCTCTCTTATATACTCATGCAGCTCCACACACACAAACACTTATATATATATATATATATATATATATATATATGTACACTCATCCATCGTATACATTACCACATCTTGAAATTCCTTCCAGGAATGTGACTGATCACATGACCTGAAAGGTTCAATGGCTAATCAACAACTTTGTTTGATTGGGACCCTATCCATGCCACCTCACATATCAGGAGTGTCGTTCTTCTTTTCATAAAGAGGTCCAAGGGCTAGTCTTGCAGAAGTTTTTTCAGCTACACAGGATGCGCAACATCCGTGCAAGTCCTGGTGACTTTCTCCCCTGCACTGCACCGATCAGATAGATCAGTGTGGGGCAGGAGAAAGGAGAACAGTTCTTTCAGTGATCATGAAGGATGCTGTCAGTGTTTTCCTCCATCAGAATAAGCAGCCTCTAGACTGTAAGAAACACACACATTTTAACATCATTTTGATTGTCTAAAATTTACTGCAGCTAAAAATTACATTTGGTTTACAATGCATTTTGCCAGATATGTTGTCACTTGTCAAAGCTAAGAATTTTACATGCTGGGTTTTTTTATGGCACATTTAGCACTGATAAGTTGTCACACTCTTGCTTAATATGTTAACATTCTGTCTGTAAACTGTATATGCATAGCTACCTTTTTGAAGCAATATTGAGATTTACTTAAGAACGTGGGGCCCAATAAATACCATCAATGGTGCCCAGTCCAAGAGATGGTGGATCCTATAGGTAAACACCACCTCATCATGCACTAAAACTTACTAAAAAAAAAAAAGATGTGAAGTTCACACATATAGAAAATGGACATTTTGTGAATACATATTACACGTATTGTAAAATAGATAGAGCTCATATGTAGAGTTTGTTTGATAAACTTTCCTACTACTTTGTCTAAATTAGAAGCAAATTGGTTGAACATTACTTCTACCTAAAATGGCAGAAAACGCACCTATCTTGGTGATGGACAGGACAGCTAGAGGGGATATGGAGGAGGCTGTTATTTTTTTTTTAATAGGTGTACTTTCACCAATTTGCTGATAATTCATTGAAAGTAGATGATCGGTACAATTGCTGCCAATGCATTTTTTAAAGCTGTATTGTCATGAGTCAAATTTGATCATGTTAGGTTCTTGCATAGGTCCTATAGCATTGATAAGTTTCCACCCTCTTTCCTACATACACACATCTCTCCTGCATACACACAACTCTACTACTATCACACACGCAATTTTCCGAAATACACACACAACTCTCCTCCATACACAAACACAGTTCTAACACATATAGCTTTTCTACAGCTTTGAAGTATGCACTCACACCTCTGTTACATACACGCACTGTTTTGCTACATACTTGTACACAGCTTTCTTACATACACCAACAGCTCTCTTATATACTCATGCAGCTCCACACACACAAACACTTATATATATATATATATATATATATATATATGTACACTCATCCATCGTATACATTACCACATCTTGAAATTCCTTCCAGGAATGTGACTGATCACATGACCTGAAAGGTTCAATGGCTAATCAACAACTTTGTTTGATTGGGACCCTATCCATGCCACCTCACATATCAGGAGTGTCGTTCTTCTTTTCATAAAGAGGTCCAAGGGCTAGTCTTGCAGAAGTTTTTTCAGCTACACAGGATGCGCAACATCCGTGCAAGTCCTGGTGACTTTCTCCCCTGCACTGCACCGATCAGATAGATCAGTGTGGGGCAGGAGAAAGGAGAACAGTTCTTTCAGTGATCATGAAGGATGCTGTCAGTGTTTTCCTCCATCAGAATAAGCAGCCTCTAGACTGTAAGAAACACACACATTTTAACATCATTTTGATTGTCTAAAATTTACTGCAGCTAAAAATTACATTTGGTTTACAATGCATTTTGCCAGATATGTTGTCACTTGTCAAAGCTAAGAATTTTACATGCTGGGTTTTTTTATGGCACATTTAGCACTGATAAGTTGTCACACTCTTGCTTAATATGTTAACATTCTGTCTGTAAACTGTATATGCATAGCTACCTTTTTGAAGCAATATTGAGATTTACTTAAGAACGTGGGGCCCAATAAATACCATCAATGGTGCCCAGTCCAAGAGATGGTGGATCCTATAGGTAAACACCACCTCATCATGCACTAAAACTTACTAAAAAAAAAAAAGATGTGAAGTTCACACATATAGAAAATGGACATTTTGTGAATACATATTACACGTATTGTAAAATAGATAGAGCTCATATGTAGAGTTTGTTTGATAAACTTTCCTACTACTTTGTCTAAATTAGAAGCAAATTGGTTGAACATTACTTCTACCTAAAATGGCAGAAAACGCACCTATCTTGGTGATGGACAGGACAGCTAGAGGGGATATGGAGGAGGCTGTTATTTTTTTTTTAATAGGTGTACTTTCACCAATTTGCTGATAATTCATTGAAAGTAGATGATCGGTACAATTGCTGCCAATGCATTTTTTAAAGCTGTATTGTCATGAGTCAAATTTGATCATGTTAGGTTCTTGCATAGGTCCTATAGCATTGATAAGTTTCCACCCTCTTTCCTACATACACACATCTCTCCTGCATACACACAACTCTACTACTATCACACACGCAATTTTCCGAAATACACACACAACTCTCCTCCATACACAAACACAGTTCTAACACATATAGCTTTTCTACAGCTTTGAAGTATGCACTCACACCTCTGTTACATACACGCACTGTTTTGCTACATACTTGTACACAGCTTTCTTACATACACCAACAGCTCTCTTATATACTCATGCAGCTCCACACACACAAACACTTATATATATATATATATATATATATGTACACTCATCCATCGTATACATTACCACATCTTGAAATTCCTTCCAGGAATGTGACTGATCACATGACCTGAAAGGTTCAATGGCTAATCAACAACTTTGTTTGATTGGGACCCTATCCATGCCACCTCACATATCAGGAGTGTCGTTCTTCTTTTCATAAAGAGGTCCAAGGGCTAGTCTTGCAGAAGTTTTTTCAGCTACACAGGATGCGCAACATCCGTGCAAGTCCTGGTGACTTTCTCCCCTGCACTGCACCGATCAGATAGATCAGTGTGGGGCAGGAGAAAGGAGAACAGTTCTTTCAGTGATCATGAAGGATGCTGTCAGTGTTTTCCTCCATCAGAATAAGCAGCCTCTAGACTGTAAGAAACACACACATTTTAACATCATTTTGATTGTCTAAAATTTACTGCAGCTAAAAATTACATTTGGTTTACAATGCATTTTGCCAGATATGTTGTCACTTGTCAAAGCTAAGAATTTTACATGCTGGGTTTTTTTATGGCACATTTAGCACTGATAAGTTGTCACACTCTTGCTTAATATGTTAACATTCTGTCTGTAAACTGTATATGCATAGCTACCTTTTTGAAGCAATATTGAGATTTACTTAAGAACGTGGGGCCCAATAAATACCATCAATGGTGCCCAGTCCAAGAGATGGTGGATCCTATAGGTAAACACCACCTCATCATGCACTAAAACTTACTAAAAAAAAAAAGATGTGAAGTTCACACATATAGAAAATGGACATTTTGTGAATACATATTACACGTATTGTAAAATAGATAGAGCTCATATGTAGAGTTTGTTTGATAAACTTTCCTACTACTTTGTCTAAATTAGAAGCAAATTGGTTGAACATTACTTCTACCTAAAATGGCAGAAAACGCACCTATCTTGGTGATGGACAGGACAGCTAGAGGGGATATGGAGGAGGCTGTTATTTTTTTTTTTAATAGGTGTACTTTCACCAATTTGCTGATAATTCATTGAAAGTAGATGATCGGTACAATTGCTGCCAATGCATTTTTTAAAGCTGTATTGTCATGAGTCAAATTTGATCATGTTAGGTTCTTGCATAGGTCCTATAGCATTGATAAGTTTCCACCCTCTTTCCTACATACACACATCTCTCCTGCATACACACAACTCTACTACTATCACACACGCAATTTTCCGAAATACACACACAACTCTCCTCCATACACAAACACAGTTCTAACACATATAGCTTTTCTACAGCTTTGAAGTATGCACTCACACCTCTGTTACATACACGCACTGTTTTGCTACATACTTGTACACAGCTTTCTTACATACACCAACAGCTCTCTTATATACTCATGCAGCTCCACACACACAAACACTTATATATATATATATATATATATATATATGTACACTCATCCATCGTATACATTACCACATCTTGAAATTCCTTCCAGGAATGTGACTGATCACATGACCTGAAAGGTTCAATGGCTAATCAACAACTTTGTTTGATTGGGACCCTATCCATGCCACCTCACATATCAGGAGTGTCGTTCTTCTTTTCATAAAGAGGTCCAAGGGCTAGTCTTGCAGAAGTTTTTTCAGCTACACAGGATGCGCAACATCCGTGCAAGTCCTGGTGACTTTCTCCCCTGCACTGCACCGATCAGATAGATCAGTGTGGGGCAGGAGAAAGGAGAACAGTTCTTTCAGTGATCATGAAGGATGCTGTCAGTGTTTTCCTCCATCAGAATAAGCAGCCTCTAGACTGTAAGAAACACACACATTTTAACATCATTTTGATTGTCTAAAATTTACTGCAGCTAAAAATTACATTTGGTTTACAATGCATTTTGCCAGATATGTTGTCACTTGTCAAAGCTAAGAATTTTACATGCTGGGTTTTTTTATGGCACATTTAGCACTGATAAGTTGTCACACTCTTGCTTAATATGTTAACATTCTGTCTGTAAACTGTATATGCATAGCTACCTTTTTGAAGCAATATTGAGATTTACTTAAGAACGTGGGGCCCAATAAATACCATCAATGGTGCCCAGTCCAAGAGATGGTGGATCCTATAGGTAAACACCACCTCATCATGCACTAAAACTTACTAAAAAAAAAAAAGATGTGAAGTTCACACATATAGAAAATGGACATTTTGTGAATACATATTACACGTATTGTAAAATAGATAGAGCTCATATGTAGAGTTTGTTTGATAAACTTTCCTACTACTTTGTCTAAATTAGAAGCAAATTGGTTGAACATTACTTCTACCTAAAATGGCAGAAAACGCACCTATCTTGGTGATGGACAGGACAGCTAGAGGGGATATGGAGGAGGCTGTTATTTTTTTTTTAATAGGTGTACTTTCACCAATTTGCTGATAATTCATTGAAAGTAGATGATCGGTACAATTGCTGCCAATGCATTTTTTAAAGCTGTATTGTCATGAGTCAAATTTGATCATGTTAGGTTCTTGCATAGGTCCTATAGCATTGATAAGTTTCCACCCTCTTTCCTACATACACACATCTCTCCTGCATACACACAACTCTACTACTATCACACACGCAATTTTCCGAAATACACACACAACTTTCCTCCATACACAAACACAGTTCTAACACATATAGCTTTTCTACAGCTTTGAAGTATGCACTCACACCTCTGTTACATACACGCACTGTTTTGCTACATACTTGTACACAGCTTTCTTACATACACCAACAGCTCTCTTATATACTCATGCAGCTCCACACACACAAACACTTATATATATATATATATATATATATATGTACACTCATCCATCGTATACATTACCACATCTTGAAATTCCTTCCAGGAATGTGACTGATCACATGACCTGAAAGGTTCAATGGCTAATCAACAACTTTGTTTGATTGGGACCCTATCCATGCCACCTCACATATCAGGAGTGTCGTTCTTCTTTTCATAAAGAGGTCCAAGGGCTAGTCTTGCAGAAGTTTTTTCAGCTACACAGGATGCGCAACATCCGTGCAAGTCCTGGTGACTTTCTCCCCTGCACTGCACCGATCAGATAGATCAGTGTGGGGCAGGAGAAAGGAGAACAGTTCTTTCAGTGATCATGAAGGATGCTGTCAGTGTTTTCCTCCATCAGAATAAGCAGCCTCTAGACTGTAAGAAACACACACATTTTAACATCATTTTGATTGTCTAAAATTTACTGCAGCTAAAAATTACATTTGGTTTACAATGCATTTTGCCAGATATGTTGTCACTTGTCAAAGCTAAGAATTTTACATGCTGGGTTTTTTTATGGCACATTTAGCACTGATAAGTTGTCACACTCTTGCTTAATATGTTAACATTCTGTCTGTAAACTGTATATGCATAGCTACCTTTTTGAAGCAATATTGAGATTTACTTAAGAACGTGGGGCCCAATAAATACCATCAATGGTGCCCAGTCCAAGAGATGGTGGATCCTATAGGTAAACACCACCTCATCATGCACTAAAACTTACTAAAAAAAAAAAAGATGTGAAGTTCACACATATAGAAAATGGACATTTTGTGAATACATATTACACGTATTGTAAAATAGATAGAGCTCATATGTAGAGTTTGTTTGATAAACTTTCCTACTACTTTGTCTAAATTAGAAGCAAATTGGTTGAACATTACTTCTACCTAAAATGGCAGAAAACGCACCTATCTTGGTGATGGACAGGACAGCTAGAGGGGATATGGAGGAGGCTGTTATTTTTTTTTTAATAGGTGTACTTTCACCAATTTGCTGATAATTCATTGAAAGTAGATGATCGGTACAATTGCTGCCAATGCATTTTTTAAAGCTGTATTGTCATGAGTCAAATTTGATCATGTTAGGTTCTTGCATAGGTCCTATAGCATTGATAAGTTTCCACCCTCTTTCCTACATACACACATCTCTCCTGCATACACACAACTCTACTACTATCACACACGCAATTTTCCGAAATACACACACAACTCTCCTCCATACACAAACACAGTTCTAACACATATAGCTTTTCTACAGCTTTGAAGTATGCACTCACACCTCTGTTACATACACGCACTGTTTTGCTACATACTTGTACACAGCTTTCTTACATACACCAACAGCTCTCTTATATACTCATGCAGCTCCACACACACAAACACTTATATATATATATATATATATATATATATGTACACTCATCCATCGTATACATTACCACATCTTGAAATTCCTTCCAGGAATGTGACTGATCACATGACCTGAAAGGTTCAATGGCTAATCAACAACTTTGTTTGATTGGGACCCTATCCATGCCACCTCACATATCAGGAGTGTCGTTCTTCTTTTCATAAAGAGGTCCAAGGGCTAGTCTTGCAGAAGTTTTTTCAGCTACACAGGATGCGCAACATCCGTGCAAGTCCTGGTGACTTTCTCCCCTGCACTGCACCGATCAGATAGATCAGTGTGGGGCAGGAGAAAGGAGAACAGTTCTTTCAGTGATCATGAAGGATGCTGTCAGTGTTTTCCTCCATCAGAATAAGCAGCCTCTAGACTGTAAGAAACACACACATTTTAACATCATTTTGATTGTCTAAAATTTACTGCAGCTAAAAATTACATTTGGTTTACAATGCATTTTGCCAGATATGTTGTCACTTGTCAAAGCTAAGAATTTTACATGCTGGGTTTTTTTATGGCACATTTAGCACTGATAAGTTGTCACACTCTTGCTTAATATGTTAACATTCTGTCTGTAAACTGTATATGCATAGCTACCTTTTTGAAGCAATATTGAGATTTACTTAAGAACGTGGGGCCCAATAAATACCATCAATGGTGCCCAGTCCAAGAGATGGTGGATCCTATAGGTAAACACCACCTCATCATGCACTAAAACTTACTAAAAAAAAAAAAGATGTGAAGTTCACACATATAGAAAATGGACATTTTGTGAATACATATTACACGTATTGTAAAATAGATAGAGCTCATATGTAGAGTTTGTTTGATAAACTTTCCTACTACTTTGTCTAAATTAGAAGCAAATTGGTTGAACATTACTTCTACCTAAAATGGCAGAAAACGCACCTATCTTGGTGATGGACAGGACAGCTAGAGGGGATATGGAGGAGGCTGTTATTTTTTTTTTAATAGGTGTACTTTCACCAATTTGCTGATAATTCATTGAAAGTAGATGATCGGTACAATTGCTGCCAATGCATTTTTTAAAGCTGTATTGTCATGAGTCAAATTTGATCATGTTAGGTTCTTGCATAGGTCCTATAGCATTGATAAGTTTCCACCCTCTTTCCTACATACACACATCTCTCCTGCATACACACAACTCTACTACTATCACACACGCAATTTTCCGAAATACACACACAACTTTCCTCCATACACAAACACAGTTCTAACACATATAGCTTTTCTACAGCTTTGAAGTATGCACTCACACCTCTGTTACATACACGCACTGTTTTGCTACATACTTGTACACAGCTTTCTTACATACACCAACAGCTCTCTTATATACTCATGCAGCTCCACACACACAAACACTTATATATATATATATATATATATATATATATATATATGTACACTCATCCATCGTATACATTACCACATCTTGAAATTCCTTCCAGGAATGTGACTGATCACATGACCTGAAAGGTTCAATGGCTAATCAACAACTTTGTTTGATTGGGACCCTATCCATGCCACCTCACATATCAGGAGTGTCGTTCTTCTTTTCATAAAGAGGTCCAAGGGCTAGTCTTGCAGAAGTTTTTTCAGCTACACAGGATGCGCAACATCCGTGCAAGTCCTGGTGACTTTCTCCCCTGCACTGCACCGATCAGATAGATCAGTGTGGGGCAGGAGAAAGGAGAACAGTTCTTTCAGTGATCATGAAGGATGCTGTCAGTGTTTTCCTCCATCAGAATAAGCAGCCTCTAGACTGTAAGAAACACACACATTTTAACATCATTTTGATTGTCTAAAATTTACTGCAGCTAAAAATTACATTTGGTTTACAATGCATTTTGCCAGATATGTTGTCACTTGTCAAAGCTAAGAATTTTACATGCTGGGTTTTTTTATGGCACATTTAGCACTGATAAGTTGTCACACTCTTGCTTAATATGTTAACATTCTGTCTGTAAACTGTATATGCATAGCTACCTTTTTGAAGCAATATTGAGATTTACTTAAGAACGTGGGGCCCAATAAATACCATCAATGGTGCCCAGTCCAAGAGATGGTGGATCCTATAGGTAAACACCACCTCATCATGCACTAAAACTTACTAAAAAAAAAAAGATGTGAAGTTCACACATATAGAAAATGGACATTTTGTGAATACATATTACACGTATTGTAAAATAGATAGAGCTCATATGTAGAGTTTGTTTGATAAACTTTCCTACTACTTTGTCTAAATTAGAAGCAAATTGGTTGAACATTACTTCTACCTAAAATGGCAGAAAACGCACCTATCTTGGTGATGGACAGGACAGCTAGAGGGGATATGGAGGAGGCTGTTATTTTTTTTTTAATAGGTGTACTTTCACCAATTTGCTGATAATTCATTGAAAGTAGATGATCGGTACAATTGCTGCCAATGCATTTTTTAAAGCTGTATTGTCATGAGTCAAATTTGATCATGTTAGGTTCTTGCATAGGTCCTATAGCATTGATAAGTTTCCACCCTCTTTCCTACATACACACATCTCTCCTGCATACACACAACTCTACTACTATCACACACGCAATTTTCCGAAATACACACACAACTCTCCTCCATACACAAACACAGTTCTAACACATATAGCTTTTCTACAGCTTTGAAGTATGCACTCACACCTCTGTTACATACACGCACTGTTTTGCTACATACTTGTACACAGCTTTCTTACATACACCAACAGCTCTCTTATATACTCATGCAGCTCCACACACACAAACACTTATATATATATATATATATATATATATATATATATGTACACTCATCCATCGTATACATTACCACATCTTGAAATTCCTTCCAGGAATGTGACTGATCACATGACCTGAAAGGTTCAATGGCTAATCAACAACTTTGTTTGATTGGGACCCTATCCATGCCACCTCACATATCAGGAGTGTCGTTCTTCTTTTCATAAAGAGGTCCAAGGGCTAGTCTTGCAGAAGTTTTTTCAGCTACACAGGATGCGCAACATCCGTGCAAGTCCTGGTGACTTTCTCCCCTGCACTGCACCGATCAGATAGATCAGTGTGGGGCAGGAGAAAGGAGAACAGTTCTTTCAGTGATCATGAAGGATGCTGTCAGTGTTTTCCTCCATCAGAATAAGCAGCCTCTAGACTGTAAGAAACACACACATTTTAACATCATTTTGATTGTCTAAAATTTACTGCAGCTAAAAATTACATTTGGTTTACAATGCATTTTGCCAGATATGTTGTCACTTGTCAAAGCTAAGAATTTTACATGCTGGGTTTTTTTATGGCACATTTAGCACTGATAAGTTGTCACACTCTTGCTTAATATGTTAACATTCTGTCTGTAAACTGTATATGCATAGCTACCTTTTTGAAGCAATATTGAGATTTACTTAAGAACGTGGGGCCCAATAAATACCATCAATGGTGCCCAGTCCAAGAGATGGTGGATCCTATAGGTAAACACCACCTCATCATGCACTAAAACTTACTAAAAAAAAAAAAAGATGTGAAGTTCACACATATAGAAAATGGACATTTTGTGAATACATATTACACGTATTGTAAAATAGATAGAGCTCATATGTAGAGTTTGTTTGATAAACTTTCCTACTACTTTGTCTAAATTAGAAGCAAATTGGTTGAACATTACTTCTACCTAAAATGGCAGAAAACGCACCTATCTTGGTGATGGACAGGACAGCTAGAGGGGATATGGAGGAGGCTGTTATTTTTTTTTAATAGGTGTACTTTCACCAATTTGCTGATAATTCATTGAAAGTAGATGATCGGTACAATTGCTGCCAATGCATTTTTTAAAGCTGTATTGTCATGAGTCAAATTTGATCATGTTAGGTTCTTGCATAGGTCCTATAGCATTGATAAGTTTCCACCCTCTTTCCTACATACACACATCTCTCCTGCATACACACAACTCTACTACTATCACACACGCAATTTTCCGAAATACACACACAACTTTCCTCCATACACAAACACAGTTCTAACACATATAGCTTTCTACAGCTTTGAAGTATGCACTCACACCTCTGTTACATACACGCACTGTTTTGCTACATACTTGTACACAGCTTTCTTACATACACCAACAGCTCTCTTATATACTCATGCAGCTCCACACACACAAACACTTATATATATATATATATATATATATATATATATGTACACTCATCCATCGTATACATTACCACATCTTGAAATTCCTTCCAGGAATGTGACTGATCACATGACCTGAAAGGTTCAATGGCTAATCAACAACTTTGTTTGATTGGGACCCTATCCATGCCACCTCACATATCAGGAGTGTCGTTCTTCTTTTCATAAAGAGGTCCAAGGGCTAGTCTTGCAGAAGTTTTTTCAGCTACACAGGATGCGCAACATCCGTGCAAGTCCTGGTGACTTTCTCCCCTGCACTGCACCGATCAGATAGATCAGTGTGGGGCAGGAGAAAGGAGAACAGTTCTTTCAGTGATCATGAAGGATGCTGTCAGTGTTTTCCTCCATCAGAATAAGCAGCCTCTAGACTGTAAGAAACACACACATTTTAACATCATTTTGATTGTCTAAAATTTACTGCAGCTAAAAATTACATTTGGTTTACAATGCATTTTGCCAGATATGTTGTCACTTGTCAAAGCTAAGAATTTTACATG